>NC_136993.1:6244156-6509156 GCF_032717465.1 Coenobita brevimanus | reverse complement strand
AATGGCGACAAGATCCCAGTCAGCTGAATCACCAAACGGAGTACTTGACCTGACAGGAGAAACAATGCAACAACTAAAAGAAAAACACCCGACTGCACGACAAGCACGTGCCCAGTCAAGGCTTGACAGCAACTACACTCCTCCCAATCCCATCATATATGACAGGATAACTGGAGATATGGTGTGGTGGAAGGCAATGTACACACAGGGAGGGGCAGGACCATCAGGCCTGGATGCAAAATCTTGGCGAGTAATCCTCAGTAACATCAAGTTTGGGGAGGCAGCAACAGACCTATGTAACACCATTGCCTCACTGTTGAGGAAGCTGGCTTCACGTCAGTGCAATAACATCGAAGCACTGACGGCTTGCAGACTAATCCCCCTTGATAAGTATCCTGGATGCAGGCCCATCGGGGTGGGTGAAGTCTTAAGCCGGATTATGGGAAAATGCATCATGGAGGTGGTGAAAGATGATGTGAAGCAGGCAGTTGGCAACCTCCAAGTGTGTGCAGGCCAGCAGGCAGGAGGTGAGGCAGCAGTTCACTCCATGAGGAGAATATATGAGGAATAGGAATGTCAGGCAGTATTATTAGTTGATACCTCAAATGCATTTAATTCCATCAACCGGGAGGCAATGCTGCACAACATCAAGGTTAAATGCCCAGCATTTGCCCAATATGTGGAAAAGACCTACAAAGAACCAGCAGACCTCTGCATTGTGGGTAAGACAGTTGCTCACGATGTCGGTGTAATCCAGTCCACAGAAGGAACTACCCAGGGGAACCCCGTTGCCATGGCTATGTACACCCTGGCGATGACAGTGCTGCAACAACAGATCAAATACGAGGCCATCAATGTAAAACAGGTAGCCTATGCAGATGATCTCACGGGTGCTGGCAAGGTTGAAGATGTGAGGAAATGGTGGAACCTTGTAACATCTCATGGCCCTGAAATAGTACTACCCTAATGCAAGTAAGTCCATCTTGATCGTGAAACCAGCTTATTATCAAGATGCACAGGAAGCATTTAGAGGCACAAACAACATAGTGACCAAGAAAGGTCAGAGGCATCTACAGTAGGTGCTCTGATTGGAACTAAGAAATTCAAGGACAAATAAGTGAGTGATAAGGTAAAGACTTGGGTAGAAGAAATTCATACACTATCCAGCCATGCAAAAACAGAACCCCATGCACCATACAGCGCATTTGCCTATGGTATAAAGCACAAGTGGACCTTCGTGATGAGGACCATACCAGACATCGAGTTGCTGCTACAACCACTGGAGGATGCTATTAGGGATTCATTCCTCCCATCACTGACCAATGGCCACATCCCCACACCAGAAGAGAGGGACCGTCTAGCACTAACACCCAAGATGGGAAGCCTTGGCATTATAAATCCAGCAGCTGTGGCAAAATACGAACACGGAAATTCAATCAGGCCCACTGAATTCTTGTCACAGAAGATTTGCGCCCAGGTTGAGACGAGTGAAATCGACCACCAAAGGCAGAAAGACATACAGACACAGATAAGCAAGGAGCGTGAAGCAAGACAAAAGGACCAGCTGCAGCACATAATCGAACATCTAACACCAGACCAATGCAAAAGAGTTGAAATTGCATAGGAAGCTGGGGCATCGAACTGGCTCACAACCCTGCCTCTCAAGGGAAAAGGCTTCCACTTCAACAATCAAGAATTTGCTGACGCCATAGCCTTGAGATATGGGAGGCCAATAGAGAACCTACCTCAACATTGTGCCTGTGGCACTGCATTTGATGCAAACCACGCAATGGTATGCAAGAAGGGAGGCTTTGTTTGCATCCGACACGATGAAGTACGCGACCTCACTGCCAAAATGCTGCAGGAAATATGCCATCATGTCATTAGTGAGCCAGCTCTTCTACCCCTGGACGGCGAGCACTTCACCCACAGAGTAGCAAACACATCAAATGATGCAAGAGTGGATGTCATTGCTCGAGGCTTCTGGACACGTGGGCAGAGGGCGTTCTTCGATATCAGGATATTCAATCCCATGGCAGCATGCCATCACGAACTGTCTCTCGAAGCTGCACACATAAGGAATAAACAAGAAAAAAATAGAAATTATCAAGAAAGGATCCAACATGTGGACCACGGTGGGATGGGTCCAGAAGTGGTGAGATTCTACTCGAGACTGGCAGAGGTTCTTTCTGAGAAGAAACGTCAACCGCAGAGTTCTGTTATGGCCTGGATGAGATGTCGACTGTCATTCTCCCTCGTGAGGTCTGCTCTGCTATGTCTCAGGGGCACAAAATCATCAGCCCTCAGGCCTGTCTCTCTGGCGGGTGTGGATTACGAAGCTAAAGTGGTCGAGAGTCGCATAGACCAGCGACTCCAATAGTTTAATGTCTTTACACTGTAATATCAATAGCTATAAAATAAAATGATAATAGTAATAGTAGATGGTCGGTAACCACAGCCGTTGGCGTGCTTGGGACCAACGGATTGTAATATGAGAGTTAGTGTTAACCTTCACATTACAACTCCAAATGGTGAACTATATTAGGAAGGTTGGTTTTGATCTTCACAATATAATTCCCCAATGGATTTTTTTTTTTTTTACGTGTTTGACCCTGGGCAAAGGCTTCAGGGCGTATTCCCAAGTCCCAGTAGTCCTCCTTGGGGCCCAGTGGTCCTCCTACATCTCCACATGTCACCACTTCGGCGCTAACACCCACCATCCATATTGAATACATGCTAGGGCTGTCTCGCACAGGACTGGTGTACTGGTGTTAGAGGGGGTACTTTTATGACATGTCGGCGAGTCATCTGGTAGGTCAGAAAACTCTGCATTTTATGAAATTCAAATCCTTAATCTGTTCCCTGCCCCAGCGGGGATTCGAACCTGTGTCCATTAGGACTGTAGGCCGTCTCGCTACCGATTCTGGAATAAAAAAGAACAAGTAGTAGTAGTAACTGTAGTAGAAGTAGCAGAAATAGTAGTAGTAGTAGTAGTAGTAGTAGTAGTAGGTGTTGTTGTTGTTGTTGCTGTTGTCGATCCAGTTTCAGCTGTAACATGACTGCAGGCTGAAATCGCCTTTTTCCATCAATCAACCACCCTATTTGAGGGAAATAGAAAGGAAGATAAGGGTCTCCTGTTCAACTAGACAGTGAATTAGCCGTATGGGTGTCACTAAGGGAAGGCGTCTCCCTCACGTTGTATACAGTAAGTACCGACAAGTATGTACAAGTATGATGCCCTACCCCTCAAAATGCCCTGCCCCTCAAACCTTACACGCTGTTCTTAAAGGCCTGAAAAATCAATACAGTTACTCCGTGGCTGAATGAGGGACACACACTGTATTTAGCCGCCTCGATGTGTGCTGCAACAAGATTTTTAGGGGACGGCAAGAATAAAAGAATGGATTGGCTACTCAAAGAATGGAACACTGGCCCCTCTTCCTTACCAATTTATTCTTCACATTAGATCTCAGTATCCGTTTTTGTGTTACAGATGCGAACTATGTCGATACTAAAGTATTATCAGTAACATCCAAGAGAATGTTAAGGTGCAATATGAAGACTATATTGCTAGGGGAGAGGTGCTACATAAATCCCATGGCAACTACAAGACAACTCTCAGGCCGAAATTGTGACCTTGCCCTGTCATGTCGATTGTAAGTCCATTGTTCGTAAAAGTAATTAGTACATCGTTGCGTGACGCTTAACCAATCCACCAACTTGAGTTCAACTTTGATTAAAAGCGATTAATTTGGCCTTGTAATGTGACCTTGATCTCTGACTTACTACGCTCTAAATAGCATCGGTTGTGGTAGACTTTAAGGCCTGTCAAATTGGGGATGAAAATTAGTGTTGAATTTATCAGATTGAATAATTTATCTGAATTAAAATCTCCACCCAAAGTTAAGTTGTAGAGGGAGAATGGCGAGTAAATGGCTGTGGGGAGGATTTTTATTTCTTTTAAGGAAGATTTATGGTAGGTGGGGACGCTTACCATCCACTCACCCGATGTAGTGCTGCTCTTGGGTGTCTGCCCTTTCATTTTCTCCACCCTTCTTTCCTTTCATCCTCTTCTGTCTTTCCTTCATTCTTTCCTCGTCCTTCTGCCTGCTGGTGACTTTACGCTCCCTCTTCTGTCTTTCATTCCTTCATTCTTTCCTCTTCCTTCTGCCTGTGAGTGACTCTACACTGAGTGACAAGCCAAATGGTTCCCTGTACACCAGGAAACTATTTACTATGCAGGTGGTAACCATATAACCAAATTTTGGCGCCTGGTGATTTAGTGGGATTACGGCGCTCCAGTCGGATTCAGCTGGTGAAGGTTTATATCCAAGGGATGGTTGGGTTTTTATTGCTCACGTAATTGCTACTCAGGAATGAGTGAGGCTGGTCACTCATCTTAAATGTCAGGACCAATTTGTCTAGCCCCGGGCTCTTACGCTCCTCATGGGGCAACGTAGGATTGGATGATGGAAGGATGGATTAAAGAAGATGAACGGAGGAAGGAAAAGCAAGTTTTATATGTAAGATAAGTCCACTCACCGTACTACAGGTGTCCTCCATTCCAAAACAAACGTTTATCAATTATAACTGAACTACTGTGGGTTGAAGTTTGGGAGGGAAGCCAATGCAGGAAAGCAAATTCCAAAGAGAGGAAAAGAAAATGGAGGCTCTAATTAACTCCTCAAGTTCTGGAAGACAAACCTAATGAGACAAAATCGACTGCGGATAATTTGAGTAAAATATAAACTGATCACCGGACCAAACTACTGCAACCAGGGAGGGATCAGTGGTAGGGGGATGGCAGGCATTGGAGGAAGAAAATCAGTATAACTTGCTGATGCCACGGGTCATTTGTGTGTGTGAAGCTAAAGAATCAAAGGTGGTATTTTCACGGTACTGTAGTGTTCACTAGTGATGTTACCTAACTTTGGAGACTGAGGATCTTGTGGAAAGGGTGGTGGTGGAGCGTCAGTAAGATCTTTCATCTTAACTTAGTAGCGATTTTAGTCCTTTAGCAACTTACTTTCCGTAGCTCAGTGGCATAATTAGAAAAGACCACTTTAATCTATCCTTTCCCCACACACACCACAAAGCCAGCCAGGGGACAGGACGTGTGTGCTGGGAAATCCCCAGGTCCTGTCTTCCCCACTTACTATTTTTTAATCAGCCCATACCCCACTGACCGGGCTAATGTATGGCCCGGCCTGCACTATATGTGCAGGGAATCTGTAAACGAACGAACAATATCCTTTCCCTGACACATCTTCGTAATTTTCTCTTTGTTCTTATGCTAACCTCCATTAATATATCAATATTCAGGACTGTAAAGTGTTGTTTTAGGCAAAGGTAACTTACAGAGATTAGGGATGTATCGGATGTTAGATTTAAACATCCGCGGATGAGGATGTGAATGCGGTTATCATGTTTCTGTATCTTGCGGATGCGGATGCGGATATGTTTCTAAAAACTGCGGATGCAGATGCGGATGTGAAACTATGACATCCCCGCGGATATGGATGCGGATGTTTTCAGGTATTGTTGCATAATCATTTAACTAACGCTCGGCCCTTGGAGACAGCTGGCTATCCCTTATCCAGGCCTTGGGAACTGATTTTTGCCTACTTTTAAAATATTCATAATGAACTCAGCTGCTGCAAAAAACACAGTGTTTTCAGACAGTGGTACTTTCAGCACCTTTCTTGAACTTACTGTGACACTTCCCTAGCCATAGTCTCCATAACACACATACGCACACACGCACAAGCACACAGCCATACACACCAATATAAATGCATTTTGACTCCTATTACCCCTGTTAGCCATTACAAAGCAATGTATCAAGGTAAGCGTATTACCCATACGACTCTTATCGACTTGGTGGAGTTAGTCACAACTACTTTGCTCTTGTGCAGACCAAAACACTATAGAATCACTACAAAATTTTCGCCCGTATGACCGCCTACCAGGGCAAACAGTAAACACAGCAAGCAAGTCGCATCACGGAAAAACATTGATATTCTTGTTTATAACGAAAGTATACATTTCAGTTAAAGTCACAATAATGCAGTGACCCACCACACCCACTTTATGTCCCGTTCAAATGCGAAATCGGATGCGGATGTTTATTAAAATGCCAATGCAGATGCGGATGCGGATGCGGATGTATATTTTTACATAAGCGCAGATGCGGATGCGGATGCGGATGTCGAAATGGATGCGGATGTCGAAATGGATGCGGATGTTCCGCGGATGTGGATGCGGATATCCGGTACATCCCCCGGAAGAGATGATGATGATGATATCCCTCTAGTGGCAATATTACCAACCTCGCCACTACTATAATGTTTGTTCTTTTTAACCGTGTCCATGGAGGATTTTATTCAAACTATCAACGCCATTCATTAGTGAAGGCGTTATCGAGGGCTATATTTATCCTCTCCATTTTGAAAGTTTCTGCTAAGCTGAATGAGATATAACTCAATATTAGGAGGAATACACATGCAACTATCATCCTTCAGCTGAAGTGTTTGAACCCGAAGGGGCAACATCGTCAAATCGCCAATTTCTGACATATTTTATGAAACAAATACTGTATGATCCTTAGACATGGCTAGCATGCATGTTGCTTTAGAGAATGCATAAAACAGTTAATTACAGTTATTTCCTGCAACTATATAGTCCCCTGCACATTTGCGTAGCCTTGTTCTACTTGGGCCTTTTTTTCTTTTTTTTTCTGATCTTTGGGTTAATCGTAAGTGACAATGAAAACACTTAACAAAAATATTCTCCAGACTTGGGCATGCAGCAGACTATACATCTTAGTCCCTCTATCAGTTCTAGGCTCAAACAGGCTGGAACGAAACCTATACCTCTTCGATGAGGAGCAAGCGTGTCTTCAACTGCACCTCGATCTCTACTGTCATGGTTGTCCTTTGACTGCACAGACCCTATAGCAGACAACCGGTATTCTTCTAAATCCCAGTTTTCATCTACTGTAGAATACGATCCTCTGCAGAATTATGTCCAGGCCCCAGATGGCATTGGAGGGTGAAGAGGGACAAAAGACAATTATACCCTATCCACAGGGCCTGTCCTCTCTGAAAATCGAACTAAGATTTTGCCATTTGTGAGATGGTATGTTTACCAATACATCACTATTTACCTGGATTATGAAAAAGAATACTTAGTTTAATATTTGTTGATTAAATGAAGTTCATTACGATAATCATGTATTATTTGACAAGCCCAATCTTTCCCTCAGAAAATAACACGCACCGTGGAGTATAATAATCTTGTTTCCTATTTTAATTATTGTTACGATGAGGTTAGGATAAAGATATTGCCCAAAGATATTATTGCCTGTCCTAGATTCGAATACCGGTCCTTTCAGTTGTTGGACGAGTATGCTTCCAGTTACACCACAGCCACCTTCCAATACCCCGGGACTATAGACACCTCAAAAACCCATTATTATTTATTAGAGCAAACAGAATGGTTAAATACAATTTGGGTTCACCCAAGCATCATTAAGAATATATATCCGTATTTTGCAGAAGTAATTGTATAGGGTCCATTGCGGTATTTAGTGGTTATTTGCACTCCGATGATCTGGATGAGAGTGAGTGAAAAGACTTGAGATGAGAAGCTCAGCACACAACACCGCAGCAGAAGCAGCTGTACCCACCGCCAGCACCACGAAGATTCCCTGGAAAGTGAGTAAACAGTCAGGTTCCTGTGACTAACCCATAGTTGAATAACCTATTTTGCCGTTAACCGAGATACAGTATTAAACTGTCCCAGTCGCGTGGAGGTTTGAGGACGTTATAATGGTGGCAATATTAACACTCTCCCACTCTTATTCTCGTCGAATAAGGAAGCTCCATAACACCTCTCCCTAGCTGAGTGATTTTGCTTGTTACGCATTATTACCTTTATCGTGTTAAATAATCACGGTAAACTGAATAAATAATGGACAAAAGGATAGTAACCAGCTACACATCCAAAAATAAATAGCTAAACAAGAAGTGTTAGGAGCATCTTTAACTGAGATGAATATGGGCCTTTGTCTCCTATGACTCGGTCGTACCTGAATGCAATCGTCTGGCGATAAGTGGAATAGAATAGAAGCATTATTCTTACCATGAGAAGACATTAAGTGACAGTATTACTACTCATGCTCCTTACTCTCAGCTGAATATATTCGTCAGGCATTAGCTGAACTAGAATACAACGTGCTTATATATTAGTTTCCGAATCTTGTTTAACTTTACTGTTAAATGTTAGACGATTTCATTCGGCTTTTTAAGCACCATGTCTGAAAGAGTACCAACTGACACAGGTGACTATAGTGTATTTATAGTTGAGGTTTTGTGTGTGTGTGTGTGTGTGTGTGTGTGTGTGTGTGTGTGTGTGTGTGTGTGTGTGTGTGTGTGTGTGTGTGTGTGTGTGTGTGTGTGTGTGTGTGTGTGTGTGTGTTTTAGTATATAATTGAGTGTTTATATAGCAGCAGACCTGTTCAAATACGTCATTCCATTTGCTCTTCTATCACTGTATGAGATGAAAGAGAACTATTCATTCGTTAAAATTTATGTTCTCCATGTACTGTATACATTATGTCCAGTTATTTGAGGCCCTTGACTTGAACTGGTTATGGATGATTATGGGACCCATTGCACTTTGTAAACTGTTAACAATTCCATCACATTTGCTTTATTTCTGAATGCTACATCACTCCATCCTTCATTAAAAAAAGAGAAAAAAAGATGATCACGATAACTATAAGGGTGATAGCTAAATACTTCAAGTTCTTTAATTATAAAATGGCAAATTATTAAAAGCAACGGCACTTTTATCTGATGTTATTAAATACAGTTACATGACTGAATATGCAGAAAGGAAGCTGGGTACATTGTTGCTGCCTGTCATTTTTCTATTTACAGAGTGTTTACATATTAGTCATTCAGATTTAAAAGAAGGCATGAATAAGATCTCAGGATTCATGACCTTCTGACTGAACCATTGTCATTTCTTCCCATGTGCCATTCATTAAGTATGATTGTCCATCAACCAGTATGTTTAGCTATTTAGAATTAACCAGACACACCGAAATAAATCATAAAAAATATTAAAACCCAGCCTCACCAATAGGCTTATGCAACATCGATTTATGGCTATCGACTACGTTAGAAACTTTAAGGGAGATAACCGCAATGGGTTGAAGATTTAGAAAAGGCGATTCTGTGACACTGAGCACCCCACTTTGTTAGAGTGTACACCAGTGCGTGTTTCTCTTGGATAATCAGGGTAGACAGCTTCAAAGTAGGAGATTTTTTTTTTCTATGATAATATAGAAAATTCTAAATGACAATACACCTTACCCATAAATTTATTATTGCCAGGGGCGAATCGACCAGTATCCGCTTCGGTAAATTACGGCAGCTTGTTGCATTTGGGATGCCATTCACGTACCAGAAGGTAAATAAACCCGAATCCCACAGTCGTAGGATCCTGGAAAAAATATAAAAGAAGTGTATATTGTGTCTGTGAGGGTGAGGCGAGTAAGGAACATAGCAAGCTGAAAGGAAGTAGTTCATGGGGGTGGGGGGGAGGATGCTGTCTGTGATCTATAACTTGCAGGAAACATATCATTCGGTGCAAAGTGTAAAGCAGTGAACCTTGTTTGTAGATGATTTAAAAGTGCTTTGGTACAGACCAGGGGTTCTCATGTTTTTGGCTCGTGACCCATTTTGTGCATGCCTCCGCCCCCCCCCCTTTTTTTTTTTTTCCGTTGTTTATCATCTAATTTTCTTCGTGAATTACAGTGAATGATAAGGAATCGTGTTACTCCTTCTTACTTACTGACTGAAACAAAACACATAAGTAATACACTGGTATACGAGTATATACATTTGATGCTGTTTTTTTACATTTGTACAACGCTGCTGATCACGATTGCAAGACCACGCGCAATATACCACTCTGCGCATATATTCTGAATGTTCAGTTTCTTTACCAACCCGAAAAATGCTGACTTTGACAAGTATACAGATCAAAACATGTCTGAATATAAAAACAATCACATGATCAATGTGCATGAGCCATAGTCTGTGCAACCGTCACCTGGTCTGTGATTGAAAAGCAATCGAAAGCTGAATGCTAATCGCCCGTCACAATATTCTGTTGGCCAAGTCCAAGATTTAGGCCATATCTTGATACCCAGAAGGTTTCATGTTGATAGCTCAAGCCGTTCATGAGATATAATGGTGCTAAAGATGAGCGATAAAAACTAATTGACCTTTGGCAGTTATTTTGGTGACCTTGACCTTGACCCAGAGTGCCCATTTTCGAAACAATCCAAGATTTTGGCCATATCTTAATACCCTGAAGGTTTCATGTTGATAGCTCAAGCTGTTCATGAAATCTAATGGGAACACACACACACACACACACACACACACACACACACACACACACACAGGCAAAAACCGTTATCGATCCACCTTCTAAAGGGGGGCAATAATAACACGATAACATGGTCGTAAACATCACATGGTCATGAACATTATAAGGTCGTTCGCACGAACAAAAAGTCACAAGCATCAGGGCACGGTCATAAATTCTTTCAGATTGCAAATAGTCACATTGCTAATAGCCAGGAACACCAAAAAATTATACTAATAATACCAAATGGTCATAAATTCCACAGTCATAAACGTCAGTCAGAAATACGAGTAGCCTATAATGTGCATATTTGTAATTTTCGTATAATTTGCCCTGCTTGTTTAGAAACAAAAACATCGCTACTGTGTCAACAATGGAAATCACACATTCACACAATTTATGTTTTCACTAACATGGAGGGCGCCCATCATCCACCCACTTAGTGTAGCAGTACTCTGTTTATTTTGGCTCGCTATAATTAAGTGGCAAGCCAAATGATTTCCTGTTTACCAGGAAATTATATACAGTGCTCGGCGGCAACCTTATAGCTAACCAACACGTGTTCCCTACGTGAAAAACTAGTGAGTTGGCGGACGGTTAGTGCCCCTGCCCTGAAAACAACTAACTAAAAATACGAACAAGAAGCCTCGGACCAGGACTGACCAACAGGTGATGACTAAAGACCGCACAAAGGACATGGTACGGACTGCGACATGGAATGAATGGGGTGAAAATGATGAAATGAAAGAGAGAGAGATTGTCCAGGTGCTTGAGAGTGCAAAGTCGATGTATGTCGATTAACTGAACTTAATGGAAAAGATGAGAGTGTGAGGCAATGGGAGTATGGATGGGGTATATACGCGGGAGTGAGTAAGAATGAGAGGACAAAAGAAGTGTGTATTGTTGTGTTCAAGAGATGGAAGGAGAATATAAGAGAGTATGGATCAGTCAGCCTAAGAATTATGTGGGTAAGATTGAAAGTTGGACTATAAATGTGGGCGATTGTGTGTGTGTTTGCGCCAACGCACGATCGTGCAAGCAGAATGAAAGCAGAGTTCTGGACAAATGTGGAAGCGTGCATCGAAAAGTTTGAAAGGAATGAGAGTGCTTTTGATTGGATAACATGAGTGGAAAAGCAGGGAATGTGAAGCTGGATGGAGTAGTTGATGAGTGGGGTGTGCCTGCGGAAGTGCATGAGAATGGCAGTGCACTAGTGGACATTTGTGCCGGGAGGGGATTAGTGACAGCCAATACCCTCTTCAGACACAAAATGATCCACAGGTATTCATGGCGTGTGGTGAGAACGGTGGGTGGTGTACCAAATGAACAGACGGCAATGATTGATTATGTGTGTGTGGACAATGGGATGAGAAAGTGTGTAATGGATGCAAGAGCATATAGAGGTTAGGGGAGTGTATTTTCTGACCACCACTTGGTGATTTTTTTTTTATGTGTCCTACTCTGGGCATAGGCTTCACAGCTTGCTCCCAAGGCCCAGTAGTCCTCCTACATTCCATACACCTCTACATGCCACCACTTTGGCGCTAACACCCACCGTCCATATTGAATACATGCTAGGGCTATCTCATACAGGACTGATGTATTGGTATTAGCGGGGGTATTATTACGACATGTCGGTGGGTCATCTGGTAGATCAGGAAAGTCTGCTTTTTTAGGAAATTCAAATCCTTAAATTGTTCCCTGCCCCAGCCGGGATTCGATCCTGGGTCCATTAGGACTGCAGGCCGTCTCTCTACCGATTCAGCCACTGCCTCAGTCAAGGTTGAAATGAAGTGGAGGAATAGAAAAAGGGAAGGACAGCAGGAAGTTATTCTTACAAGGAGAGTGGAAAGGTTACAAGAGGAGGGAAAAAAAGGCTGAATATGAGAGAGAAGTGAAGGAGCGATTGGGTAAATATGATTTGGAATGGATGGGAGACGTGGAAGGTGTGTGCAGTGTGTGCAAGATATTCACAGAAGAAATCTGTATAGCATGTGAGGCGGTGTGTGGGGTGAAGAGAAGACAAAAGGGAATGCAAGGAACAGCATGGTGGAATGAAGAGGTGAGAGAGGCTGTGACAAAAAAGAAGAAAGCATTTAGTGAATGGCTGAGAAACGGATGTGAAGCAAGTTAAGAGACAGAAGAGAGAGTTATATGTAGAAAGGAAGAGAGATATGAAAAGATTAGTAAGAGAGAGTAAGAAGAGAGTGGATGAGGAATTTGGAATGAATTTGAGTGTAACGAGGAGGGAATGTAAAAAAATGTTATGGAAAGAGGTAAAGAGAGTTTGACAGGGTGTTAAAAAAGTTAATCGGGAAATGAAAGGCGAAAATGGTAGGTTACTATTGAAGAAGCGAGAATAAGTGAGCAGATGGAGTAAAAGCTTTAAGGAATTGTTGAACATAGAGACTGAAAGTAATGCGAGTATAAGTGGCTGGGGAATGGCTGGGAGACGGAGGGATGTGAGAAGAGAGGAAGAAATAAGTAGGATGAAGGTTGTGGAAACAATGAAGAAAGTCTAAAAGGGGAAAGCCCCAGGAATTGATGGAGTGTTGTGGTGAAATGCTGAAGCATGGGGGAGAGATAGCAGTAGAATGGATATGGAAGATGTGCAGATTGGCCTGGAAGGAAGGTAAAGTCCCGGAGAATTGAAAGTCAGGTATAATTATTCCTCTGTACAAAGGAATATGAGAAAAAGAAGTGTGTGATAATCATAAGGACATTTGTTTTCTTAGTGTAACAGGAAAAGTATATGGTAGGATACTTATTAACAGAGTCAGGGAAATAACAGAGGAATTAGTTGGAGAAGAACAGGGAGGTTTTAGAACGGGAAGAGGTTGTGCAGATCGGATATTCATGCTTAGGTCTATAGTGGAAAAAGTTTTTAAAGAAGGGAAAGAAATTGAATGCGGCCTTCATGGATTTGGAGAAAACCTATGACAGGGTGGATAGACAAGAATTGTGGAAAGTATTAAGAATATAATCATGGAGTAAATGAGAAGTTGTTGAATGCCGTGAAGAGAATGTATTGGGGTGCTAAGGTTGCAGTGCGTGTGGAGAGTGAACTGAGTGAATTTTTCTGATTGAAGGTTGAATGGAAACAGGGATGTGTCATGTCTCTATGGTTGTTCAATGTGTATATGGCTGGGGTTATAAAAGAGATACAAAGTAGTGCAGTGGACGTTGGAGCAGCAATAATGAGAGAGGGTGGTGTGTGGAAACTCACTGAACCGTTGTTTGCAGATGATACTGTGTTGTTCAGTGAAGACGAAGGGGAACTGCAAGGCTTGGTGGATGAGTTTGGGAGAGTGTGTAAGAAACGGAATCTGAAGGTGGATGTAGTGATGAGTAAAGTAATGGCCTTTGAGAGGAAAGAAGCCGGTGAATATACAGTGAGGTTGGATGAGAAGGAAATGGAAAATGTGAGTGCATTTAAGTACTTGGGTAGTGTTTTAAGTTGGATTGAAGTTTAGAGAGTGAAGTGCTTGAAAGGGTACAACAAGGAAAAAAAGGTTGCTGGGTCTTTGAAAGCAGTGATAAGATAAAAGGAAGGGAGCATGGAAATGAAAAAGTTAGTACATGACACTGTTCTGATATCAACTCTATCGTATGTAAGTGAAGCTTGACCTTGTTGGAGTGACAGAAGTCAAGAGTGAGAGCAGAGGAAATGAGTTATTTGAGAGGAGCATGTGGAGTCACATGGAGAGACAGACTGACAAATGAGGAAATATAGGAGTATTGTGGTGTGGATGTGGATGTGGATGTGATAGGAAGCGTAGGAAAATCACATTCAGGTGGTTTGGCCATGTGGAGTGGATGGAGAGGGAACGACTGACGAGGAGAGTGTATGTGAGTGAGGTGGAAAGGGGGAGGGGAAGGGGGAGGCTATGGATGATGTGTAGGGATGGGGTGGAGGGGTATATGAGTGAGGTGTGTGTGAGCCGGGAGCAGGGCAGTGAAATGGCGGGAGACATGGCGACAGGGAGATGATTCGTTTGTGGCCACTCCTTACGGGATTAAGGCGTCTGGCTATAGATAGATAGACACTGTCTATCTATATACCTAGGCTGCTTCCCCCACGGAAAGGGAGGTAGCCGAGACAGGACGACACACTCCCCATTTACTCTTCCATTCAAACACATTCATTCGCATCTTAGCCCCAAAGGGGAGAACGGACAGATCCTCACCGCATCACACCGCACAAGGGTCAACTGTGCAATGCAATCAGTGACATCCGCAGCAGGGCCCGACAGCAGAGCTGGTTTACCCCTGCCACATCATAACAGACCCATCCCCTTACCCGCACCTGACCTGACCAGCTGATCAGACCAAATGCGGGAGAATATCCTCTCAGGGCTGCGTCATCATTTATTCATTCACAATTTCTCTCCATTTATTTCTGTCACGCATAGCCACTCTTTCTTGTTCAACAGACATCCCTCTTGCATCCAGCGCTCTCTTCACACTGTCCATCCATCCTATTCGTGGTCTCCCTCTCAGCCTTACACCTCTCACATCAGATCTAGTTATCTTTTTCACCAATCGCTCATTATCCATTCTCTCCATATGCCCAAACCATCGCAACACCCTCTGCTCAACTCTACCAGACAGACACACAATCGAATATAAAAAATAAAACGCAAGGTGAAATGTATCAACTAGTCTTGTCACATAGAGACGAGGTGAGCGACTGGTACGGGAAAGCATACTTGATTACTGACTGGCTGCCTAACCCATCATAATTGTTTAGAAAACAAAGATGTGGTCAGTCCATCGATATTGATATATTTTGGATCAACTTTTTCTGCTGAGATTGGCAAACCAAGCACGGAAGCTACAGGGAGATAGCCAGCCGACAGAAGAAGGACTTTTCCAAAATTGGAGAACAGAGATTATAATCAGTAGGCTAAATAGTAATCACACCCACATCCACACCCACACCCACACCCACACCTACGAGTACACCCACCCACCCACCCACCCACCCACACACACACACACACACACACACACTTGTTCAGGCCATTCCCTATTATTCTTTTGGGTCTTGGCGTCCCCTTGGGAGATCGTACCGCCTGGGTTGAGAACCAGTGGTATAAACCATTACTTGTTTACATCAAATGAGAGACTGGATGTGACTGAACTGCGATCTGCTTGGGCAGTTAACAGTAATTTTCTTTGTATTTTCGACCTTTAGACATAACAATCTGTATGGAATCTTAAATAGGCAGTTAATACAGAATTTTAAATACCTAACCGTGTAAGAAGTGACAAACGTATCCTGCATATAGATAGATAGATAGATAGATAGATTGATTGATTGATTATCTATATATATAGATATATATATATATATATATATATATATATATATATATATATATATATATATATATAAACATACATATACATATTTACATATTTATTCATATATATATATATATATATATATATCGTCCCTGCTTCGGTAGGGATAGGCCGGTCCTGCAGTGGACCTCAACGGCTGATGATGATGATATATATATATATATATATATATATATATATATATATATATATATATATATATATATATATATACATAAAATTGTGACTCAACGCATTGGGTAGACAAGTGACAGATACTGTTAATTATTATGTGCAGAGGAACATTTTATTACCTTTTGTTGAAGCCGGTTAATAACGGACTGTCTTTATGTGTGATGAACGCTGATGAAAACGGTAAGAAGCTTTCCCTGGAGAGGTAGAAGTTACACTGACCTGAGAAGAGTCATCCATAAATCAGTCATCATATAGGAAGGTAATACTCTGTAAACAAATGTATTTTTGTAACAATAAAGCAAACCCGAGACTAAGTCATTTTAGACCAAGTTTTATATCAAACTACGCTCTCATTCTCATAATGTTCATCGCCCACATTTAATGACAGTTTTGTATACAACAGATCTCTGTACACCACAAGTATGTTGTAATGATCTTACATAATATATCCCACAGATCCACGTACACCATAATATTTATTGTATTGATATTACATAATTGTAAAAATAATCAGTACTTTTATATGATACATGGAATATTTTTGTACAAAATATCTTCCTGTAACCTGTCATAACGTTTAGAAGATAACATGTCACTTCCTCATGTCTACTGTTCTTGAATAATTTTCGTACCATCATCAGCAGATATTAAGATGTATATATTTATGAAATATGCGTTGGCTTTGCAGGTATTGCAGAAATTATGACATTGAAAGTATAATAGTAGAGAATGAAAAAAGAAATAAAAGGTAGCATTCAGCAGGCACGTTCTTTCAACCCCCTGGCTAAGAAAGTCATGGATTTAAACAATCACTTTTTTTTTTTTTTTAATGCGAGGAAGAAGCCAAAAGCTGAGCCCGCACAACAGTTCCTTCCAAGAGAAAAAACAAAAACAATACAAAAGAGAGCCGAATTCAAGATCCATTCATTTCGAGATGCCTGGACCTCCGGAGATAATAGGAAGTAGGAAATACAGACAAAGGGAGACAAAACCAGAGTTGACCTGTTGCATAAATGAAGGACTGGGAGTAACGGTTAACTCTTGCATTAGAGAGTTAGACAGGAAAGGGATTAGAGTTTGTTGCTAGACGGGTGCTACACACTCGTCGTAGAAGTGGAGGGATGCAAGCAGACAGTTCAGAGGAGCAATGACCAATGAAGTAGCGATAGAAAAGAGATAAAGATGCAACAGTGCGGCCAAGAGACAAAAGTTGAAGGGAGCCAGTAAGAGGAGGAGAGTTAATGAGACGAAAAGCCTTTTACTCCACCCTGTTGAGAAGAGCTGTATGTGGGGAGCCTCCCCACATATGAGAGTTGTACTCTAAACAGGGGCGAATAAAACCCATCTATAAAGTCAACAACTGTGCAGCGGTAAAGAAGGAAAGGAGTCGGCTTAGCACACCTAGTCTCTTGGAAGCGGATTTTACAAGATATGAAATATGATTTCTCCAAGATTAGTCGTGAGTGAATGAAACCCCAAGCATGTTCAAAGATGACACAGGATTGAGATGGATATCATTAAACTTTAGTGGGTACTCCTGTGGAAGATTTTGAAGGGTTGATAGGTGTAAAAACTGAGTCTTTGATACATTAAAAACAACAAGATTATTTTTACTCCAGTCAGAGATACGAGCCAAGTCAGACATTTGGTGTGCCATAGCATCATCGATGTTTGTTGAAGTACTTGCTGAGATGGACGTTGCAGAAACCGAATGGAAAGGTGAAGGGTGGAATCATCAGTGTACGAGTGGATAGGGTTAGATGTACAGCTTAGATCACTGATGAATAAAAGAAAGAGAGCTGGTGATTGGACAGACCCCTGAGGAACACCACTGTTGATAGATCTAGTAGAAGAACGATGGCCGTCTACAACAGCAGCTATAGACCGACCAGAAAGGAACCTATAGATGAAGGCACAGATAGAAGGTCCGAAACCGTAAGAGGGCAGTTTGGAAATTAAAGATTTATGCAAGACTCGAGCAAAAGTCTTTGAGATGTCAAGTGCAATGGCAAAGCTTTCGCCAGTGTCCCGAAAGGAGGATGACCAGGAGTCTGAATGGAAGATGAGAAGATCGCCAGTGGAGCATCCCTGACGGAACCCATACTGAAGAGCAGAAAGAAGGTTGTGGTAGGAAAGATGCTTTAAAATTTTTCTGTTAAGAATAGACTCGAAAACTTTTGAGACATAGGATATTAAGGCAACTGGACGATAGTTAGAGGGTTGGGAATGGTCACCTTTCTTTGGGAGGTTATTGCCTTCTGGAAGGTTGGAAAGATGCCGTGACCACAGAAAATTGCAGTGGAGTTAAGAAACTGGGCGAGGAGAAGAATAATGCAATTTTGAAAATGGTTGTAAATGCATGATATAATGAAAGAAAAGCATCCGGGAGCCGAATGCTAATCGCCCGCCAGAATATGCTGTTGGCCAAGTCGAATATTTTGGTCATACCTTGAAACCCTGAGGGTTTCATATTGATAACTCAAGCCGCTCATGGGATATAATGGTGCTAAAGGCCGGCAACACATACTAGTTGGCCTTTGGCAGCCATTTTGGTGACCTTGACTTTGACCCCGAGTGCCCATTTTCGAACTCGTTCAATATTTTGTCCATATCTTGATACCCTGAAAGGTTTCATGGTGATAGTTCAAGCCGTTCGTGAGATATAATGGGAACAGACACACACACACACACACACACACACACACACACACACACACACACACACACACACACACACAGGTGGCAAAAAATTATCGCCCTGCCTTTTAACAAAGAGCTGGGGAAGTAATGGGACTTTCCCTACGCAGAAAAGGAATATACAGTTTTTTTTTTTTTTTTTTTTTTTGGGTGGGGGGGGGTTGGGAACTACAGAGCGATTAAGTCGATGAAACATTCTGTAGCATTCCGTTAATAATACTAACGGGATTACTGATAAGAGGCCGAAAGAGAAAATTAGGCATACATGATATGCAGCTTCTATTTCTGGATGAAATATGCATGGGTGAGTCATTTCCATCGTGATGTCCGTTCAACAGAAGGAACTGGAAGGAAATGAAAAATTACACAGGTGCTTCACTGACATAAAATGTACCTTCGATAAAGTGTCAAAGAAGATGACGCACTGATGTCCGGGGAACAGGGGGTAACGGAGTGGGCTGTGAGTGTGAGAAAGGAAATGCATAAAACAATAATAGCACAGTGAGATCTAACAGAGGAGATTCAGATTACTTGAAGGTAGAGGTCACTACAGATCAAAGATCTGCACGTGTCCTTTTCCTGTAAATAATTATAAGGGACGTAAAGAGTGTTGAAATGAGAGGAAAGGGAGGTAAAGAGTGTTGAAATGAGAGGAAAGGGAGGTAAAGAGTGTTGAAATGAGAGGAAAGGGAGGTAAAGAGTGTTGAAATGAGAGGAAAGGGAGGTAAAGAGTGTTGAAATGAGAGGAAAGGGAGGTAAAGAGTGTTGAAATGATAGGAAGAGACGAATGGGAGTTTCTACGTGCTGAGATGGTTTGGTAATAACTGTGAATAATCAGGGGTTACAGGAAACGGTGTTTGGCGGCCAAGGAGGCACGTAAATCAGATGTACTGGTCAGTGGTTAAGAGAGGCCTTACTTTAAAAACCTACATCATAGTTAGGTGATAGTCAGACAGGTGACATTTAAGGAGCAGTTCATCATAAAGTCGAGACTTTGTCGGGCCGAAATCACAAGCTGCCGAGATAGTGGTTTGCTATATATAGCACTTGAGAGTTTTGAAAATTGAAAGTACAAAGAGAGAGAGAGAGAGAGAGAGAGAGAGAGAGAGAGACAGAGAGAGAGACAGAGAGAGAGAAGATGTAATTAAAAACAAAATAAAACACCAACGATATTTCTCTTAAACGTTTTCGACGAAAAGTTAACTGATTCATGTCAAGTTCAAGGAATTATTTATTTACCACTTTGTATCACTGTGGATGAGGACAAGTTGCCTCGCCACAACATCCTGAAAACAATGTAACACCACTGCCATCAGCAGCGTGGAGAACTCCAACAGTACGATAAACACAAGAGTGGTCGTCACCACTACAAAGTTGCATTTTTCCAGCTGCAAGTGAACGCAACCATAAAATAACTTTCATTTCTGGCGTGAGAGCTTGTTTCTCGCCGTTGGTCTTGTTAGAGTCTCCTGCACCAAATCTGTAACAAAAATAATGCCTGCAGGGTCCAAGCAGTATCTTTTTACTAGTTCTGCATAACTTAGCTCAAAAACATAATTCCAGCTACGAAAAGTCTTGGTTGACGGTGGCGAATTTGTTGTTGTTGTGGTGCAATGGCTATGTTTACCGCTTTGGTTATTATATGTGTCCGAAGTGCTGTAGGCTACCAGCTCGAGAGTTGTCTTTAGATATGATTCAGGTTAGGTCGAACATAAGGTGAATTCAGGACAGACTTTCTCTTTTTTCTCTTAATGTTTTATAAGTACGGGCCCAGGTGTTTAGATACAAATAGTGGATTATAACGAAGCATTAGTGAGGCATTTGTGGAAATTAAAGTATTTGGAATCAGTGATTGTGGCAGGACATTGTAATATTGTGACAAGTGAAACAGATCGGTAGTCTGGAGATTATGGAGGGAGAAACCAGCAGTAAAATATGGTAGGGACACGCCCAGGGGAAAAATAATAATAATAAATCAAACAGCAGTGAAATCAACGTTAACCTACGGAGCAGAAATCTGAACTTTGGTGGGAAAGGTGGAGAGACTGTTCGAGCAGAGAAAGATGCCAAGATGTTAGCTGGGCAGTTGGGAGAGAGAGAGAGAGAGAGAGAGAGAGAGAGAGAGAGAGAGAGAGAGAGAGAGTTGGGTGATGTAAATACAAATGGATTCGTCAGTCTAATAAGACAGTAAGAGGAACCTGTGAGAGTGTGAAAGCGGGGATGAGACAGAGATTCGCTTTGGAAGTAATGGGGCTTCAGTGAATGTCCACTAGGGATTGAACATTATGGGAAGATCTCATAGGAAAGGAAGTCGGCCATCAGCCAACGTTGTAGTATAAACACTTTTTGTTCGATTAGTCCAAGAAAAAGAAGCTGAAGGTTAAAAAACTTGACATTCAGTCCAATTTTCAAAAATTATCTACTCTCTGGCAACACTTCCACTAGTTTAGAAGACAGAATGATGAAATTTACTTTTATATATTAACTCTATTGAACGATTAGATGCCAGCCAAAGTTTTTTTACTGGGGGGCCCCAAGTGGCTTGGGGCATAAGACGACATGAGACTTGGTTGTCATAGTCTAGATCAGTAAAGCTATGGCTAGGTTTCAGTTGTCAAGGTCAGTAGAACTGTGAAAAAAGAATATATCACTGACAGTGATTATATGATAATAAACCTTAGCTATCTATCTCATTTCAACTATGGCGTGTTAGTGTGTGCTCCCCTTCCACCCAAAACTTCTCTCAGATATGGAAATCACACATTCACACACGTTCTATGTTTGCATTATCAAACATAATAACGGAAATTTCATAATGCTCTTAATATTTTCCATTTCTAACAAATCTTTTAAGACTAACGACCTTTCAACCTCATATAATAATTTCTTCTAACTTCAGTACTGAACATATTTTAAAAACCTGGGAGATGGGGAGTATTATGAAACAAATCATGCTTATAATTAGGCTATAGGATATGCATGTAATGAATTTATTCATAGCATATTTGGTTCATTATGTACAACAATATGAAAGCCGTTAAATAATGCATTTCTGCCGGATTAGAACGCACATTACATTATTTATGGAGTCCTAGTCTGTATTTAAATCTTTGGAAATCAATATTCATGACTGTAGGCTCCAAGTTTTTATTCCAAAATTTATATACTGACATTGTCTTCCTCACAGAAATAATGTAAGATCTTTTTTTTTTTTTTTTTTTTTTTTATATAACAGAACGGAGGTTCAGTATCTGCATAAACAAATGAAACATTTTTGGCAGCTACATCTAGCGGTGTGACGAGAAAATTTTTGATGCAAGATATTACTGTAAATTCCGAAAAATATCCAAATGTTTCATACATAAGGCAAATATATATATATTTTTTTTTCGATTTATGGAAAATTAATTATTATCCGCATGCTTTGTCATACTGTGCTGCTTTAAGTAGCTACAGTTAATGTAAAAACAGATATACTGACATTTTCTAATTTTATATAAATATGAGAGCCATGCATATTGAAAATTAAATATATGTAATACTTACCACTTTGGGAATAATCTTCGGCAAGTTGATTCGTTAAAGCTATTTCATTATCGATGATAACATGGTCACCTTTCTTCACAAGCCTTAGACTGTTCGAGAACTCGGCATAAATTCGGAACATCAGTCTTCCATCATCCTCCATCTGAGCCACTTCTCGGAACAATCCGTCTTTGACTGTCTGGAAAATACATCTGTAAATTTGTATTTTACTGTTAAGTATGACGGAAATTCTCACAAAATATTTTTGTACTGATGTCTGAGGCATTGCCCAGTTTTTTTTGTTTTAATTCCTTTACTGGCACCAAGTCTGGGAGGGTGGAGCATCAAGAGTAATATTTCTAATCCAGATACTTGTTAACCATTTTGTCTGATCCATCCTAATAACGACCTACAGTCAAAGATGTCATTCAGTTACTGAGTGACTGAGTTACACTGTTGATGAGCAACTGTGGACTGATTAGCTCATGTGCTAGACAACAGGTGCCTAGCACCATATAACAACCTATACCACGTGACTCTATCGTCAGACGCCTTAATTCCGCAAGGGGTGGCCACAAACAAATCGCCTCCATGTCGCTCTGTCCCCCGCCGTTTCACTGCCCTGCTCCCAGCTCACACACCCCGTCTCTCATATACCGCTCCACTCCATCCCTCCACATCATCCTTGGCCTCCCCCTCCCTCACCCTCCTCCACATCACTCACATGCACTCTCCTCGTCAGTCTCTCACTCTACACCCTCTCCACAAGGCCAGACCACCTTAATGTGTTTCTCCTAAAGCTTCCTAGCACATCCACACCACAACATTCCTTCACTTCCTTATTTGTCAGCCTGTCTCTCCATGTGACTCCACATGCTCCTCTCAAATAACTCATTTCCACTGCTTTCACTCTGGACTTATGTTCCTCCAACAAGGTCCAAGCTTCACTTCCATACGTTAGAGTTGGCCTCACAATACAGTCATGTAAGTAGCCTTTTCACTTCCATGCTCACTTCGCTGTTTCTTATCACTGCTTTCAAGGAACAAGCAACCTTTCTTCCCCGCTGCACCCTTTCAAGCATTTCCCCCTCTAAACTTCCATCCTTACTCATCACACTACCCAAGTACTTAAACGCACTTACATTCTCCATTTCCTCCCCATCCAGCCTCACTGTACATTCACTGACTTCACTTTTCTTGATGAGCCAGTTGTGATACTTTTGATTTGATAATACCGTCTGCAGTACCCCTAGGTCACCCACGTAATGCCCAGAGGCACCCTTGTTTAGGTCCTTTGGGAAGACCTTTTTATTTTTTTATTTTTTTTACCATTAGCGCCAAGTCCAGGTATTGTTTCAAATAAGCAGAGAGTTTTGTTACATCACCAGAATATGTTTTCTCTTAGGAATCGTTGTGTAACCTAAAATAATATTTGCGAACTCATGTGTTTTGAAATCAGCCCTTTCCTTAAGGATCTGGCAAAAAACAGCATGATTATTTAAGACTGCTGAACAGATTCTCTTGTAACTGTAATTTTAACTTTTATCTGTACCCTGAGATACTGCTCATTAGCTGAGTTCTTCTGCCAGATCATAGTAACGCCTGGGTCATCGAGCACGTCCCTGAGAGTCTGGTAAGGCTGAGGGATGTATCTGACTGCTAGTAGGGACATGAGGTTGCCGGCGTAGCTCCGCGTCAGCACAAGCGCCGTCAGCATCCACATACCAACAGCTACTCGTTCCCACCACCAGCAGTCGTGTTTCACAAATATGTCTGAAAATTTCATAGATTTCTTGGTCTACACATCAGTGCTTAATATAATTTTAGTAAAAATGAACATTGTTGTCACGATACCGTTTTTATTCACATGAATGAAATACATACATACATGTATACATACATACATACATATATATATACATACATATACTTATACTGTAGAGAGAGAGAGAGAGAGAGAGAGAGAGATTCTTACTTTAGAACAGAGATGTGATCACTATATTATATTTTTGCCATTTGTCAGTCCATAAGCTTTACCTGTATGACTGTACAGGAATGGTATTTGGCAGTCATGTTTGGTGCACTACTGCTGAACAATTAGCGCGCGCGCGCACACACACACACACACACACACACACACACACACACACACACACACACACACACACACACACACACACACACACACATAATATACATGTACTATACACAGTAGATAGATAGATAGATAGATAGATAAGGAATATCAACACCAGGGCCTGTAGGAACGTCTTTAATGGTGATGATTCGCAGTACCTCGTTGCATCATCATACCTAAAAAAATATAATTTATTTTAGCTATGGTAAAGATATTTACATCTTTGATCAAACTTTGCTTAGAAAATACTAAAACACATTCTGAGACAAATGAATATCCTACCAAAATCATAAATAAGTGGAAAAAATAAAAACATTCATACACTAAAATGCACAAACAAGTGCGGTGAAAGTAATGACATTCAGGTAAATTTTCAAGGTAAGAATACATTCCAACCTTTACGAACACAGCAGCTGAACAGAAGAACTATTGTCACCGACAGTGGGTTTGTAAAGGTGTGTATTAGTTAAGTGTCTCCATGATGGGGAGGTCATAACTGTACTGGCTTCTACCAAGGACTTTGAAGGATGTTCGCTTGACAGGGTGATCGTGTGTGTGTGTGTGTGTTGTCTGATGGCACTAAAGGTTGGTTTAGTGACTGGTCTACCTGTTCGAGCTGATATGTTCGTGTATGCCTGTTTTTCGATGTCTCTCTGTCTTTCCGATAATATGACGCCTGGCAGTCATCGCACGTATACCTGTAAACAACAGAGGAATATGGGTGTATGGGTACCTTATCTTTGATTCTGAAGAGGGTGCCTATATCTCGTGTACGAAAAATGACTCTGAACTTAATTTGTGGAAATGTGTAGCTGAGTAGCTTGCGTAGCTTGTTTCTCAGGAGAAAACTATGTTTACCTCTGTGATCGAGGTTAAAGTAAATAGTGTGTTTCGGGACAGTTCGAACTTTTGAGCCACAGGAGTTAATAAATTGTTAATAGCTTTGCCAGTGTAAAGGTAAGAGAAAAATTTCGGGAACCCGTTATTATAAAGCACATTTCTTATGTACCGGTACTCTAATTCCTAATGAACGTGAAAATAATCTGAACAAATATGGTAGGCTCGGTTAATCAGAGTTGTTACCAAATTACAAACCCACTATCGGTGACAATAGTTCTTCTGTTCAGCGGCTGTGTTTTTAAAGGTTTGGATGTATTCTCATCTTGAAAATTTACCTGAATGTTTTTGCTTTCACCCAACTGGATTGAGCATTTTAAAGTATGAATATGTTTTTATTTTTTCCACTTGTTTATGGCTTAAATAAGATATTCATTTGTCCTGAATATTTTTTTGTATTTTTTTGACGCAAAGTTTGATCAAAGATATAAATATTTATACCATAGCTAAAATAAATTATTATCCGATGGTGCAATCAGATATTGCGAAACATCACCATTAAAGATGTTCCTACAAGCCCTGGTTTTGATATTCCTTACTCACTGCGTTTTCCAAGCAACCACTCATTCGCCAGTATATAGATAGATAGATAGATAGATAGATATAGATAGATAGATAGATAGATACATAGATAGGTAGATAGATAGATAGATAGATATACATATAGATACAGTTAGATAGAGAGAAGACAGCTAAACAGATGTGTGTGTGGGGGGGTGTTGTATACGGTATGTAGATAACATCCTCTTACACTGAATTAGAAACTGAAATGTCTGATAATGATAGAGGCTTGCAGTATATCAAATGCCTAATTACCCTGCGCTGTATAATACTCTGCAGCGATTGTCTTACCTTGTTGCAGTAAGACACGAAGTAAAATAAATGATTCAAGAAATCTCGTTTCACTCTGGTCATCAGTGAAAGAAACAAATGTTGATAGGAGAGACAGGATGATGGATATGGCAATGATGCACACCATGATGCCGGCCCAAACGAGTGGTGACAAAGGCATAAGGAAACCCCAGGGATTCACCTCGGGCAACCCCACAGCCCCCACCACTTTCATCACTGCAGTGGCATCTATCCAAGTGTACTGGATTATTTCAGCTCGTGCCGCAGTCAGCATGAAGGGACCAGGGGCGAAATCAACTTCCTGTATCAGAGTAGCCACATGTAGAACCCAGTCGAAGACATCATACAACGTAGCCGATCAGACATAAACTAATTCCTCTTACATTACTTCCGTCAGCAGGCCACCCCCCTAAAATGAGGATTTGCTATACATTATTAGTAAATATATATATTTTTTTTTAGCATACTGAGTAAGCAGCATGAAAATTATGCTAAAACTAACATTTATGGTCAGCATTAAAAAAAATATGCGTTACTGCTACAGTATGTAGATGAATTTTAGGAATCCTGTGCACGATATATTGATTTCACTAATCATTACCTTTCTGATTACCATGCCCATCATCCCATCCCATGAGCCATCTGACAACTTCACTCCAAATGTGCCCACTTGGGGTCGTACATAAGTGTACCTGGTAGGAATAAAGTATTTACAGTCAACTAAAGCTACCTTTTACGTTAATATGCAAAAATTTTTACCAGCCGCGGTAGCAAAGCTGATTCTGCTTTCAATTTGTCCGTCTGTCTGTGTTTCTGTTAGCAAGATAACTTGGCAACAGCTCAAGATATCATCACAATACTTTACAGGTAAGTAGTAGGGAAAAAATTGATCATGAGTTCGAAATTGGTGAAATTAGGTCAAAGTCTGTGCGTCTGTTACGACGATAACTTTGCAACCGCTCAAGATATCATCACATAATTTTACAGGTATGTAGTACGGATAAAGATCTTCAATGAATTCGAACGTGATGAAAGTAGGTCAAGGTCTGCGTGTTAATTACCAAGATAACTTCGCAACTGCTCAAGATATCACCACAGAACTTTACAGGCATACAGTAGGGATAAAAATCTCCTGCTAGTTCGAAATTGGTGAAAATAGGTCAAGGTCTATGTGTCTGTTACCACGATAACTTCTCAAATGCTCAAGATATAAAAAAAAAAATACAGGTGTGTAGCAGAGATGAAATCTCCATGTTCGAAATTGGTGAATGTAGGCCTAAGTCAAGGTCAAGGTCATATTTCGAGCCGCGCTAGATATGTATCGACTAGTGGCTGGTGTGATTTCCCCTTGGGGGGGGAGGGCTCTAGTTAGAAGTGATTCCGATTTCAAGTACAGATGATTCCCAATTATATTCACAGTAATCTGTAAACAGATTCAATTACCTTTCACCTAACTTTAGATCATAGTTCAACTTCAGTGTCACTGATGATATTATGTAGAATACGTGAAATCAATATAATTACCTCCCATATTGCTATCATTGAGCTGGCGTAAAATTATTTAAAAAATGATTAGAGTCAGTATATGCTACAAAGGAAAAGGAAGATGTAAACTTCAAGTAATGTTACATGACTGAATTGAATATATCTATCTATCTATCTATCTATCTATCTAATCTCTCTCTCTCTCTCTCTCTCTCTCTCTCCCTCTCACTCTCTCTCTCTCTCTCTCTCTCTCTCTCTCTCTCTCTCTCTCTCTCTCTCTCTCTATATATATATATATATATATATATACTGGAATATAGGTGGGGGCGCTCACCATCTACTCACTCGATGTAGTGCTGCTGTCGGGTGTCTGCCCTTTCCTTTCCTCCATCCTTCTTTGCTTCCATCCTCTTTTGTTTTTCTTTCCTTCATTCTTTCCTTGTCCTTCTGCCTATGGGTAACTTTACACTCCCTCTTCTATTTTTCTTTCCTTCATTCTTTCCTTTTCCTTCTGCCTGTGGGTGACTCTACACTGAGTGAAAAGCCAAATGGTTTCCTGTACACCAGGAAACCATTTACTACGCTGGGTGGTAACCATATAACCAAATTTTGGCGCCTGGTGGTTTAGCGGGTAATTATTGCGTTCCAATCGGATTGAGCTGGTGAAGGTTTATATCTAAGGGATGGTTGGGGTTTATTGCTCACGTAATATCACTCAGGGATGAGTGAGGCTGGTCACTTTCATCTTAAATGTGAGGACCAACTGCCCAGCCCCGGGCTCCTACGCTCCTCATGGGGCAATGTAGATTGGATGATGGATATATATATATAAATATATATATATATATATATATATATATATATATATATATATATATATATATATATTCTGAAGGAAATCCCGGCTGAGAGTAAGGAAAACTCCATCTTCTGCAAAGAACTGAAAAGAAAGGATGAAAGAACTTAAGACCACTTAATTTTGAGATGCTCGTAAATCCCTGAGACTAACTTATCCCCCCACAAACATTATCTTTCTGTCTGTCTATCTAATTATCTGTCTGGCTGTCCGTCTCTTCATTATCTGTCTCTCCGTCTATATATTACAGAAGATGAACAGAGGAAGGAAAAACATTTGAATAAAGAACAATCCATACACCAGATTACAGGTGTCCTTCATCCATAAAATAATCTATAATCTATCTATCTATCTATCTATCTATCTATCTATCTATATATATATATATATATATATATATATATATATATATATATATAAAATGAAAAATTTTTAGCAAGAGAACAATATGGCAACCCAGCAAAACATCGAAATGACAATGAAAATTACATACTTAAAAAATGTAGGGTCAAAACGCAACAGCCAAACCAAAATTGGTTTGCTGTAGCAGCAGGAGTTAGGCAGGGAAGTGTGATGTCTTCATTATTGTTCATTCTTTCCATGGATATTTTTAGCCGTAACACTGAACAACTTAACTTGGATGGAGAAATCGTTGACTATGCAGACGACCTTGCTCTGATAATGTCATAGAAGGAAACCCTACAGCAACTAATAGATGCATGGGACTAGGAACTGGTCGCAAGCAGGATGAAGATCAGCAGAACAATAACAGAAGTAATACATCTATCAAGAAACAAGAAAGCAATGTACATCACTTTGGGAAACGATATTCTAAAGCAATCAGATATATTTAAATGTCTTCGAGTTGTTTTTGGTATAGAAAACGATATTTCCCTTGGGCTACACAATGGAATCAGCAAATTTAACAACACTTTCCATATATTACATCCACTCCTTAAAGACAAAAATGTAACCCTGAAAAAAAAAAAAAAAAAAAAAATCATCCACACTTCTATCCTGAGACCAATCTTGACTTACGGCAACTAAGCTTGGTCTCTTAAAAGCAAGACTAAATGCTCCGGCCATGTGAAATGAAAGTTCTATGACTAATTCAAAGCGTTACAAGAGTGGATAAAATCAGGAATGATAGAATAAAACTTTCTCTTGGAGTTGAAAGCATACAGGACTATGTGGAGAGGCAGCAACTGGGTTGGTTCGGGCACGTAAAGAGAATGGGAGAACAACACTACCCAAGGAGATACTATGACTGGACACCAGCGGGTAGTAGACCGCCTGAAAGACCTACAGCAAGATTGAAAGAAAACATAAAAAAAGGCAGTGCGGAAAATGGGAAAACAACAGGAGGAAGGTGAGGAACAGCAATTCTATCAGGACCGGCACTGGTGGAGGTAGTTTGTGAGGCATGATGACTGAAAAGCGAAGGCTTAACCGTCGATGTATAGAGAGAGAGAGAGAAAGAAAATGGGCAGGTATACGAACAACCATATATATATATATATATATATATATATATATATATATATATATATATATATATATATATATATATATATATATATATATATATATATATATCATCAGCCGTTTGTGTGTCCACTGCAGGACCGGCCTATCCCGACCGAAGTGAGGATGATACAGCCAATGTATCTCTACCAAGTGGGTTAGGCTGTCTAGTAGCGATTGTGTGTAGGGTGAGAAGTGCTTGTAAGTGTAATTGTAGCGTTGGAGTGGCTTTCGATGTGTGTGTAGTCTGTAAACCAAGTGTAATCGGCCTGCACAAGCCGACTGGGTGCAAGCATACTTTATAGTATGCGACACTGGCTCAACCACAGCACCCGCTATGTCCGTCAAAGCAGTACGTGGCCTGAAGAACGCTCCCAAAGTTTATTACCCTTGCGGGGCGCAAACCCTCCTTCTTCACTGTACGAAAACGCACACTTTACCACTGTACAGCAAAGGCTCCGTATATATATATATATATATATATATATATATATATATATATATATATATATATACCTGTATAGAGAGAGAGAGAGAGAAAGAGAGAGAGAGAAGAAAATGGGCATGTATATGATCATACCATATATATATATATATATATATATATATATATATATATATATATATGTATTTATATAGATAGATAGATAGAGAAAGAGAGAAGAAAACTATGAATTATCATGATATGGCTTAATGAAAGGGCTACAGGACCAATGGTCCATAGGCACTGATTAAAAAAAAAAAAAGTTTCAAAAAGAGGAGCATGTGGGTCAGTCGACCCGGACAGGATGAAGCCTCAGACTTCCTTCTCACTTAGCAGTAAGGTGTCATTGTGTATCTTGTGATACAATACCCCAAAAAAGAGTATTTTATAATATTATCTTGTACATTAAATAGTAGCTTAAGATTGCTTGAATCACTGTTTATAAAGATCCATATCCAATCTCTAGAGAACGCTACCTCCGTAGTACCTTTTTATGATTCATAACCCTGCATTAGACTTTCCCCATCCCATTTAAAAATATATTTTTACTGTGATTCTTTTTTACATAGACAATTTTTCTTGAATGTTTTAGGTATTATTCATACTTTTTTTACAACACGGTGGAACACACACGGTAGCACTAGATATATCAAAAGCATTCGACAGAGTATGGCACCGGGCCTTATTGTCTAAGATGTCACACTACAGCCTTGCATCACTGGTTCCTCTAGTATCTTCTTACCTTCATAATAGAAAAATACGGGTTAAGGTAGATGGAATTTATTCTCATTTCATTCCATAAATGCTGGCGTACCTCAGGGATCAGTTTTGGCGCCAACCTTCTTTCTCATTCATATTAATGACCTCCTATCTGTCACTCACAACCCAATACAGTCTTATGCTGATGACTTGACCCTTCATAGTTCTTTCACATTTAGTACCTCCTTTACACAGTTTGATAGGCCTATTATAAATTCCCAAATAAGTACAACAATTTCTCTGGACCAGGACCTTTCTAAAGTTAATCAATGGGGAAAAACAAATCTGGTTTCATTTAATGCTCAGAAAACTAAATACATTAATTTCTCCAACAGAAAGAATCCCTCAGACTCTCACATAATTTTAAATGGTGTCAGTATTCCCATATCCACTACAATTGATATCCTAGGTGTTACTCTAAACCTCAACCTAAGCTGGACAGCTTATGTTAAATCCCTTGCTAAAAATGCTTCCAAAAAATTGGGACTTATGTACAGAGTTCGTGAGTTCTTCACTATGGCCACAATATACAAAAGTCATGTGCGTTCTCAAATCGAATACTGTTCACCACTGTGGAGTGGATGTGGAGCGGTTGCATTGAGGCAGTTGGACAAAGTTCAGAATAAAGCCATTAAATTAATCAATAATCCTGCCATCACGCAAGACCTTCCTCCATTATCAGCACGTAGAGATGTTGCTTATTTAGCATTATTTTATAGATATTTTTACCGTAAGTGTTCAGACGAACTGGCTTCAATTGTGCCTCCCCTTCACATTTTCTATCGAAATACTCGGGCAGCTGGGAGCGCCCATGAATTCACACTCTCTCCCCAGCAATGCAGAACCTCTGCTTATCAAAATTCATTTATCTCCAGAACTACTACTCTCTGGAATTCGCTTCCTTGGAGTTGTTTCCCATAAACATTTGATCCACTTCAATTCAAATCCAGTTGTTATGGGTATTTTATGAATGGAGGATGCCTTTAGGCACATGGACTTATTTTTTTCCTCCTTTGTTTAAAAAAAAAAAAAAAAAAAAAACATTTAGATCACTGATAATGACATAAGTGTGAAAACGTTTAACATAAAGATGCTGTCCGAATCTACGCTCGTTGTCCTCTTCATATATAAGCTGAGGTTCCCTACGAATATCCCAGTACCTGACGAAAAGAAGTCGTTACACAATTATATTGTAATGACTACACTAATGTCTGCAAACAAAGCTTGAACTTGGCAGTAGGGATACGAATTAAGAACGAGCAAAGTGGAAATGGCTTGTCTTAGATGACTCTGTAGAGGAACAAAGAGAGACTGGCCAACAAATTAAAAAGTTCTGAAGGGGCGTATGGTTTGGGGACTGGAATGAGTTACGAGAAGCAACAGGGGTGGTTTGACTATGTGAAACGAATTTAGAGTGACAGATTGAGTAAGAGAGTTTATGTGAGTTGGAGGCGGAAAGGAGCAAGTGGGACGCGGAGTAGGGGCGGGGTGGGGGCGTAAATTATTGAAAGTTTTATGTAATGGAGCGACAGCAACCTGATGATGGAGGAGAGGGCGAGGTGGATGCGGTTTGTTCCTAGCCATCAGCTCTGAAATTAGACGTTTGGCTATGGGTAAGTACACAGAAAGCCACTCTTGCTGGTTTATGCAAAGATCAGTTCAGAACTGTGGCCCCAAGTTGATGACATGTTAGCGTACTGGAAGTCATCTACTGGTTAAAATTTAGTATAATACATAAATAAGCACAGTCAATTGTATATATATATATATATATATATATATATATATATATATATATATAGATATATATATATATATTTCACACTTACGTAAAATTCATTCCTTGGGCTAAGTATTCCACGACGTTATTCACAGCTCCCTCGAACTCTAGCCGTCTACCGTCTGGAGCCATAGAATCGTTCACCCAAAATATCTTGTTATTAGCGAGACTCTCGATGGCAACTACTAGGTTGGGTGCTGACATGAACCTGTGTATTGCAAAAATTATTATTACAGCAGTACATTAATAGGAGTTATGTAATATCTCTCTCTCTCTCTCTCTCTCTCTCTCTCTCTCTCTCTCTCTCTCTCTCTCTCTCTCTCATACAAACAAACAAAACATACACGCACACCCATACAAAGAGAGAGAGAGAGATTGATGGTAATCCACAAATCCTGTAATTTTATCCTGTCTCAATAACCATTTCTGAGGATTTAAGAACAGATAGAGAAAGCAAAATTAATACACAATGAAAACTCGCTTTTCATTCCCAAATTCGTGAAATAAAGTGGCGGAATATGAAATTTATTTATTTTGAACCCCTTCTGGACTCTTGACTCAGTTAAACACAAAGTTCTCATATGCATTAAAAACTGAACTCACAATGGTTGCAGTATCTTAGCTCAGAAATTAAGATATCTCGAGCTTTGTAGGTACTGAATACACTGTAGAAATTTATCGATCTCGAAACCTGCGTTACCCGATACGTTTTGTTGATATCACGTCCGTAACTTTTGTCGGTCCTCCCTGGCACCTACCGACATGAAATCGTAAAAGATTAATTTCGTTAAACAACAACAGGTCCGAAGTCGTCTACCATCTGCTCATAATTGTTCAACAAATCGGTGTTTATACCAGTCACTCTGAGAAAAGAATTCAATTTCCCTTTCCCTCAACTACCATTACTTTTTGATAATGATAATATGTGCATTTTTCTCAAACCCTTAATAATCTGTAATTCCAGACCATCTCCCCCCACCCCGACTCATTCGTATCCCAAAACTTATAACAACTGTCTCCCAATCAGTGAAGTGCATACCACCTTTAATGCTATATTTCATGTTCATCCAATATGCTTACTTTGAGAATTTGTCTGGGAAGAGAGGAAGGTGAGAGAGCAGAGTGATTCCTCCTTGTTTGTTCCAAGTTGCCACTCTCAGAAGTTTTGACCCTGGAGGAGAGTAAGGCAGATTCACCAGCATGCTAACCCTGTGACAGAGAGATAACAGACAAAACAACTGTTAATTACTTAAACTAACTAGCAGCCAACCAAATCTAACACATGGTGACTACCACTACTACTACTGCTACTACTACTACTACTGCTACTACTACTGTTTTTTATGCAAGGAAGATGAAGCCAAGGATCAGACGCCTGTAAGAGTGTTCTCCTTAAGAAAAAAAGATAACAGAGTAAAATTCAAGATCTGTTCATATCTAAATGCCTTGACACACTGCGTTTGAAAGACTGGAGGTCATAGGTAATGAGTAGGAAATACAGAGGAAGACAGTTCCAGAGTTGACTTGTTGCATACATGAAGGACTGCAAGCAACAGTCAACTCTTGGATTAGAGAGTTGGACAGAGAAGGGATGAGAGTTTGTTGCTACAAGTACCATTAAAAGTAAAAATAAATAATAGTAATAATAAACATAAACATAAACATAAACATAATAATAATAATAATAATAATAATAATAATAATAATAATAATAATAATAATCTATCTATTTATCCATAGCCAGACGCCTTAATCCCATAAGGGGTGGCAACAAACAAATCTCCTTCATGTCGCCCTGTCTCCCGACATTTCGCTGCTCTCCCCCCAGCTCACCCCCGCTCTCTCATATGCATCTCCACGCCATCCTTCCATCTCATCCATGGTCCCCCCTTTCCTCTCTCCTCCTCCACCTCACTCACATATACTCTCGTCGTTAGCCTCTCGCTCTCCATCCTCTCCACGTGTCCAAACCACCTCAGTGTGTATCTGCTAACGCTTTCTATCACATCCACATTCACACTGCAGCGCTTCTTCATTTCCTCATTTGTCAGTCTTTCTCCATGTAACTCAGTATATTCCTCTTAAATAACTCATTTCCACTGCTCTCTTTCTTGACTTGTGTGCTTCCAGCAAGGTCCAAGCGTTTCTTCCATATGATGGATTTGGTATCACAATATTATCATGCAGTGACGTCTTTATTTCTATGCTCACTTCCTACTAGGTCAAAGTTGCAGAGAAGAACAAGGAGGAAACGGCTTTTTCGTACAGGGGTTTATGGCAGTTTAAAGTCATGCCATTTGGCCTATACAATGCCCCAGCCACTTTTAAGCATCTCATGGATCGTGTACTGGAGGCCTGCACTGACAGACAGCTCTCATCTACCTGGACGATAATTTTTTGTTGCGTTTGGATGTAATTTCGACCAGGAATTGGAGAGGCTGTCGGAAGTGTTCAACATAATCCGAGCAGCACAGCTCAAGCTGAACCCCAAGAAGTGCTACTTGCTCCAGAAGGAAGTGAAGTACCTGGAACACATTGTAGGCGAGGGCGGCGTCCGTACTGATCTAGAAAAGATAGCAGCTGCGAAAAACTGGCTGGTCCCAACTCGTGTGAAGGAGCTATGGAGTAACCTCGGTTTGTGTACCTACTTACTTGTGTTATGTCATGGACTATGCAACGATAGCTGCATTTCTGCACAAGTTGATGGGGAAGAGGCAGAAGTTTATGTGGACTGCAGTGACTCAGAAGGCCTTCGGTAAACTCACGCATGTGTTGGCAATCTCTCCAGTACTGCCGTACCCAGATCAGAGTCCGCCATTCATTCTGGACTGTGACACTAGTGACCAAGCTATTGGTAGAGTATTGTCAAAGAAGGATGAAGAGTATTTGGTGGCATGTTACAGCAAGCAGATCAGCCCACTGGAGTGGAACTACAGTGGGACCCATAACGAGCTCTTGGCAGTGATAAGGAGACTTGATTTCTTCCATCCGTACTTGTATGGGTCCTGCTGCATCATCAGGACTGATCATGCAGCACTCAAGTGGGTCCATATGTTAAAGAATCCAGAAGGACAACTGGCATGCTGTCTTGGGAAGCTGGACCAGCACAATGAGGTGCAGCACTGTCGGGGGCAGGTACATGGCAATGCTGACAGCCTTAGTCACCAGACTTGTGACCCAGAGTGTGAGATGTGTAGTGCTAAAGAAGATCGTAGCAAGAAATGTAGTCGTACTGCAGTGACAGCGTCAGTGTCAGCTGAAGAAGATATGAAGAGGATGCAGATGTAGAATGCAGATTTACATACAGTGCTACAGTAACTGCAATGGAGTACAGTGTGGCCATCTTAGGAAGGGGTTTCCAGGTTCAGCTTTGTGACTAAGAGCTACTGGAATCAACGGGACCTTCTTCGTGTGAACAGAAGACTACTGTAGCGTCAGTGGGAGACTCACGATGGCATCAGTAAGTATTGGCATCTGGTGGCTCAGAAGAAAATGAGGTCCAAGATCTTGGATGAGTCCCATAATCATATCACTAGTGGGCATCTGGGAGAGAAGAAAACTTTAAGTCGGCTGCAACAGAGGTTCTACTGGACTGGCATGCTGTAGGATGTTAAGGAGTGATGTTGGTCATTTGATGTGTGCTGTGTCAAGAAGAGACCCAAAAAACATGGTTGCACCCCTCTCCAGCTGTAACAAGTTGATTAACAAATGGAAAGGGCTTCAGCTGTATCAAGTTGATTAACAAATGGAAAGGGTCACGGTGGACATTGCTGGACCTCCGCCACTCACTGAAAGAGGAAACCGGTATATATGTGTTGCCATGGACTACTTCACAAAGTGGCCAGAAGCCTATGCCATCCCCAATCAAGAGGCTGCGACTGTTGCTCAGGTGTAGGCTGACCAGTTTTTCTGTTGTTTTGGGATGCCACAAGAGCTACATTCAGACCACGGTAGAAACTTTGAGTCTCCTGTGTTCCGTGAGTGTCACAAGTTACTGGGGATCAAGGAGACCAGGACGACCCCACCAATGCCACAGGCTGAACAGTTTTTCTGTTGTTTTGGGATGCCACAAGAGCTACATTCAGACCAGGGTAGAAACTTTGAGTCTCCTGTGTTCCGTGAGTGCCACAAGTTACTGGGGATCAAGGAGACCAGGAAGACCCCACCAATGCCACAGTCAGATGGGATGGTGGAAAAATTAAACTGGACCCTGAGACAAGAACTGGCCGAGTGCTGTGTACAGGGACAAACGGAATGGGGCCAGAAATTACGTGTTGGAGATGACATATCGGTCTCCTTCCCACAAGTCTTCTGGCTACACCCCTGCAAAAATGATGCCCAGCCACGAGTAACGTTTACCCGTTGACTTGTTAATGGGAAGACCACCTTGTGAAATGCTTCCTAAAGACACTTTCTGCTATGCAAAGCATCTTCAAGAAAGGCTGGCTGAGGTACCTTATCAGGTGCGAGAAGCTCTGAAGTTTTCCGGCAAAGTGAGAAAGTGCAAGTATGATGCCAAGGCAAGTGAAGTGAGCTTCAAGAATGATGACTGAGTTTGGTTATACAATCCTCAGCAGAAGAAGGGACAGTCACTGAAGCTGCACAGCCCATGGGATGGGTCCTTTGCTGTGCTAGGCCGCCTATCAGATGTAACGTACCGGATTCAGGGAGGCAGGAAATGTCGCCCAAAGGCGGTACACATGAATCATCTGTGGCAGTACCATTGGCCAGGACAGTACAACTGGGATGTCCCCAAGAAGCCGTGCTCACCTGCAGCAGAGGATATTGAAGAGGACCACAGAGCTGAAGGACAAGAGGATGGTGACAGTTTCCCGAGGGAAGAAGTGAATCAGGATGAGAACCAAGACATTCCAGGAGTGGACTGTGTGGAGGAGCAGGGACGTCGTTGGAAGCGGCATAGGAGACCTGATAAGATGAATGATTATTTTGTGTATAATTAAATGCTGAGTTTGGATTAAGGATTATGTCTGTATACATTCCGTAATTTTGTCAGAACGACAAAAGACTAGGGAGGGGGTAATGTTGAGAAGCTGGATTTTCTAATTAGGTAGTACTGGAAGGTTCTCAGTACTTTTTATTTTTTCAATTACGTGTCAGAGTTACCATTTAGCTTGCTGTTTGTAGGTGGAGATATTTTGTAAGTGGTACATTATTTCTTTTGCTCTTTTTCTCTATAATGTTTTATTTATGTGACTGCTTGTTAAATGCGTAATATTCTGTCATTTTGTATGGTAAATAATTTTCGAGTGTTTTATGCAGTGTAAGAAAACTCTGGATATTTTGGATGTCTTTGAGCTGGTAACTTGCTTCTTCGAGAATGTAGTTTAAAAATTTTGTCAGAAAATACCAATATAAGCTTCAGCCAAAGGGACACCCTGTCACACTACAAGTTGTATACAACGGGTTCAATATTTTCGACACTATCAGTGCTATTAAACTTCACTGAATTTGGATCACAGTGATCTCATATGTTTTTATTTCGTTTTTCTAGAGAGCTGTGGCTGATAAACAACATCGTTCTAGAGCTCAGTCACGCAAACGAAGGGTAGAAAAAGCTAAGGAGCATGCAAAGCTAGAGGGGATCTTCCCGAGATATGTTCATTAATAGAATGCAAATCAAGAACAAGAATATGACTGTACTCTCATTGAAACTAGCACTGGGGGAGCTGAATTTGGCGCCCCTATTACAAATGATATAATCTTTAAGACACAAGTTTCACAAATCGGAGATATTTCTGGAAAACACACAGAGGAAAATGAGGAAATCAAGAAAAGTGAGAGTACCTCAAAGTCTGCAAAAAATAGGTGGTACTGACCCTGACTTCAATTACAGTGACCCAGCCAACTCGCCCTACTGTTGGAGTGATAATTTGACAGCTTATAATACAACACAGACCACAGCATGTTGTATCACATGATCTCCCCCCCCAAAAAAAAAAAAAAAAAAAAACGGAAGGTATTTTCGTATACAATACAAAAGGAGACACATGGTGAAGTGCAACATCAGTGGTCGATATATTCAACCTTAAAAGATGCGTTTCTTTTGTTTTTGCCGCAACCTGTTCAGAAAATAAAATGTGCATCATCCCTACGAGAAACAGGTTCAAAAGACCGAATGAACATGCGAGTAATTCTTTCTTTACATGATAGGCATAGCCTACTGACCATTTAGAAAACTATCAGACGACGCAACCACGAACTGCGCATATACAGTATAAAGGGAAACGACTGATGCTATTAACAAACGGAAAACCAGGGAAGAAGAACGATATTGACGACAAAGCTTGCAACGCTTGATTGGTTTGGTCGGAGTTCTTGGCATGCAAAACGTGTCATTCCGTGGAACAAATCAAAACCTGTACAGGGCTAGCAATGGAAATTATTAAAAGTTAATAGAATATCTTGCCCTTCATGATACTATCATGAAAGAATATTTGCGCAAAGTTAAAGATACAAAAAACAATGGTTCACTACCTAGAATAAAATATCCAAATTGAGCTTATACGGCTTCTGGCAAGTACTATATAGCAGCAAACTTTAACACATACAATCTCAGCCAAATACTGTTCAATTATTCTGGACTGTGCACCTGATTTTAGTCATACTGAGCAAATGACAATGATTGTACGTTTTGTTGATGTAATCAGACCATCAGATAATGAGATGTCTGAGCATGAAGTTAAAAGAAGAGAACATATCTTGGGATTTGTTCCACTGATGGAGACTACAGGAGCCTTTATGAGGAAAACTCTTCTTAGACAGCTTGAGCAAATGGGGTTACCAATTAAGAATCTGCGTAGTCAAGGTTATGATAATGGGAGTAACATGAATGACACAGAAAATCGAGCACAAAAGAGAGTCCTGGACATAAACTGAAATGTCTTTTGTATACTGCAATACTTAATCTTTTATCTTAGTGTTCAGTGATACAACTGGGGGTTTTATGGAAGCAACTTGTTTTTTCAGTTTGGTTCAACATATTAATGATTATTTCTCTGATTCGACTCATCACTGGCAAATTTTAATTAGGAATACAGTACATCAAACTTAGGCATAACTGTTAAGTCATTGAGTAAAACAATATGGAAGAGTCGGATCGATCCTTTGAAACAACTGAGATATCATCTTGGCAATATGTATGATGCTTTAATAAAGATCTTAGGTAACAGAAGCCTAAAGGATTCATTTGGAAATACTTCCTGAGTTGAAGTTACGGATCTTGCTGATGCAATTTGTAATTTCATGTCTGTGGTATCCTTTGTCACATGGTACAACGTTTTTTATGTCAATCTTATAAGCTTGAAACCACAAAACAAGGATGCTGATATAAAAATCAGTTACAAGAAAATTAAAGGTTACTAAGAATTACCTTGTGAGCTGCAGGTATGATGAGGATTATCAGCAAGTTTTGACAGATACTACTGAGATTGCAAAAGGAACTAGAAATATTGCCAAACTTTGAGACTGAACAAGTTAGAAAAAAGAGAAAGGAATGGCAGTGTGAGTATGAGGCCCAAGAATAGGCACCACAAGAGCCTAAGCAGAAATTCAAAGTAGGTTTCTGCTATGCTGTCTTAGACGTGGCCATACAATCTGTTGAAGAAAAATTTCAACAGCTATAACAATATAATTCCCTATTTGGTTTCCTGTATGATATATACGGTACAGCATAAAGAAAAAAAATCTACTGAAGATGCACTTAAGAACTTTAAGAATTTGGAAAAATCATATGCATAATCGAAACAAAGATACTGATGCTGAAGATCTGTGTTGTGAACTTGCAGCAATAGCTCGTAGACTTCCTACGTCTATGCCACCACAAGGAGTACTTCCCTTCATACTACAACAAAAACTCCTGGTCAATGTGCCTCACGTTTCCGTTGCTCTAAGGATACTTCCATTATCAGTGGCAAGCGGTGAACTTAGTTTCTCAAAACTCAAACTTATAAAAAAAAACTTACAAACGCCCACAATGTTGCGAAAGAGACTAGCTGGCTTGGCAGATATATCATTCGAACATGCCCAGGCATCAGCACTTGATCTAATTGAATTGGTGACAAAATTTGCAAAGGAAAAGGCATGCAAAGTGAGATTTTGATGTGCTTGAAATTATGAGACAGATTTTAGCAACACAGTTCACAAGATTAATACTATACCTCCGACAAGAGGGGTTACTTTTTTAGCCCTGTTTGTATGTTTTTGTTCGTTTCTCTGTCTGACTGTAAGCAAAATATTGTCATAATATGACAGGTTGATTACGTCAGGTATCCTTAAAAGGAATATAGACTGAAGGTGTGTGAAGTAGAAGGTTTTAATATTTTTGCTGACCTTTTTATATATACCCAAGGGTTATAAATGTTGTTTATTTATATTTGTTTAATGATACTTGATATATCACTTAAAAACTACATTTATTGTGTTATACGATAATTAAAATAATAACGGTTTATGCTGATATTTTACAGATAGCTTTTGAATCAGGGAATATTCCACTAATTTTTGACAGTGATTCGAAGTATATTTATGGCCCTGGATCCAAAAGAAGTTTTTTGGCTACAAAGATTTTTAAAGGGCACCCCCAAACTTTATTGTAAGTGTGCCAATGAATCAAGACTGGTTTAAATAACGGTTGAAAAGGGAAGTGGTGTTGAGGGTAGTGTTGCCCTTGGAGGATGTACGCATTCTTCAGAATCCGCTTTAGTTCAAAATGATTTGTGTGCCAAAATATTTTCTTTGGCATATGAGAAACATAATCAAAGATTGATGTATTACTAATTCTTGCAATTTTAAATGAATTTAGCAGTTTCAAGTTTTGTGATTTTCATTTTCTCTGCAAAATATCTCTTTTTGAAAATCGATGTTGGCAATTTATTTTTGGAGGGTGCAAGTAGTTGGCCTTGCCTAGGGTGCAAAATAGTCTACCACCGGCCGTGTGTATATGGATGATATGGATAAAAATAAATAAATAAATAAATAAATAAAGACGGGAAGCTGAGCACAACTGGACCCGTCATGTCCTTCATTACATAACAAAGATGCAAAATTGTCTGTTTTCAGGCCTGTCGTCTATCAAAAATAATTGTAAAAATTATTTGGTGCTCCAGATTTCTCCTGAGTTGCGTGATGTCATCGTATATTAACCGGAGTAATGTGCAATGACTGTATATAGGTACAATATTGTGCTTACACAGTACCATGGAGATTATCTTCCACGATGATCAATAAGGAGTTTTTGTTGGACAGGAGGCTGTGGAAACCATGCAGGCCCTGCAGGTGGCTGATTAAGAGACGGGTGATGATGACAAACCTGGTCGTTGATAACAAAAGGCCTCCCTTGAGTGATGAGATGGAGAAAGCAGTAAGAAACGCTGGGTCGTCACTCACCACCACCACAGTCATACAATGCGACACCTGCCGTACCTGAGATCATTACCATAATTTAATGTAAAGAGACTGCTTCCGCCTGGAAAGGTCACTTCGCCTATCCGCTGGGCTGACTACTTTACTAATGTCTGTCATTCAGGTTTTGATTAAAGAGAATTATTAATGATTAAATGTTTAATCCCTCTCTTTAAACATACACATTGTAAGGATAATACTATTTAACTGTATTTATTGACTTTACAGGTGATAGAGTTCTCCTCAGATAAATATAATTCCCTACAAAAATAAAAAGTAAGTTTTTAGGTTTGATTTTGTGGAAGAATCACTTTAAATGTATTCAACAGGAATTGGTGCCAGAATCAAACTCTCTCTCTCTCTCTCTCTCTCTCTCTCTCTCTCTCTCTCTCTCTCGTTATATTTTGTACGAGAATATTATATATCATGTACATTATATATTTATTGTAAATAAAATACATATAATGTATATACATACATATATTATGTACGCTATATATATACATACATATATATATATATATATATATATATATATATATATATATATATATATATATATATATATATATCATCATCCAATCCTACGTTGCTCCATGAGGAGCGTAGGAGCCCGGGGCTAGGTACGTTGGTCCTGCCATTTAAGATGAGAGCTACCAGCCTAACCCATCCCTAAGTGACATTGCGTGAGCAATGAACCCCAACCACTCCTTAGATATGAACCTTCACCTGCTCATTCCGACTGGGGCGCCGTAATTGCCCAATAAACTACCAGGCGCCAAAATCTGGTTATATGGTTAAAACCAAGTGCAGTAAATGGTTTCCTTGTGTACAGGAAACCATTTGGCTTGTCACTCAGTGTACAGTCACCCACAGGCAGAAGGAAGAGGAAAGAATGACGGAAAGAAAAACAGAAGAGGAAGTGTAAAGTCACCCGTATGCAGAAGGACGAGGAAAGGATGAAGGAAAGAAACACAGAATATAAATATAAATAAATAACTATATATATAAATATATATATATATATATATATATATATATATATATATATATATATATATATGTGTGTGTGTGTGTGTGTGTGTGTGTGTGTGTGTGTGTGTGTGTGTTTACTTAAATAACTAAATATTTATTTATTATATAGCACATATAATATATATAAATATATTTATTTAATATGTATTTTTGAATCGTCTCTCTCTCTCTCTCTCTCTCTCTCTCTCTCTCTCTCTCTCTCTCTCTCTCTCTTTTTCTATATATATATGGTGACATGTTTAGGAGCTATCACGCCTTACTTATTTGCAGTGTAATATGCATGGATAGTGTTTTTGGTTTAACAGTGATATATCTTCCACATGTGCGACAGTGTAGTTACATTGTGAATACAAACTAATAAAATGGTCTTCCCTGACGAACCTGTCCAACAAGCGTGGAGAACTCCACCTGTGTCTCATTTCCTACCACACCGTCCCGAGGTACCTCAAGTACGAATAGAACGTGCATCAGTTGCTGATATATCTGGAGCATGAATTATTTTAAAATGTAAATGAAACTAATTAAGTACAGCTAACACAGATAACCTAGGATTATGCTGGCGAAATCTCAGGCTTTCAACAAGAGACTGTTGTCAGTACAAGTAATATTGCTCAGAATCAGCACACTGAAGACATTAGTTTTTCATAATAATGGTATGATAAAAAAAAAAAAAAACAATGCTTATGAGCTTACTATGGCTGTAGATAAGGTCGTTTCTCGTCTGGTAGTCAGAATGCAGACAGGGCATGCAGGAGATGTTTTAGTCGAATGAACAACATCTTTTACCACGCTTGTCAGTGTTTCACTCCTACGATTAGCTAAGGAAAAGAAAGTTATTAATAACTTGTAACAGCTTTGTTTTGCTTGCACTGTTTCATATTATTCTTAACGATCATGTATTTTTTTTATAATAAACTTACGTGGAACAATTGGCAGTATGGCCTCACCAACAATCAGTAGGAATACTACCAGGAAGAGGGGATGGATTCCCATTATTACTGCATTTATCTGCATGAAAAAATAATCATTATTATCAGTATCAGATTATCCCATACATTACAGTCGGTGTCATCAGCAAATTCCCTGCCTCACTGAGCCAATTTTCAAAGCACTCGTTTATTAGTACCAATATCATTTTTTTTTTTTTTTAGGTTCGTACTTGGTATAAACCATGAGTTCGGACACTCTGATATCATTGTGTTACTGCTCGAAACTGAATATCACTGTAACTAGGTGTTGAAGTTTTAGTGACAGTAAAAATGAAGCTGAGCGGTGTCACTGTGGTCTGTTACTAGAGGACACATTAAATGCAAGTTGCAAGTCATCTTGTGGCTGTTCAAGACTGGTTGCCGGATGGGTTGGTTGGTGGGTGGGCAAGGTGGATGGAGAGATGGAGAGAGAGTGGGATGGGCTGGTGGGTTTGGCAGACGAAGTGGGTTGAATGCACGAAGCAGGAGGGGTGGGAATGGGTGAAGTGGGTGTGATGGGTTAGCAGGATGTGGTGGGCTGATATGTTAGATAGATGCGAGGTGGAATGTGGCGGGTGAGTGGTGTTTCATGGGTGGGTCGTCGGGTTGGGGTGTATGGGTTTTGTATAAAAGGGTGGGTGGGTAGACTTAGTGGGTGGATTGATATGTGGTTTCCTGGAAGCTATGCCGGGAGAAAGGCCTATTATAATGAGTGGGTGGGTGAGTTGTTGGGGGATAACATGATAAGGTTCACTGCGGAATAGGTCTAAAGAGTAAGCACACCATTTGTTTGAATACGTTCATGTGGGCAAATTGGTTCAGTGGTGTGAATATGTTCATGTGGGAAAACAGGACCATGGTTCGAGTATGTCCATGTGAGAAAAAAGGTCTCTGGGTAGTGCATCCAATGGAAAAATGGGCTCATGTAAAAACACAGGCCCAAGTGGTAAAAAAGGGTCCATGTGAAAGTGTAAGTCCTGCAGGAAACTGTTATATTCCCATCTGCAGAAAACAGGTCCCTGAGGAAAAACATGTCCGTGGAGAAAACTGCTACATGGACGTATTATAGGTTTATAGGAAGAACAGGACATTCAAAGGGAAATAGGTCCACGGACTAAAATAGCTCCATAGTGAATAAGAGGCCCAAAAGGGAAGTTAGGTCGGAGGGGGGGAAATAGGTCCAAGTGGGAAACAGAGGCCTCAATGGGTAAAAAAAAAATAGTCCGTGGAATAAATTGGTCAATGGCAAAGTGGGTTCATATGGGAAAATCAGTTTAAGTGGAACATAAGTCCATGGGTGTGAACGAGGTCCCCGTGTGTGTGTGTGCTTCTTTTTTTACAGAAGACTAAAACATATTAAATAAAAGTCCATTCCCCATATTACGGGTGTCCTCCATTCATAAAAAATCTGTAACAGTTGGACTTGAAATGCTACGGGTTGAAGTTTGGGAGGAAATTGATATGAGGAAGCGAGTTCCAAAGAGAAGCAGTTTAGGGGATAAAGGAGTTCTGATAGGCAGAAGCTCTGGAATATGGCAGTGTGAGTGTCAAGTCACGGGTGCTATATGATGCCCGTGTTTAGAAGTGGCAAAATGCAGGAAATATCGTCTGAGAATTTCCCCAAAAGTATCTGTAAAATAATGCAATGGAGGAAAAATTCTGCCTTACTTTTAAGGGAGGTCGTTCATCTGTAACTGCAAGGTTATTAATACTATTATACTTTAGCTTTGCTCTAAAGTTTGTCCAGTTGTTCTAGTGCAACCACTCCACATCCACTCTTCAAGGGTTAACAGTATTGGAGTTGAGAGTGCACATGACTCTTGTGAATTAATGCTCACTGCTCATCACTGGAGAAGATTACGAACTATGTACAAAAATCCAAATGTCTTTGAGGCGGTTTTAGCAAGTGATCTAACGTGAGAGGTCCAACTGAGGGTACTGATAAGTGAAACACCGAGAATTTTAATACTTTTGGAGATGGGAATGTTGGATGCATTGAATTCAGGAATCACACATTGTTTGTCTATTAGGTAACTGGATATATGGAGCCTTAGGTTTTCTTAGCATTACAGGAGACAGTGTTATTTTGTCCCTATTCAGTGACTTTCGATTAGGCTTGATTTATGGAGATTGCTATGCTGAGTTGGCTGGTAGAGACACCAAATTTTGTAAATGGGTGCTTCAGTGTGATGGAACTGTTTAAGCGTTGTTACCTCCATATGAGTGAATGTGAGTATGGATGAAAGACAAAAAATCATTAATATAAATGAAGGACAAGGTTGGTGGCAAGACTGATCATTATGGCACACCAGCATTAAGTTGGAACAAATTGGATTTTTTTTTTATTACACTCAAGGAGGAAGGAACAAAAGGCTAGAAGTCAGGAAGATTGTTCCTTAAAAGAAAAATATAAACAAAACAAAAAGACAAATTTAAGAACCGTTCATTTCGATATGCCTGGACACACTGCATTTAAAAGACTGGAGATCATAGGCAGTAGGAAATAGAGAAAGAGGAAGACAGTTCCAGCAATGATCTGAAGGACTGGGAGTAACGGTTTATTCTTTCATTAGAAAGTTGGAGAAAAGAGGGATGAGAATCTGCTGCTAATTTTTTTTTTACCGCACGACTCTGGGCATAAGTTTCACAGCCTTCTCTCAAGACCCAGTAGTCCTTCTACGTACAATACACCTTTACATGTCACCGTGCTACTTGACTTGTGTAGTGGTGAAGGGATACATGCAAACAGTAATGAGGAGCAGTGATCACTGAAGTAGCGATAGGAAGATATAAAGATGCAATAGTGTGGTGAAAAGAGAGGTTGAGGGGAGCCAGTAAGTGGAGAGTTAATTAGACATAAAACCTTTGACTGCACCTTGTTGAGAAGAAATGCATGTGTCGAGCTTCCCCATACATGATAGTTGAACAATTGTGCAGAGATAAAGCAGGCACAGAGTTGGCATAGCACATCTAACCTCTCCGTAGCATATTTTACAGGACCGTTAATATGATCTTTCTTAGATAAATCCTAAGAGACAGAAACCTGAAGTAGGTTCAAAGATAATGCAGGATTGAGGTGGATTTTGTAAAAAATTACATGATATTCCTGTTGTAGATTTTGACGGGGTGAAAGCTGTAAGAAATGAGTTTTTGATGCATTAAAACCAACAAGATTACTGTTACCTTAATCACATTAGGTGTGTAATGGCCTCATCCCTTGTTTATTGATGTAACTGCTGAGATGGATGCTGCAGGAAGCAGATGGAAAGGTGACGGGTGGAGTTATCAGCATATTCATGGATAGGGTTAGATGTTCAGCTTAGAAGATCATTGATGAATAGAAGGAAGAGAGTAGGTTATGTGACAGAACCCTGAGGGACTCCACTATTTATAGCTCTAGGAAGAGAACTGTATCCATCTACAAAAGCAATTATAGAACGACCAGAAAGGAACCTAGAGCTGCAGGCACGTATAAAGTGATAAAAACCATGAGAGAGCAATTTGGAAAATAGTAACTTATGCCAGACTCGACTGAAAGCCTTTGAAATGTCAAGTGCGTAAAGCTTTTCCTAGAGTTGCAGGCACGGATGGAGTGACAGAAACCATCAGATAGCAATTTGGAAAATAGTAACTTATGCCAGACTCGACTGGAAGCCTTTGAAATGTCAAGTGTGTAAAGCTTTTGTCAAAGTCCAGAAAGAAGAATGACCAGGATTCTGAAAGGAAGGTGAGAGGATTGCCAGGGATGCGTTCCTGGCGAATCCCATGCTGACGATCGAAAAGATTATGATAGGAAAGGAGCTTTAAAATTTTTGCTAATAATAGATTAAAAACTTTAAAAATAAAGGACATTAAAGCAACTGAGCGATAGTTAGAGGTCTGGGAATGGTTATACTTGTTCTGGGACAGGTCGAATCAGACCAAACTTACAGCAAGAAGGAAAGGTACGAGTTGACAAAGGTGAAAGAATTTATTTAGGCAGGGTGCAAACACAGAAGCATGGTTCTTGAAAACAACAGTAGGGGCCACATCAGGTTCATATGGCTTCTTAGTATTGAGGCTAACGATGGTCGAAAATATATCAACTGAAGAAATTTTAATTCCAGCCATTGAGACGTTAAAGGAGGGACGTGACGGAGGAGCAGAATCGAAATAATCTAAGGTGAAAGCGGAGGAGAAAGTCTGACCAAAGAGTTCTGGTTTTTCAGTAGAAGAAACAGCTACAAAGCCATCAGAGAGGAAAGAAGAAGGGGAGATGATGAAATAAAGTTGTTAGAAAGGTTATTGGCAAAGTGCCAGGAGTGTTAAAGATTTGAGTCACGGAGTTCAGAGCATTTAATACAAATGAAATTATTCTTTGCAGAACGATGAACAGACTTAGAATGATCACGGGAAGACATATAGCTGATGAGATTCAGGGGTGGATGGGTTCCGATACATATTGTAGGCCTTCTCCTTCTTGTGGACAGCAATAGGATAGACATGATTAAACCAAGTTTTTTTTTTTTTTTTTTTTTTTCATTAGTCACAGCATAAGAGAAATTGACGTATGCTTCTGCGCCCGAGGTAACAAACTCTTTAATGCTCGAGGCACACACAGATGGCTCTTGACTGTGGTTTGCAATAGAAAATCAAAGAAGTACTGTCTGAAAGCCTCCTAATCAGTAGTTCCAAAATGTCACAGCTGCCGCTTCTTGAGAGGGTACACAGACCTTACAGGAGCGATACGACAGGTTAAGTGGATATGGTTTTGATAATAGGAGGCTGATGGCATGAAGATTAAGAGCACAGGCAGAAGAATTACCTTTAAGGAAGAGGTCAAGTATGCTGGAACTCTCCTCTGTTGCTGAGATGTGAGGAAATCAATGGAAGAAATGATGATTGGCCTTAGCAAGAGAATTTGGTTAACAGGGAAAGGGTGCCATACTCTACATAAAGCCTTAGAAATATCAAAGGCTACTGCATGGATTTCTCAGTATTGGTCAAATGACTGAAGGATTCAGTGAGTAATGAGATAGTGTGTATCAACAGTGGATGTTTCGTGGTGAAAACCATAGTGTCTGTCACTAATTAAGTTGTTTAAGTTTGGCAATGTGCATAATACCCGCAACGCAAATTCTTTGCAAGGTACTTTACTTCCCCTTTCTCATTGTTTTATAACACACGTAATTTTGAACTCATATGAGGTTTGCAACTTGATCCGTGCAGACTATTGTGAGTCATATGAACGGATCTTGAATTTGGTTTTCTCTTATTACCCGTCCCCTCCCTGGAGGGGCTCGGGGTTTGTCTGTTTGTTTGTCTCTCTGTCTGCCTGTTAACAACTTTACACGAAAAATACTGGTGCGACTTTGACTAAAATTAAAGGGATGATGGGGTATGACATTCTGATAACCTGATTAAATTTTGGGCCAAATTGGTCCAACCAGGCTGTAGACCCAAAAAATGTACAACAAAAAAGTAAGTTTTTTTTTTTTTTCCCAAAACTCCTTTCAAACTCATCATATCGACATAAAATCAAAACCTAAAGATGCATCTTTCAATATTCATCCCCTCATTACATCAGGGGGGTCACCCCCCAGTTAGTGGTAGGGGGGGTCAATGTCAGATGGGTCAGGCCAAAAATTTCAAATGGGCATAAAATCATCAGTTTTCACGCGATTTACTCCAAATTTGATATGTGACATATAAGATTAGATATCCTGTTCTGTTTATACGTCAGCACTAAAATGACTGCCGGGGACGAGTTTGCTGTGCCATGGCACCGCTTCTTGTCTGATTTGGCTTTTTCTTGGAGAGAACAGTTTTCCGGGCTCTTTTCTTGTTTTGTTTGTTCTTGGAAGGGAAATTTCTGTAGGCTCCTGGCCTTTGGTTCCTTCTTTCCTGCAAAAAAATAAATAAATAAAATAAGCAAATAAAAAGCAGTGTAGCAAAGGTCAATGACAGTCTTCCATACTTTAACAAGATGTGGTCAGTATGGGTCTGTAATTAATCAGAGGGATCAGAGGAACTTCCTTTCTTTGTAACTGAGTGGAAACTGACTTCTTTTCCAAGAATAAGAGAATGATAATGTATTTACCTCCGTCAAAGATGTTATGCTTTTGCCGGCGATTGTTTGTTTTTTTGTTTTTTTGTTTGTCTATGAACAGATTTTGATGAAATTCTGTGGAAGGGTGGGCCATGGGTCAAGGAAGAGATTACTAAATTTGGGTGCGGATCCGGATCCGGATCCTGAGTATCCGGTATAGTATCTCAAAAAGTTCTCAATGAACTTCAATGAAATTTTGTGGAAAGGTGTGACATGGACCAATCCACTGATTCGGACCAAAGATTACTCAAAAAGTAATGAACGGATTTTTATGAAATTTAGTGGAAGGGTGGGTCATGGGCCAAGGAAGAAATGGTTAAACTTGGGAGTGGATCCTGATTCGAAGGATCAGGCACAATATCTCCAAAAGTTCTCAGTTAATTTCACTGAAATTTTGTGAAAAGGTGGGCCATGGACCAAGAAAGATATTATTAAATTCTGGGGCAGATCCGGATCCGATTTCGGATACTTTTTAATGGCAATGGCATTGGCGAAGGTATGCGCTCTCTGGCTGCTGGAAGAAGTGCTGACAACATATAAACAACACAGTAACGAACAAGCTGCAAACTTGCTGTGAACAGCAGCGTCCAGATGATGCTGGCAACATCATGATGAAGCCTCAGCTGCCTCGTATGGACACACTTATCACAACAGCCCTATTCTCAGTAAGTTCAAGGCTACATTGAAACATATTTGCATACATCTGTCCAAACTCTGTTGCATTCATGAATCCAAATATGTTGCCTGCTGTGTTGTCAACACAAGCACGAGGATATGTGTGGACGCATAATATGGTAGAAGTTGGAGAAATGTACTGGCAAGAATGTGAATTGTTCCACAAGGATCATTAACAATGTGTCCATCTGAAGATTTTATTGAGGGAATGGGTGAGATCTATTAAAGTTACAATTAAATAATTTCCAGTTGATCAGATCTTTCTTTTGTCATTAACATTATTAAATCGTTTGAATGCTTGGTTATAAAGAGAGTTTCATTTTGCGAGATTTATTACTGCTTTCGCGTGGTCTCTAACCGTTTTAGTGTGACTGAAGGATTCAGTAGTTATTTTTTTTAATTTTTTTTACTTTAAGGAATAGTTATGTGCTGAAGACTTTTAGGTCGTTTTTGTGGCATAGTTGTTGTCAAATCATTCAAGTGAGTCGATATTTTAACAAACTACTAACCTGGTATGAATAATTTCATACCAACTTGTCTTAAGTCATTAATGTGCAACCGGATTTAATTCATGTCAGTGGAGAAGAAACACTGTAATAGAATATAAACTAGAAAATTTCTAAATACATCTCAGTCTGCAATATCAAAGTGCCGTCTGGTCACTGTGACTGGTTCAGAACGTGGAGCTTTGGGCAACTGCTGAATGAGGCTTTGATGAGATTGTGGTTGGACGATCCAGGTTATTCGTCAGGATCATGTCCAAGAGATAGGCATTCAGGCCAGGACTGTCTGGTTTTCTGGTTGGTTGTTTTATAATTTATTTTCTCTTATCAACAACAGAACAGAGGTAGGAAAAACAAATGGATAAAAAAATACAATTCATACACCAGATTATAGGTGTCCTACATTTGTAACAAACCTGTAACATTTGGACTTAAACTGCTGTAATTTGAAGTATTGATGAAAACTATTCTGGAAAAGTGAGTTCGAAAGAGATTCAGTTCAGGGAATAAAAGAATTCTGATAGGCAAAAGTTCTGTAGTATGGCAGTGTGACTGTCCAGTCATGAGTGCTACCAGATGCCCGTTTAGTGCGGGGGAAGGTATGGGGAGGTGACACAAGTTTTACAACTTCACCTGAGCATTTACATTAAAAGTATCTGTAAAATAATTCCAGAGAGGCAACTTTCATTCTTGAAGGGGAGGTAGTTCATTTGCAATAGTAGAAATTTTAATAATTATAACAGCTTTGTTCTGAATTTTGTATAATTGTTTTAGTGCAACCTTTCCACATTGATTCCACAAGGGTGAGCAATGTTCTAGCTGACAGCGCACATAACACTTGTAAATAATTTCTATCTGCTCGTCAGTGAAGAAGTTACAGACTCTTTATGACAATGTGTAGTGGTTTTATCAAGTGATCTAACATAAGAGGTCTAACTTAGGGCATAATTAATGAAAAAACCGAGAATTTCTGTATTTTTAGAGGTAGGAATATTAGTAGCAGAGAAGGTAATATGGGAATCAGGCAAAATCTGTCTATTAGTAGATTGTCTGTATTTAGTTTTCCTAGCATTTAATGAAGACAATATTATTTTGCCTGCATTCAGTGATTTTAGATAAGTCTTGATTTATGGAGATTGCTATACTCAATTGTGAGTTGGAGATATTAGCCCGCCCCTTGCCAGCAGCATACATGTACGTTTGCCTCTATATGCATGTACAGTGACAGTGATGTACATGTATGCCAGCAATTTGATATATTTGCCAAAATTTGAAAATTCACATTAGGCTCCAAAAAATCAGCTGGGATATTCCCGTGCCTCTGTAGGCCTCTCTAGGCCTTCCTATATCATCTATATACCCAATAAGAGTGTCCTTGGCTCACATAGCATAGTTATCAATGAATAAAATGCTGAGCTTCTGCCTCCTCTCGTTCTGTGGTGGCAGCGGGCTGTGAAGTCTACAGGCGTTACTCCGAAATTTTCAGCCACCTGCTCAGGGAGAATCGCCCTCAAAATCGGCCAAAATGGATTCTGTGAGTAATTTGATAGTTGTTCTCCATATTTTCTCATAATTTCTAATCAATGTAGCCAAAAAAAAAGAAAGTTCAAAGTTGGCCGGCACCACGGCTCCATGAGGGTTCAAAGTCTGCCAGGACGCAACGGGTTACACACTGTGAAAGGGTATTTAACCCTTATCCGCTGAGGGTTTTCCGTCATCACCCACTCCTCCTTACTGGGAATTTCCTAGATTTTGGAGAAAATACCTTTACTTCAAACCCCAATATCTGCCAAACTATTATACAGTAGCTTGAGAAAAAAAATTAGTATACATGAGACTCACAAGTCTTCCTCTTTCAAATGAAAGAATCGCCAGGTCTCCAGGTGGGCCTGTCGATAGTAAGGATAAGTTGAAGATGACTGGTTTTCCATGTTTTGGTGGGCTAATCCAGTTGCACACCACTGCCAGAAGCCTTGGACTTGCTGGCTAGCATTGGAAGCACTGATCACAGTGGTGATTGTAACAATGCCTGGCCTCTCGGAATACTCCAATCTATCTATCTATTGCCAGACGCCTCAATCCCGTTTGGGGTGGCCACAAACAAATCGCCTCCAAGTCGCCCTGTCCCCCGCCATTTCACTCCCCTGCTCCCAACTCACACCCCCCTCTCTCATATACCTCTCCACCCCATCCCTCCATCTCATCCTCGGCCTCCCCCTCCCTCTTTCCCCCTCCACCTCACTCACATACACTCTCTTCGTCAGTCTTTCACCCTCCATCCTCTCCACATGGCCAAACCACCTCAGTGTGTTCCTCATAACGCTTCCTATCACATCCACATCAACACCACAACGCTCCTTTATATCCTCATTCGTCAGCCCGTCTCTCCATGTGACTCCACAGGCTCCTCTTAAATAACTCATTTCCACGGCTCTCACTCTTGACTTGTGTCCTTCCAACAACGTCCAAGCTTCACTTCCGTACGTTAGAGTTGGTATCACAATACTGTCATGTAGTAACTTTTTCACTTCCATGCTCACTTCCCTGTTTCTTATCACTGCTTTCAAAGAACCAGCAACCTTTCTTCCCTGCTGTACCCTTTCAAGCACTTCACCCTCCAAACCTCCATCCTTACTCATCACACTACCCAAGTACTTAAACGTACTCACATTTTCCAATTCCTCACCATCCAACCTCGCTGTACATTCACTGACTTCACCCCTCTCAAATACTCCAATCATTTTTTATTTTTTTCTTTACTCACCGTCGTAAGGATGAGTCATCACTCCTTCTATGTGGCTCACCATAGGGTTTTCCGCCCATATCATAATGCCGCTATGTTCCGAAGATGTATGGGAAAAAATAGCTCGTTATTTTCTGTACTCACTTCTTTCATCATTTATAATAATTTCCCTCAACTACAGCACTTATATTTGCACTTGACATCACGATTACGGGTAATTGTACTTTGAGAAGTAAATGCTCTGGCTGTTTCAGTGCAGTATGGTTGAATATGTGGTAATTACTTGTACACAAATTGTGACTAATGTGCACTAATCAGGGACAACATGAAAATATTACAAATGTTATACACAACTTACATTTCTTGTACTTCACATCACAAATACGGTAATGCTCACATATCCAACATTATTTTCTGAGTAAGGAGGGAAAAATAATTGTTACAGCCAACCAGGTCATTTTCTTACTCTCTCATGCACTTTTGGTTTTCTTTCATTGTACTAGATAGGGTTACTCAAGGTATTTCCAATTATTGTTTCAACCATAAACAGTAACACTTATTGCAATGCACTTGTAAAACTTATTTCACAATACTTACTAGATATAACTTAAATCTTACATGTCACTTATGTTTAAAAAACACACACACACACACACTTGTGCATACCTGTTTACTATTTACAATATCCCACACACCTGCTCAGTCGCTCTGTCCTTTCCCCGGCAGTAAGGGCAGAACTTTTGCTGGGGTTGATGATGCAATCGGCCCCGGGCATGAAGGGATGGAATAAGATGAGGAGGATAAGAAAGACATCGCTCTACACTCTTGCAGTGCCGTGTAGAGACTGACCAGTGTGTCAATGGGGTTCCTTAGGTATCTACCTACCCTGTGGTTGTCATAGAAAAAGGTCATGAGTTCAAAGGGTCGAGGGAAGGTGCTTGCAATATATCACGTCAGCTGGCGTACTCCGCACCCTGAATTGTGATGGCTATACATGCCAGCCGGCGATTAGGGGTTAAGAGTGAATGAACTATGAAAAGTTGAGTCATCTGCATATGACTGGATGGGATTATGGGTGACAGGTAAAGGATCATTAATATGAATTGGGAATAGGGTTGGAGCCAGAACTAATCCTTGTGGCACACCGGCATCAGTCGAGTGGAAATTGGAATATACATCATCAGTTTTACCTCTTATCTTTCTGTCACTGAGATATGGGGAAATCAGAGGAACAAAATATGATAAGCTATAGCTAGGGAGTTTGGATAGCAAGGAATGGTGCCACACTCTGTCAAAAGCTTTGAAAATATGAAGGGCTACTGCATGAGTTTCTCCATGTTGGTCAACTGATTCATGGATGGTATGAGTCAGGAGATGGGGAATATCAACAATCGATCTTTTGTGGTGAAAACCATACTGTCTGTCACTAATCAAGTTCTTGGATTAAAGATGTTTATCTATGTGCTTATTAATTACTATCTCAAATATTTTACCAAGAGAGGAGGTGATAGCAATTGGTCTGCAATCAGAGGGGTCAGATGAACTTTCTTTCTTCGGAATTGGATGGATATTGGCTTCCTTCCAAGATTTAGGGAATAAAGAAGTACATATGCATAGTCTGAATAATTTATCTAGAACAAGAGCTAGTTTTGGGGAATGCTTTTTAAAAACAATTGGAGGAATTCCATTTGGACCTGGAGTTTGGTTGTTTGGTAAATTGTCTACGATGGATTTTATGTATCTAGTCACTGTCTTAAGTGGAACTGAAAATGCCCAAGGTGAAGCTACCTACCACACTCCCTGCTCCAGCTACCACCACAGAAAACCATCTCAGGGATGAGAGGCAGCTTCGTTCCACCAATAGGAGAGCTGCCATATAAGTGTTAGAGCAAGAAGGGTATATAGACAACGCTCACACCGCCTCTGGGTGACCCTCTCGCCCTGAGCTGCAACCCGCCTGCTGTTGAATCCAGAGCCCCAAGTACTGCAAACGGCCAGTGCTTGTCAGTCGAGTATTGGCTTGAGGTGGTACTCCAGAGAAGACTCAATGCTTCTCTGACCAGATATTGGCTCGATGGGATATTTCACCAGAACTGACTGAATGCCGTTCTGCTCCTGAATAGCCACAATGTATCCTGAGCCGAGACCTATGAGACATCCCTACTGAACTGGCTCAATACAGTTCTGTTCAAGAGTGGCCATGACGTCCCTCCTCACCAACTGAACTGGCTTGATGCAGTTCAGCTCCAGAGAGGCTGCAACATTCCTCCTCAAACTGGTTCAGCGCAGTTCAGCTCTGTAGCAGTCACGTCGTCACTCCTTACTCACTGAAGTGGCTCAATGCAGTTCAGTTCTCTGTTACTGAACTGGCTCAATGCAGTTCAACACCAGAGAAGCCACGACATATTCCTGACCAAGACCAACTATGGCAAGATATCAAGACTTCCAAAGCAAGCCCACCCCTTGTGTTCCCTCTTACGTGCCTCCTCAGTCCCCCTCTCCCTACACTAGGAAAAGAGACCCCAGCAACAACAACAGACCACCTTGTTGTCCTGATTATCTTGGGTCCCTTCTAACTTCCTTGATAGCTCACTTTGGGAACAAGACACACTAACATCTGTCACCTTTAGGTCCTTAGGAACAACCAGATATCTCGTTTCCCACCTTTGAAACTCGAGTCGTAGTCTCTCCCTTTTGGCCTCTTGCCTTAACCCGATGCATCCCATCAACTTATAACTACGTTGCAACATTAAGTAACTGCCAGTCCCGTTGAAGTACTGGTACGTCGTGCAATTGCAAGGTTCATAATTTTCACAATTTTCAAATCTCGTGCTTCATTTGTGGCACGTAGGGTCGCTCTACCTTCCCATACCTGCCGCCAGGCGGGGACACTCGGTGACCCCGCGAGACCCGCACTCACTCTCGGCTCGGTAACTCACCTGTTAGCAGTGACCCAGGTCAGACATGGTGCACAAAGGTCTCTTGGAGCAGGAAATCCAAGCCACCTTGGACGCCTTCACAGGCGACAGTGATTTGCCACTCCATGGCGAGGTGGTGGACAAAGATTATGTCCAACCAGAGGAAGAGGAAACAAGCAGCAGTGATGAGGAGGTCCCGTCCCCCAGGAAGCGGCGCTACGTGACCTATTGTGCTGCTAGAGAGGGCCAGCCTGCACCAAAACAGCATGCAACCACCTCCAGGCAGCCCCTATGTGATGTGGAGCCCGATTTCGAGGACGAGGACGGAACCGTGGGACGTGCTGCCATGTGGTACGGCCGCGATATTATCACTCATCGCGGCCCCGAGCACACAGCACGTCGTCCTAGCAGGTATGGGCCTAGTGTTTTGTCTGGGGAGGGCAGAAGTGCCGTGGAGGGAGTGGGGAGTGAAATCGAAAGTTCTGGGGCGATAATTGAAAGTGAGAGTGGCGGGAGTGAGTCATCGCTCTCCCGTGGTGGTGTGAGGTGGCGGGGCATATCACGTGGGGCAATGAGGGTGCGTGATGAATCACGTGGTGTGGTGATGGAGGGGGAAGGTGAGGAGGAACCACTCCCCAGCATGTCTTATGCTCCCCAGTATTCCCAGACTTCCTCCCCACAGCCCCCTGATGTTCGCCAAGGCCATAAGGGTAAGGGAAAAGGGAAGGGTAAAGGCCAAGGGAAGAGGAGTGCAAGTGGGGAAGCCCTCCACACTGCTCCTCCCCAACCTCCCCCACCAGCATCTCCTCCCCACCCCGATGAAGGCGACGATGTGAACGATGGGGGCGAGGGTTATGTGAATTGGAATTGGGAGGATGGCAGTGATTTTCATCTGATCATTCACCCCTTCACTGAGCAGGGGGGTCCTGGCTGCATGGCTCCAGGAATTCACCGTAGTTCCACCAGGCTGGATTTTTTCCACCTGTTTTTCAGTGAGGGTTTTGTGGAGCAAATCGTGGAACAAACCAACCATTTCGCTAGCAGCCAGTGCCGTGAGAGCGAAAGACTGGGCAGAAGGGGCAGGCATTCCATCATTTATGATTACCCTGTCTCCCTTGCAGAAATGTTTTTGTTTTTTGCCCTGGTACTTTTGATGGGTATTGTATGTAAAAACAGGATTCCAGCATACTGGACAAGGGACCCTATCATGCAGATGCTAATATTTGGCAAAATTATTAGCCATAATCGGTTTCAGCAAATTCTAAGTTGCCTCCACTTTTACGATGCTGATGATCCTGCCAATGCAAATGACACAGATAAGATGAGGCGAATTAGGTTGGTTTTTGTTCACCTACGGCAAACATTCCATTTCTCATTTTATCCCTATAAAGACCTTGTCATAGACAAGAGTCTCGTGTTGTGGAGAGGCAATATTTCCTTTCGGCAGTACATACCCAGCAAAAGGCACCATTTTGGGTTCAAGATCTTTGTTATGTGTGACTGTAGGACTGGTTATGTGGAAGACATAGTCTTGTACACTGGTGCGCAGACAGACATATAGAGGATCGGAGTATTGGACTGTCTGGAGCAGTGGTAAAGACAATGATTGAAGACTACCTTCATCGTGGTCATGTCCTTTACCTGGATAACTGGTACACTAGCCCTCTTCTTGCTCATTATCTACACAGGAATCTGTGGTACCGTCAAGGTGAACCGGCGTCACGTGGTTGGGGCAGAAACTAGAAAAAAAGGAGGTGGTCTTCTTCCAGGCTAACAATATCCTAGCTACAGTGTGGAACCACAACAGAGAAGTCAGCCTATTGTCCACGGTTCACCGCCCCTTGATGCACTGTACAGAGTCTGTGGATTACCGCAGCGAGAGGAGGCGCCACATCTGGAAACCTGAGTGTGTCCTTGATTATAACATCAACATGCACCTGTTGGACCAGTCAGACTCCATGATATCCACTGTCGAGTGTGCCAGGATCACGATGAAGTGGTACAAGAAGCTCTTCTTTCACCTGCTAGATATAACTGTCCTCATTTGACACCACCTGCACGCCATGACAACAAGAGTGCAGGAAACCTTTGAAGGGTTTGTGAGGGAGCTTACACGTGAGATTTTTGCAAGGTATGCGGTCGAGAGGCCCCAGCAACGCACACGCACTGCCCCTGCTACCCAAACTTCCCTGAGAATATCCGCCCACCTTTTCCCCACTCCTATACCTCCCCAGCCAAATAGACCCAGGCCCCAACGCAGGTGTCATGTGTGTAGTAATTCCCGTGTGAGACCCACCACTCAGAGAAAAGACACCCACTGTGAGTGCACTGAGTGTGACGTGGGTCTCTGCATTCACCCTTGTTTTAGTGAGTATCACACCTTGATGCCGTTCTGATCTGGTGTGAATGCGATATGATGCTCATACTCAGGAAGAAATGTGACATACCGATGCTCAGTGTAATTATAAGGCCCGTAGATATGTAAATAGTAGTACAAAAGTGGAAACGGGTGTAATATATGTGGAAAATTAATATGTAAGTGAATAGAATTAATATATTCCAAGTCAAACATTTCTAGCAAGTGTATATTGATGTGATATTCTGACGCTCAGTGGAATAAATAAGGCCCGTAAATATGTAAATAGTTGTATTAAGTGGAAACGGGTGTCATGTAAGTGGAAAGCTATTACGTAAGAGTATTAATATTACCTAAGTTGAAACATTCCTAGCGAGGGTATTTTGATGCGATATTCTGACGCTCAGTCGAATAAATAAGGCCCATAATTATGTAAATAGTAGTATAAGGTGGAAACGGGTGTATTGTAAGTGGAGAAGTATATTGGGAGTGAAGAAATAAAGTAGAAGTTGAAACATGAATGGTAGCGAGTGTGCTTGCTACGTGAATATGCGCTAGCATTTCGCTAAATACCCTTGTAAGGAATGTAAATAAGTGAAAACATTTACACTGGTTGAGAAAAAGTTCAGTGTAAAAAAAACAATACTATGAAAGTGAAAAAATGATAATGTATGTTGACAGGAGAGTCATAGCGAGTGCGCTGAGTAAGCAGATGTGCGCAATAGTTATGGTAAATGTCATCGTAATGAATTAGAACAGCTGAAAACATTTACATACAGTAAAAAAGGGTAAAATGGCATTGAAACAGGATTATGCAAGTAGAAAAAATTATATGTTTAGTGAAACAAGAAACTTAGCAAATACCGTGTGACCAATATGACAAAATTCGCTATGCTCGCATGATGGAACAATGCTTATTTTTCTTATATATATAATTGAAAACCATTATATTGTTGTTGTGATTGTTTATTAGTTTAAAATCAATAAATGTAGATGTGTTCTTTGTTGTTTCTCCCAAAATTACCTAGCATAGAAAACGTGAGAGCCTCACACGTCAGTGACAGAATACGATACCTGGCGCGGGGTGCCTCACCTGTTCCGACCACTTATGGACCCTGGTAAGCCCTTTCTTGGTGATTTTCCTTTGTTTCTCAACAAAAGCGGAGGTATTAGCCAAAAAAAAAAAATCCAAAATAGCTCGGGATTGGGGGGTATCGGAGGTGCGAAATCGGTCGGGACGTGATGAGTTAAAATGCAGTGAACAACACCCGATCATATAGATATAAACTCACCTCCCCAGTCTCCCACCTTATTCCAGTGTACAGACTTGATGGCAATCCCTTTAGACACTTGGAATAGAGGTGCATTCAGATCCCCCTAGAAAGATAGATATCCCCGATTCACCATTTCATTCATCTTATCTGTTCTCGCTTAACCATTTCACTTTTTTTTTTTTTTTTTTTTGCTGGATGTCCCACACACGGGGGTTTTGAGATATAAAAGATACTTGTTTTGATAGAATATTCACACCAAATAATAGATCATAATTTCCTTATTAAAATTATGTCTAACACGATGTAAAAATGTCAATAATTACCTGTGTGGTGAGCTGTCAAAACCTGTGGATTTGGAGCTCCTCCACTGCCAGACGTATGCCATTTGGTATAATGATGAAGTCAAAGCTGTTTTTTTTTTTTTTTCTTTTAGAGTAGCACCTTTATTTTCACCCTCACTTTCATCTGATAATAGAATCTGAATTATCCCTTCCATCATTTCCAGGTAAGCTGTTGTGGCAGCAAAGCATCTCATATTGCATCTCCTACATGACAAAAATAATAGGCAATAAAATAGTCCTCCCGTGAAGGCAACTCCTCAGTCTTGCCACCTCCTCATACTGAACCACTATTGGGCCCCCAGTACTAGCGCACAAATATTAATAGTCTAGAAAACGTGTATGTGTCACCCAATAGCTACAGACAGTTCCTTGGCACACTGGTGTGCCGACCAATGTAAAAGGGTTATAGGCCACCGCTTGATGTCAAAAAGGCTGTGTTACAGTAAATTCAATGCACACAAGGAAAGCGATCTGACTAAAGGCCTCCGAAGCCACTCGATGCCAAAAGGCCAGAAATTAGTCATAACTCTGGAACTGGTGGCCCGATTGGACCGAAAATTGTTTTGTTCTTCAAGGTGTGGCATTTTAGCAGTACCTTGCTCTGACAAAAATTACTCTACAATGCACCGTTTTTACTGTGTTACGGTAACAAATGGGCAAACCAACAAACACACAGATAATGGATCATTAAAATATGGGGGCAGCGGTGGCTGATTTGATAGAGAGGTGGCCTCCAGTCCTGATGGACCCAGGTTCGAATCCCGGTTGGGGCAGGGAACAGTTTGTGGATTTGAATTTCACTAAAGCAGACTTTACTGATATACCAGAAGATCCACCGACATGTCGTAAAAGTACCCCTGCTAATACCAGTACACCAGTCCTGTATGAGACAGCCCAGCATGTAATCAATATGGACGGTGGGTGTAAGCGCCGAAGTGGTGAATGTGGAGGTGTAGGAGGACTACTGGGCCCCAAGGAGAATTTTACTGAGACTTAGGGATAGGCCCTGAAGCCTTTGCCCAGAGTCGGAGACGTAAAAAAAAAAAAGTAGATGTTTCTGTATGTCACAGACCTTATTGTAATAACAGTGTAGTCAAACTGAAAGATTCGTAATAAACCTGTAGTCCTGCCATTCAGAGTTTGTGTGTCCACCTTGCACCCTTAGGCTGTATCATGTGTTTTGTGCATTCCTTCCTGTTTAGAAGAACCCAGATAAACCCAGTTTGTACCAGCATCACAGGGACAATATGGGAAGAGTCAAGTTCTAGTACAGGGATGGTCTGTCTGACTTCTTCTAAGGAAGAATTTTTGGCAAATGTACTGTACTGGGCAAGGATGTTCGCATCACCACCTGGGTCATTTATAGTGCTACCATCTGAAGATTTTAGTCGAGGAATGGGTGATGACTTGCTAAAGTTATTCAATGAAATGAGAGTTGACCAGAATATTCTACTGTCATTACGATTGTTTAACAGTTTGGAAGCTTCTTTGTGAAAAAAGCTTGATATAACGAGATTTATTATTGCTTCTGCATGGTTTTCAGCAATTTTGTATTGAGTAACAGATGGAGATTTTTTTCTTTTAAGGAAAAGTTATATCCTAAGGCCTTTTGGGTCGTTGCTCTCGCAAAGTTGCCTTCAAAACATTTTGGGGGGTCCAATCTTTTAGTGAACTATTGATTGGATATGAACAGTTCCATACCAGCTTGTATAAAATCATTATTATGGGACTGGTTAGCTGCGTGAGATGAAACAATTCTGCAAACAACTTGCACTTGGAATCAGTGTTGTCTGCCTTGGCAGAATGCAATAACCATTCCAGATTATGGACGTTAAATTCACCGAACACGGTAATTTAATTAATTAGTGTTAGGTTAAGGTTGGTCAAGTGCATGGATATCGAGTAAAATTCACTAGGTTCTGATAGGGGAATTGTGGGACCGATCAACTAAACAGATATACTTGGTTACCCAAAAGGAAACTTTGTACAGTTAGTAATCCAAAATAGTATAAGTGAGTTGCATTCATGGGAGGAAATGCATATAAGAGAAACACAGGTTCGCTGAGGAAAATGTGCCAATACGTTGAAACTAGGTCCGTGGAGGAAAATAGGTGGTTGGAGAGATAACCCGTAGTATGTGTAGCTGAGTAACTATTAATTAAGAAGTTATCCTATTTGTCCAGAAATTTTGGGGGAATATGAATGATTTTTTTGTTTTTTATTGGATGCATATTGGATTTAAATCCTGTTGCTTCTGGCAACTCTTTGTAGTAAATATTATTCAATCCCTTCAGCATTTCCGTAAATATTAGGCAAAAGCATGTGTGTCCATTTCTTGTATCCTTCACCACACTCCCACCATCTCAGATTCGCTATAAGCCATTCAGACGACCTAGAGTTGATTTTGTAAGATATAAATTAGATTATTATGTTATTAGCATGAATGTGCGAAATATCAAAGGTATTCCTTTAGGACAGAATAATTATACTGATGATCATAAGGCTGGTTATCCGTACTGTCAAAGTTGTGTGGAGGGGAGGGGCCAGAGGGAAAGAGATGTACAAGTATAATGCCATTTCCTCTTGCAACTGGCGTTGCACAGTGTATATGGGTATTAACATTTGGGGGGGAAATCTCGTAAATATAATTCATCAGTTCATAGTAGTTTGATTTATAGATATTCAATTATCCCTCCTTTTTGCACTGTGGGGAGATATGAAGCTAAAGATCTGCTATGTTACAGGGAAAGAGGCTAATGAGTTTGCAAATTATAAAACCTAAAGGCAGCTTAGTTATTGAGATGCAGCAGTCATAAGCTGTGATGCATTGGAGGGGTGCGGGGCAGCGAGTAGAAAGAGGGACTAGATCTTTAAACATCCTTATGTTTTGTCTGCTGGAGGCATCAATATGGCCAATCCCTTTCCAAGTCCTCAAAAGGGGAATGCTGAATGACGGGAGAAGGGTAAGTCCACCTCCCAGTCAACTGTGTTCATGTCCTGTCGATGAGCCTTGGGATTTCTTCTTCTGTTACTACTACTACTACTACTGCTACTACTACTACTACTACTACTGCTGCTGCTGCTGCTCCTACTACCACCATTACTACTACTACACCATGAACACCACCACCAAAGGTTTATTGGCTCTGCAAAATAGCACAATGACTCTGGCACCACAACAAAAAGTTATGTGTGGCACCAGAGGCGACACAGTGAGCAACATACAGTACATCAAAATTATTGTATCGCTTTATGCTGCAGGAAATATTGTAAACTGTAAAACAGGTAAAACCGGTGTAAACTTTTACTTCGGTAGATTTCTTTGATGAAGTAGTCATTTCTTTTTTTTTTTTTTTGTTGGGGCTTAATGGCCATCACCTTCAATGTGGGGTATTAGGCCGACCAGAACTGATGGACTAAAGTGAAGTCACTCCCCCACCGCACAACACCGACGATCTAGGGGGCCAGACGAGGTGGGAGCATGTGATAAAAAGCTCTCAGGTCGACTAGATGCACCTCCTCCTCCCCTGACAATCGGCACACGACTTATGTCCTAACACCGATCGACAGCCCGGAGCGGATTGTAAAGGGTGGAATATGTCGTTGCTCCGAGCTGGTACAACCGGGTGTGAGCTCTGAGAGCTAGGAGGTGTCTATAGAGGCTACGTCTAACTGATCCTTGAGGTTGATAATGGGAGGGTGAGATGGGGTGCCCTCCTCTGTCTGAGGAGGAGAGGACTCACAGACTTCCTCCTCAGCCAAAGAGCCAGCCGACGTTTCCTCAGTCATGGAGGTGATGTCAGTTGAGTCCCACTCCTCCTCAGAAATTGCTAGCGGCTGATGTACTTCTGCCGTGGCTGTATCGGTGGTCGGGTCCGGGGCTGGGTCGGAAACCTGAGAGGCAGTCCTTCAGTTGAGGGGGGCCTCCATCCTAAGCCTTCTCCTCAGGGTTGACAAGGAGCAACTGGTCGAGGCACTCAAGGATGATAAGGTTAGGCAGCCCATTCTCCTTGAAGGTCTTAGGTGGAACATGCAAGGCCCCCTTATCACCCCCACAAGAAGCCTTCACCGTCGCGATGCCCATCTCGACAATGGTGTTTACTTCCCCTGAACACCCCTGATCCCTGGGCTGGCGCTGCCGAACTGTGGGACGCCGCAGTGCATAGGCAGAGCCCTACACGGCAGTCTCTCCCGGTCCGGTGATGTCCCTTGCCTCAGGACCTTTGAGTGTTCCGAAGAGGGATAACTCCACCACCTCGCCATTGCTAACAGATTGCTGGAGATGCTGTGGATTTGGTTTAGCAATCGCCTGACGGTGCACGAAAATATCAACGCCAGTGTGATGGAGTTTGATAAAACCGTATCCCGCCCGAACGTTCAACCACACCACGGCACCTCTGATCTTCATCTGGGTCATAGAAGGCTGAGGCCTGCTGTCTGTCCCCCTCAACGGGTCGTAAGCAGCAGCAGGAGAGGTTGAAGCAGGAACAGGATCCGAACGTCCGCACTCTTCCATGGTTCATCGGTCTCTCCCTCTGTTGCTCCCAGTTCGTTTCTCCAGTCGTTTTCATTAGTCAAAGCCTGTGTTCTAGGTAATTTAAGATGACTTGGAGGTAGCCTGCTGCTTGCATAGTTTCGTATTTCCATGAAGTTACTGTTTATCTGTCAGGACGCCATCAGCATGTACCTGGAGATGGAATTAATAGATCGAGGAGAAAGTGTTTAATAAGGGAAGCATAAAAGCTTGAACTCTGTGGGACAACACTGGGTACTGTTCTGCAATCGGGGCTATGGTTTCCATGGAGTGCATGAGCCTGTCTGTTTGAATGAGTGTCAGGCAAACATTTCTTCTCACTGTGTTTTGTAACTATTTATAATTACGTTTCCCAGGATATGCTTTGTCAATGTGTCAAAAGTATTTATATATAGTTTTGCTACTGTGGTTCCAAAGGGAAATGCGTGGTACTAAATCCATTTAATAAAAGAATAAAAATATCCTTATATGAAGTGAATGAAAATATTGGCAAAATAAATGAGAACAGATTGAGGCAGTAAAAGTACGCGTAATGCAATCATTAACTATTTTTCCCTTGACGAATAGCAAACCAGTACATTTATTTTTAACCCACTGAGTGCCATGGACGACTCTGATTATGACAAAGGAGGTACCGTCTTAGACGGTGAACACAATGGGACCCCGTATAGATAGGTAGGGCTCTACTGAATATACTGATTAAGGTGGCACAAAAAATTTCATTCCACGAGAAACCATGTGTCAGGGACATGAGATTATTTGCCACCGTTCTCTCAGTCACACATGAACTCTACAGTACTTTTAATGATTTTACGGGCGTTCCTGTTGGATCATTGTCTACTAAAGGCCCAACTGAACTGCCTCCTGTGCTACGGGCAGTGTGCCACTGAAATTGAGTAGGTACTGTCTTGGTTAATCAGAGACCGGGATATTAAACAAACTAAAATCCATGAAGACTTACACAAACAATGTAAGAAGACTCACAGATTACAAACCTGATACATTTATGACTGAGCTAGAAAACAATAGCTGGGATATTGTAGGTCTGAGTGAAATTCACAGAAATGAAGAAAAATAATCTCCAAGACAGCAACCACCTGCTTTTCTACAGAGGAAGGCAACGTTAAATAGTTGGTGGTGTAGGATTCCAATTTACATAAATCATGCAGCGAACATCGTTAAATTCAGCAGTGCATCTGACAGAGTAGCATAAATTGTAATTCTGTTAGGCAAAAGATAAAGTCTCAAAGTAAAACAAGTATATGCATCGATTTCTCATAGCTCAGATGGTTAAACAGAATCATTCTTTGAGAAGAAAAGACCATATATAGTATTCTCATGGGAGACGTCAATGGAAAAGTTGACAAATCGAAAACTGGAGAAGCATGTATGGGAAATTTCGGAGTGGGAGAAACGAATGACAACGGTGAGATGGTGGCAAATTTTCCTGAAATATATAACATGACAATAATGAGCACATCCTTTCAAAAACCAACAGCGAGAAAATGAACCAGGAGAAGTTCAGTAGGAGAAACAAAGAATGAAATCGACTTCATTACAGCAGATAAGAATAATACAGACGCAAATGTCACACTTAGTAACAAAATGGCCACAGAATGGTGGGTTGTCCAGGCAGATTCAGTTTCAGAAGTGAAAGAAAGGAGTCAGACGAATGAGGAGGGCGAGGCTCTCAACGATTAGTTTTCCCAAGATTGTAGATCACGTAGATAAGAGTGACAGTGTTCTACATGTAAGCCATGCAGTGAAGGACCATTAAGTGATTTTCTTGGCCTGAGTATAGGGATGAGGACTGTTCTCTTCCAAGTACTGGGTATGGCTGTTGATCCAGGTAAAGCTTAAAAATTTGGCAAAGTCGTTTTTGGGTATGTAGCTGAAATTTTCGAGTAGATATTTGAAATCTTGTCTAGTCACAAGTTGTGTGTGTGTGTGTGTGTGTGTGTGTGTGTGTGTGTGTGTGTGTGTGTGTGCTTCTGATCATTTGTTGGACTTAAAGGTACGTGAACAAAAGTGTTTTTTTGTGTTGGAACTGTTTTGAGGTGGTGTTGTGCCTTTTTGGTGCACCTTGTTCAGTTGTTTGCTTCTTTGTGCTGAAGGAAGGGTATGTTGTTGTTCAGGAAGGCTTCAGGGGTTGGAGGTGATGAGTATTTTCATGTGTGAATGTTTGTTGTTATTTTCCAGAATCTGCAAATGTTTGTTTTGCGATCAAGAGCGGACACAAAGTTATTCCAGCTCTCTTGCACGTTTTGATTTTTACACCCTTGCTCGCGAGTATATGTCTTTGTGTGTGTGTGTGTGTGTGTGTGTGTGTGTGTGTGTGTGTGTGTGTGTGTGTGTGTGTGTGTGTGTGTGTGTGTGTGTGTGTGTCCCCAAAACAACTGAGTTTTTATCTAAACCAAAGTTGGTGCAAGGGTTGAGAGTCAGAGAACGGAATTACCTATCCCTCTTTTTTACAGAACAATGAGTCAGACATAAAGGTCACCGGGCTAGGTTAAACTGGACCTAACAAGTTCAGTACAGCATATTTCCGATTTTGATAATGCTTTTTAAGGGTTTGAGGATATGGTAAGAACAAGGGCATTTGATTTTGAGCACGCCCACTCAAAAGTCAGGGTGACAGTGCAAAGTCAAAATTCTTCCTGATTTTTTTTAGTATGAACAATACAACTAATAATGCTTTAGATCTGATTTCATAACTTCGTGGACTGGATGATGTTCAGCCAAGGAGATAACCTTATATTTATGAGAACAATAGGTCAACGGTTAGAGTCATATGACAAAATTAAACTTAAAAGTCCTTGTCTGATTTAGAAAGTTTTAGAGTACGGGATGAAAAAGGGTTAGATTATGAGAAGAGTCAAAGATCCGTGTCAATGGGAAACGACAAAATCATGGTAACAGGATAAGGACAGCTTAAGCCGCGTTCATCTGATTTAGACCTAACTTACAGAAAGTATGACGTAATCCACTGCTGAGAGTTGTGTGTCAAAGGTCTTGGTCACAAGACAAAGATGTTCAGCCCTTAGGGCTTAGACCAACTGGTAGGCGCGATTGTTGCACTAGATGAGTGTTCGTTCTTGTTTCTCTCTAATTTGCTGTTTTCTGTGTTATTGCATTTGAGGGAAGAAACTAAGATCGAAATATCTGATTTTATCATAATGGATATCAGCTTTGATTTGGATGTAATGATTCTCCTGAAGGTGTTGGCTTCTTTGTCAGTTTGTGATAATTATTTTAAGTTGAAAGTTCCTCGTTTTTGTTCATAGGCTTTTATTAATGATGCCCGTTTAGCCTCCTTTTTTGAAGAGTTTCTCTGTTTCCGACAGAAACAGAGAAACCTTCAAAAGCGTAGGGGCCTCGAACTAGGCTACTTAGACGCGACAGTTACAACAAGTGACAAATCACCTGCCTTGTGTGGCACTGTGTGAGCAATAAACTCAAACCACACCTCGATATAAACCAACATAGGTCACATCTGGCTTAAGCGTCTGAACTTACTGGACCATTTGGAATATGTGACGGCATGGTTATTATCGTGCATATATATTTTTTATCATGCAAGAAAGAAGGAACCAAAGGTCGGAGCCCGAAAACCGTTCCTTCCAAGAAAAAACAAAAACAGTACAAAAGAGAGCCAAATTCAAGATCCGATCATTTCGAAATGCCTGGACACACTGCGTTTGAAAGACTGGAGATCATAGGAGGCAGGATATACAGACAGAGGGAGACAGTTCCAAAGTTGACCTGTTCCATAAATAAAGGACTGGGAGTAACGGTTAACTCTTGCATTAGAGAGCTGGACAGAAAAGGGATGAGAATTTGTTGCTAGACGGGTGCTACGCACCTTTCTTAGAGGTGGAGGGATGCAAGCAGACAGTTCAGAGGAGCAGTGACCATTGAAGTAGCGATAAAAAAGAGATAAAGATGCAACAGCGCGGGGAAGAAACAGAGGTTGAAGGGAGCCAGTAAGAGGAGGAAAGTTGATGAGACAAAAAGCCTTTGTCTCCACCCTACTGAGAAGAGCTGTATGTGGGAAGCCTTCCCACACATTGGACTTTTACTTTAAACAGGAACGAATAAAACCCGTGTATAAAGTTAAGAACTGTACAGGGGTAAAGAAGGTACGGAGTCGGCTTAGTACACTTAATCTCTTGGAAGCAGATTTTACAAGAGATGCAATATGATCTTTCCAAGATAAGGCCCGAGTGAATGAAACCCCAGGCATGTTCAAGGATGATGCAGGATTGAGCTGGATATTATCAAACATTAGTAGATACTCCTGTGGAAGATTGTGTCAGGCTGATAGATGTAAAAACTTAGTTTTTCATGCATTAAAAACAACAAGATTATTTTTACCCCAGTCAGAGGTATGAACCAAGTCAGACATTAGGTGTGCCATAGCCTCATCCCTTGTTTGTTGAAGTAACTGCTGAAATGGACATTGCAGGAACCGAATGGAAAGGTGAAGGGTGGAATCATCAGCGTATGAGTAGTCATTGATGAATAAAAGGAGTAGAGTTGGTGATAGGACAGAGCCCTGAGGAACACCACTGTTGATAGATCTAGGAGAAGAACGATGGCCGTCTACAACAGCAGCTATAGAACAACCAGAAAGGAAGCTATAGATGTAGGCACAGATACAAGGATAGAAACTGTAAGAGGGAAGTTTGGATATTAAAGATTTAAGCCAGACTCAGTCTAAAGCCTTTGGGTTGTCAAATGCAATGGCAAAGCGTTCGCCAAAGTCCCGAAAGGAGGATGACCAGGAGTCTGAAAGGTAGGTGAGAAGATCGCCAGTGGAGCATCCTTGACGGAACCCATACTGACGATCGGAAAAAAAGGTTGTGATAGGATAGATGCTTTAAAATTTTTCTGTTAAGAATTGACTCGAAAACTTTTGAGACACAGTATGTTAAAGCAGTTGGACGATAGTTAGAGGGTTGGGAATGGTCACCCTTCTTTGGGACTGGCTGAATGAGAGCAAACTTCCAGCAAGAAGGAAAGGTGCAAGTTGACAGACAAAGGCAAAAGAGTTTACCTAGGCTGGGTGTAAGCACTGAAGCACAGTTCTTGAGGACAGCAGGAGGGACTCCATAAGGCCCATATGCCTTGTTAGTATTCAGGCCAGTGATGGCAGAAAATACATCAGGTGAAGAAATTCTAATGTCGGCCATGAGGAAGTCAGAGGGGGGAAGTGATGGAGGAACAGCACCGGAATCATCCAAGGTGGAACTGGAGGAGAAAGTCTGAGCAAAGAAATCTACTTTATCAGTAGAAGAAATAGAGCCATCAGAGTAGAAAAGAAGAGGGAAGGATGATGAAGTAAAGTTGATAGAAAGGTTTTTGGCAAGGTGCCAGAAGGAGCAGAAAGAATTCAGGCTGGAGAGTTGAGAACACTTAGTATAAATGAAATCATTTTTAGCAGAACGAATAACAGACTTAGCACAATTCCAGGCAGAAGCATAAAAAGATGTAATCCAGGGATGGGATGGCTCCAGTACCTTTTATAGGCCCTTTCCTTGTTGCAGACAGCATTAGAACAAGCGTGATTAAACTAAAGCTTTCTTGCATTAGTCAAAGGATATGAGAAGGGAATGTACGCTTCCATGCCTGAGGGAATAACCTCCATAATGTGCAAGGCACACTCAGATGGCTCCCGGCCATGGAAGCAATAATCATTCCATGGAAAATCAAAGAAGTACTGCCTGAGGGCCTCCCAATCTGCAGCTCCAAAGTGCCACAGACGATGTTACTTTGGGAGGGGCCACAGGCTGCACCGGAGCGATAGGACAGCTTAAGGTGATAAGGATGTGATCAGAGGAGCCCAACGGAGAGGAAAGATTAACAGTGTAAGCAGAAGGATTAGTTGTAAGGAAGAGGTCAAGTATATTGGAGCTCTCTCCAAGGTGGTCAGGGATATGGTAGGGTGCTGTACAAGCTGCTGTAGGTCATTAAGGATAGAAAAGATGTAGGCTTGTTCACCAGGTGGATCAGTGAAAGGAAAGGAGTGCCAAAGGTGGTGGTGAACATTGAAATTCTCCTTGAATTTAGATTTCAGAGAAGGGAGAAATGGATAGAATATGTTCCATCGCAGTCATAGTCAGTAGGATTAGGAGATAGGTAAACAGTGCAGATATATTTAGTCAGAGAATGACAAGAAAGCCGAAGCCAGAGAGTAGAGAATTCAGAAGAATCAAGTTCAGGAACACGAGAGCAAGATAAATCATTGCGTACACATACACAACAGCCACCTTTGGCTTTGAAATGAGTATAGAGAAAGTAGGAGGAATCAGAAAAGGGTTTGCTGTCACTTGTCTTAGACAGCTGAGTCTCTGTCAAGAAGAGAAGGTGAGGTTTAGAGAAGGAGAGGTGGTGTTCAACAGAGAGAAAGTTAGAGGAAAGGCCGCAGATGTTGAAGAAATGAAGAAGTGAGTCAGACAATGGCTCCAGGCATCTCTTTGAGTCGTCACTGAGAGAGGGGCAGATGGTGAGGGAATTTATGGTCCCGTTCCTCTCCGGGGACTCCGAGGCCTGATTTACTAGTGCCATTTTTCTTTTTTTAATTTTGAAAAATAAGTGTAGTGTGTACTGTGCATTTAGTCTAGTGCTGACAGTTAGAGAAACTTGTCTTGGATAGCATGCTGACCTACTGTCTGTCTTACTGAAACACTGAAAAAGTTCAGCAAAGGGGGATGGGCAGGATCTAGTCCCAGGGGCTGATGGAATGGGAGCTTCAGCTCTCCCTGTCATCAGCATTCCATCCACCTTGGGAGTACTGACCTGCTCGACTGGTGCTACAGTCTACTCGTATAATTTCCTGGGTTGCAAGGAAACATTTTGTTTGTCACTTAGTGCAGAGCCATCTGAAGACAGCACACCCTTAAGTGAATGGATATATTGACTTCCCCCACCCCCCCTCCTTTACCGACCAAAAACTACCCACGTATTAACTACAAAGTTTTGTTCCAGAGTTCACTTTAGATTAAACACCCACCCCTCATGATATTTATATTCAGTAAGAGGAGCGAATGATGAGGTGAAAGAGAGAGAGATTGTCCAGGTGCTTGAGGATGCGAAAGTGGATGTATGTGGAATAACTGAAACAAAATGGAGAGGAGAAAGTGTGAGAGAATGGGAGTATGGATGGGGTATATGTGCAGGAGTAGATGAGAATGAGAGGGCAAAGGAAGGAGTGTGTATAGTTGTGAGTAAAAGATGGAAGAAGAGCATAAGACAGTATGGATCAGCTGGGTCAAGGATTGTGTGGGTAAAGTTGAAAGTTGGAATACAAATGTGGGCGATTGTGTGTGTGTATGCACCAACGCAAGATCGTGCTAGAAGAGTGAGAGAAGAGTTCTGGACAAATGCAGAAGTGTGCATGGAAAAATTTGGAAGGAATGAGAGAGTGTTTTTGATTGGTGATATGAATGGTAAAGTTGGTAATGTGAAAGTGGATGGAATAGTTGGTGAGTGGGGTGTGCCTGCTGAGATAGATGAGAATGGGAGTGCGTTAGTGGACATTTGTGCTGGGAGGGGGTTGGTGATAGCCAATACCCTCCTCAGGCATAAAATGATCCACAGGTATACATGGCGAGTGATGAGAAGGGTGGGTGGTGAACTGAATGAAAGGAAGGCAATGATTGATTATGTGTGTGTGGATGAAAGGATGCGAAGATGTGTAAAGGATGCAAGAGTGTATAGAGGTTGGGGGAGTGGACTTTCTGACCACTACTTGGTGGTGGCCAGAATTAGGATGCAAGTAAGATGGAGGAATAGAAGAAGGGAAAGACGAGAGGAAGGAGTAGTTGCAAGGAGAGTGGAAAGGTTACAAGAGGATGAGAAAAAGGCAGAGTATAAGAGAAGTGGAGGAACGATTGGGCAAATATGAATTGGAGCAGATGGGAGACGTGGAAGGTATGTGTAAGATATTTACAGAAGAAATATGTGCAGCATGTAATGTGGTGTGTGGAAGGAAGAGAAGACGGAGGGGGGTGCAAGGAACAGCGTGGTGGACTGAAGAGGTGAAACAGGCTGTGGCACAAAAGAAGAAGGCATACAATGAATGGATGAGAAATAGGGGCGTAGAAGAAGTTGAGAGGCGGAAGAGAGAGTTATATGTGGAAAGGAAGAGAGAGGTGAAAACATTAGTAAGAGAGAGTAAGAAGAGAGTGGATGAGGAATTTGGAAGGAATTTGAGTGTAAAGTGGAGGGACTGTAAGAAAATGTTCTGGAGAGAAGTAAAAAGAGTAAGACAGGGTGGAAGTGAAGTTAGCAGGGGAGTGAAAGATAAAAATGGTAGATTACTAGTGGAGAAGGGAGAAAAAGTGAGCAGATGGAGAGAACACATTAAGGAATTGTTGAACGTAGAGGATGGAAGTAATGCGAGTATAAGTGGCTGGGGAATGGCTGGGAGAAGGAGGGAGGTGAGAAGACAGGAAGAAATCAGTAGGATAGAAGTTGTGGAAGCAATGAAGAAAGTTAAATCGGGGAAAGCCCCAGGAATTGATGGAGTGTGTGGTGAAATGCTGAAGCATGGGGGAGAGATAGTAGTAGAATGGATGTGGAAGATGTGCAGATTGGCCTGGGAGGAAGGTAGAGTCCCGGAGGATTGGAGGTCAGGTATAATTATTCCCCTTGTACAAAGGAAAAGGGGAAAAAGAAGTGTGTGGTAATCATAGGGGCATTTGTCTTCTTAGTATAATAGGAAAAGTGTATGGTAGGATACTTATAGACAGAGTTAGAGAAAGAACAGAGAAATTAGTTGGAGAAGAACAGGGAGGCTTTAGGAAGGGAAGAGGTTGTGTAGATCAGATATTCATTCTTAGATCTTTAGTGGAAAAGTTTCTAGAGAAGGGAAAGAAGTTGTATGCAGCTTTCATGGATTTGGAGAAAGCATATGACAGGGTGGATAGACAAGGATTGTGGAAAGTGTTAAGAATATATGGAGTAGATGGGAAGTTGTTGAATGCTGTGAACAGTATGTACGATGGTGCGAAGGCTGCAGTGTGTGTGGATGGTGAACTAAGTGAATTTTTCTCTTTGAAAGTTGGTTTGAAACAGGGATGTGTCATGTCTCCATGGTTGTTCAATCTGTACATGGATGGGGTAATAAAAGAGGTACAAGGTAGGTAGTGGATGTTGGAGTGGCCCTGGTGAGAGAGGATAGTGTTTGGAAACTCCCTGTACTGTTGTTTGCAGATGATACTGTGTTGTTGAGTGAAGACGAAGGGGAGCTGCAAGGCTTGGTGGATGAGTTTGAGAGAGTGTGTAAGAAACGGAACCTAAAGGTGAATGTAGGGAAGAGTAAAGTGATGGTCTTTGAAAGAGGTGAAGTTAGTGAATGTATAGCGAGGTTGGATGGTGAGGAATTGGAAAATGTGAGTATGTTTAAGTATTTGGGTAGTGTGATGAGTAAGGATGGAGGTTTGGAGGGTGAAGTGCTTGAAAGGGTACAGCAGGGAAGAAAGGTTGCTGGTTCCTTGAAAGCAGTGATAAGAAACAGGGAAGTGAGCATGGAAGTGAAAAAGTTACTACATGACAGTATTGTGATACCAACTCTAACGTACGGAAGTGAAGCTTGGACATTGTTGGAAGGACACAAGTCAAGAGTGAGAGCAGTGGAAATGAGTTATTTAAGAGGAGCCTGTGGAGTCACGTGGAGAGACAGGCTGACGAATGAGGATATAAAGGAGCGTTGTGGTGTGGATGTGGATGTGATAGGAAGCGTTATGAGGAACACACTGAGGTGGTTTGGCCATGTGGAGAGGATGGAGGGTGAAAGACTGACGAAGAGAGTGTATATGAGTGAGGTGGAGGGGGGAAGAGGGAGGGGGAGGCCGAGGATGAGATGGAGGGATGGGGTGGAGAGGTATATTAGAGAGGGGGGTGTGAGTTGGGAGCAGGGCAGTGAAATGGCGGGGGACAGGGCGACTTGGAGGCGATTTGTTTGTGGCCACCCCAAACGGGATTGAGGCGTCTGGCAATAGATAGATAGATAGACTCCTATATCAAGACGATTTACTTAAATTGTCTTTTGTATCTCTTTTGATCCAAAGTGGAATGAGAATTTGGAGCCCCAAAACTTTAGAGGTAGAAAATTGAAAGATTTTGCATACATTACCTACCGTACTATAGTTTGAATAGTTTCAAGGATAGTTCAGTTTACAGCTAAGAAAACAATATGTATCTGTATGTATTCGCCCATTTCTTAGCAGAGATTTGTTCCTCCCCGTACTGTATCAGTTTTTGGAAGCAATAATGATACTGACCGACATGAAAAAATGTGTGAACAAAATTCTTGGTATGATCTGTAATTTGGCGTATTCGGTTGAGATAAATAGATCGTTGGATGCCAGGACTAAGGTAAATAGAAATGATAAACTTAAGTAAAATAATTCTATATTGTTTTTTTTTTTTCCATATGGAAATCATCACTGGACCGTACAATAAAATATTACCCGTGTTATCATTCCACAAATATGTACAAAGAATAGTACTGTATTTTTTATTGGAGGTATGTTTTAAAAAGAGGCATTACTGAGCTAATGAGTTGTAAGCTAATATATATCAGGTCCGCAGCTGAGGTCACGTCAATTCCTGTACTTCCTGTTTCCCATCCTACTTTCTTTTCTTAATTCCATATGGTGTTACAGGGTCTGGTTGCTCTAACTTCCCACTTTGTTCTTAACTGCTGAAGAAGAATGAACCGAACTCCCAAAAGGACACAATTAAACAACAGTTTAACTTAAGTCTTTCAAAGAGTCAGTTTTTACTGACAAAATCATTTGTCATTTATTTGTGAAATGACGAGATACCGCTCAACAGTACAACACTTTCATAATGCACCAATAATTCGTACAAATGATAACGAACATACACGATAATTAAGAGGGAAATGTCATATATTTTTTTATTAACATTCACATACTGTCCTCTAACCATGTCATACCTTTGACCTTATTCTTTAGAAATATATCTAATGGTAGTTAGCAGGTATTTTAAACTCCTAAAAAAAGAAAAAAAGAACATGTAGCAGGGCAGTTATACATTCCATTAGTATAGAAGAGACTGGAAGGGGAAAAAAATCACAAATGGCACTTGTTGAAGAGTAACATTAAAAATAGTTAACTGGAAGCATAGGCTCTACATTATGTGGCCGTGGAAGCCACTTTACATCAAGTTGAGGTCTGTCGCTATACATTATTTGACTACGAATACGAGAAGGTAGAGAGCAGAAGGAATAGGTATTTGACAGCCATTCATCATCAGATTTGTTCCCACTGTATCGTAGCCGATATTTTGTCCTAACGTTGCCTTCCTTTTTCCACCGCGTGATCCATCTGCTTATGGTAGAAACGCTGTAGCCCGTTTCTTTAGCTATAGCTCGCGTAGACTTCCCCGTCATCCACAGCAGCACAAACCTAGTTCTCTCACTTTCCGCTGTTTGGTGTAAAGAACTGCGTAGCTCCATTCTCCCCATTCTCCTGTGATGTAATTAGTCTCGTTGTTGCTGAGGAAGAGATACAATAACATATTTCATAATCTGTCTATTGTCTGATTTTCCGTGATGTGTGGCCTTCATAAAAGCTTCTCAGTCATTTTTGTCCCTACTCAGCAACGAAAGTTTTTGCGGTGATGACCTTTGCTGTTAAGCTGTTGTGACCCGTTTCTTTAGCCAGTCGGTCAATTAATCAATAGACAGTCATGCTATGATGAATTTCTGTAGACCTTCATGATAAACCATAGTTACATGCAAATAAGTTCAGAACCAACATTAACCCCTAAACACCGGGCATCCTCTCACTAATGGCATTCCTGGCAAAGCAGCTCTTTATCAAACCTTAATATCTGGAAAAGTATAAGAATCGGAGAAACAAATTAAAAATCATATTACTCACTAACTTTTCTTCTTGCAAGTGAAACTATTCCAAGGTCTCTAGGTTGTCCCGTCGATGAGTAAGGACGAGTAGAACATGAGTGGTTTTTGGTGTTTTGACAATGAGTCTCAAATGCGCGTTGCTGAGAGCGGCCTTGGCGAGCCTGGCTAATGCTGGCACCACTGACCAGAGTGGTGATTGTAACACTGCTCGGTCTTCCTTCACAAACACCTAAACTTTTCCACTCTCCATTCCACTTTTCCTTATGCACCCTCATGAGGATGAGTCATCACCCTGTCCCTGTGGCTCACCATTGGTTTTCTAGCCTTAACATAGTGGCACTGTCCCCCGTAGGTGTAGGGAAAAACTTATGTTTCATGCTTTTATTTTTTTTCAGGCATCAGTTATAATACTTGGCCTAAAATTTATGTTCAACAGCACATATAATGTACGCCATATCAAAATTATGGTTTCTTGCACATGAAAAAATAATCGTTCAGTTTATTGAACTCAATAAAGGTTGAGTATGATGTTTGGCTTTTCTTCTACTCTTCGGAGGCATCATGAAATTATGAAATTATTACTTACGTTCTACACAGTTTATAGTATTTGTACTTTAGCTCACTAATACACTTCATATCACATCTTCCAAAAAATTTCAAGAGGAAGTACTGTAGGCTATAGAAATCTTGTTCAACCCAACAAAGTACTGCACTTGAAATCATCATTGCTCAACTTATTGAACGCAGTATGGTTCAGTATGAGGTATACACTTGCACATAACTTTGGCTTCTAGTATTCTAAGGCATTGTGAAAATATTACTTATGCTCCACACAACTTACAATATTTGTCCTTCAGCTCACAAACATTTCATGTCACATCTCCGCAAATATTTCAGGATTAATTGAAAAGAAACTATTGATGTACTCAGTAAAGTAATTTTCTTCTGTCCACTCTTGGTTTTCTTTCATATATCAGGTAGGGTTTCTCAAGTTATTATCAAACATGGCATCACATTACCGGAAATGAATCGTTCCCACTTTCCTCATAAACCTGACCCCCCAGAAAAACTGTGCACACCTGTTCACTAGTTGCACTTTCTCACACACCTTCTCAGTAATCACGCTCAGAGTGATGCTCAAGGAAACATTTATGGCATAGCAGGACCTTGCATTCATCATATTGGTAGGGGGTTACCTTCTGTGTGTGAGAGCGACGTTTTGTCTTGCTGCACTCATGGGAGTGCCTGTAGGCCGACTGACCTCCAGGTGTACAGCCTATGTTGACAAGAAGGTAACACTGTAAATACTAAGTGCAGCTCAGCCTGCCTGCCGTCGCCACCTGGAACATCCCCCGCCTCCCAACTGTCAACTCTGCAGTTGCATACTCAACAAGTAACTCGCATGCTAGCTCTTTCTCAAACTCTCATGGAGAAAGATTCCTTCGCCAAACATGCTTGAAGAATACGTAAATGTTCAGGATGGCAATATCAAGAAGTTGTAAGAAAACTTTCTTGCACCATCGACAGGAATTATGGAGGCAATCAGCTTCCTGTATCTGCATGGCTGATTTATCAACGAGCCGCATGTTGATGTTGTAGTCATTGACAGAATCGGGCTTGATCATGGGTTCCCTGGTCCTGTAGTGTGTCCTGCCTGTGTCCTCTGTAACCCTCTTATGAACTGTGGTTAACATGTTAACCTTATGCTTGTCATGCCACATAAAGGCTAGCATGTTACCACATTTCTGGGTTAGGAGGGAACCTTACATTGTTTTCTCAGGGAACGATGGAAAATTCTTTCTACCAGCATGGACAGTTCCACAGCACCCAGTACCATGTTCACGTAAATACCTGGTCAGTGCAGTGGGGGTGTAATAATTGTCAGTGAGCAGGATGTGGTGCCCGTTGAAATTCCTGTTCATGAGAACTTTCACGACTGATGCTGATAAACCATGGGGATCATCAGTAGGTATCACAACATCTGTTGTTGAATAAACCACTGTATAACTTCAAGCACGTATCCACTTCTGCAGTCACATAGGACAAAGAACTTCAGTCCAAAACAATGACGCTTTGAGGAAATATGCTGAATAAATGCTAAATGATCCCAGAACAACACAAGCGACTCGTTGATAACCATTTTCTGAAACGACTGGAAAAGCCTTGCAAAAGACTCCTTGAGTATGGTCAAAATAGGCCTTATTTTCCATAACCTTTCATTGCTTGCAGGCCATTAATTCCTGTTCAAATGCACGAACCATAGTATGGGTAGGTACCTGTCATGGGTTTGCCCACAAGTTCATCTACAGACCAATAATCATGGAGCACATGCTTTCTCACGTGGGCCATGAACATGGTCAAAACAAGCCACACAAATAACTCCCCCCCTCTTCACTGGAACCCAGTCCTTCATTTCTGTGTTCTCACTGGCCGAAACCTTCAGCTAGTGCACCCTTATGGCCTGATGATAGTTTATTTCTGCAATCTGGTACTGCATAATGGCAGTAGTGAAGATTGCCTTGAAAAAAGACCTCATAGTCCCGGGCCCGGGCAACAGCTCACCGAACTGCACATCTGCCCCTTCTGCATCAATGGCAGGCACAAAGGACTCAAATCCTGCCTTTTCCACATCAAAGGCAGGCACAGAGGGCTCAAATCCTGCCCCTTCTACATCAAAGGCAGGTACAGAGGGCTCGAATCCTGCCCCCTCCTCCCACACAAAGGCATCCACTTTCCCAACACCTTGGAGCCTTGGCCATGATCAGCACGTCTTTTCACACCACGTGCAACACGCCCTCACCCACTTGCACGCACACGGGGATGGCTACGGGCAGGGGGGGAAGGGGAAGGAGAGGCAGAGGTAGGGGAGTATGTGGGTGATGACTCACCTGACATGGGCCTTCCCTGGGGCGTCCCAGTCACAACACGTGAGGGCTAAGTGGAAATTTCTATACATGAAGGGCCACAGTGAGGAGATAATGCCCTCGAGTGCCAGGTTGCGGTGACAAGGGACGTTGAAGGGTGAGACTTTGGCAAACTGGCCACGAGAGTGGTGGTGAGATGTGGCGGCGGCGTTTATGTAGGAGATGACCGCCACCATCTCCCTCGCTTACGGGGTGGCCAGGATCATCCAACTCTCCCTCTGACGTGAATTCATCACTGTCATAGGCCCTGCCCTCCTCCTGTAGCAACTAGAGTGGCTTTGCAGGTGTCTCAGGGCAGGTAGAGGACAGAAGGTGCAAGACTTCACTTTTAATATGGTTACCCCATCCTTTGGAGGAAGTCTCACTACTCATGCTCATGGAGGACACAGTTTCCTCCAGGGCACGACCAATGGCATTGTCACTAAGACCTTTCCCCATCAGTAAGGGTTGAACTTTGGTGGGGGTAATTGATGCAACTGGCCCAGTGGGTGAGGGGACGGAATCGGATGAGGAGGCTAAAGAAGACATCACTCTGCACTGTTACAAGGCCATGTACAAACTGAACCGTGCATCAGTGGGGTACCTTGGGTACCTTCTTACCCTATGGTAATAAGAGAAAATATTTGCTGGCTCAAATGGTGGCGGGAAGATGCTTGTGTGTATACTCGTAGCTGTTACCCGGCAGCCCGGTAGCAGCCCGATTGTCACATGTATACACGTTATGCAGCAAATAGGGGTTAAGAAAGATGTTAGACAAGGGATGACAATTTCACCCAAGTTATTCACTGAGTGATTTAAGGACGTTTTCCGAAGGATGGCAAAGGAATGAGTAAACGGATTAATATTGAGCAATTCTAGATTTACAGACAACATAATCCTTATAAGTGAATTGGAGGGTGGGGGGTGAGTACAATAAATTATAAATGAGCTGAACAGGGAGAATCTTGCGGTAGACTTGAAAATGAACATGAAGATGAACATTATGATTAACAGACACGTTTGTACCCGTGCTGTAAATATTGGAAATGGAGACCTTGAATGTAATGAGGAATACATGCTGCATACCTATAGCAGGCAGCTCAGGCAGACCCAGTCCATGAAAATGAAACCAAGCGAAGAATAGCGAAAGGATTGAGGGCTTTTGGCAAAGTAAGTCACTATATGAAGGATAAAGAATTAGCATTATGCCACAAGAGACGGCTACATCATCAGTGTTTCCTTTACATTCTGTCTAATTGATCAGAAATGCAGAATCTATCATACTCTTGGAAGGAAAACTTAGGAGTGCCCAGAGAGGAATGGCAAGGATTATGAGAGAGAGAGAGAGAGAGAGAGAGAGAGAGAGAGAGAGAGAGAGAGAGACAGACAGACAGACAGACAGACAGACAGACAGAGAGTCATGGATAACAGAGGAGAAGTTGATTATATATTCACTACAAGATTAATCGAATCAAGGATCACTATATCTGGAACTGTATACCCTTTGACCTGTTACATCTCAAAGAAGTAATAAATTTTTTATTGAATGTGGTGAAATTTTACCGGCTATTCTGGCGTGCTGTTGCAGTAGCCTCATGTCTATTGCCCTGAGGTTTTGCTGCCAAGCTGTCAAATTATAAAGAGAGTGGGTCAGTGTTTGCACACGTCACGCAGGCACATGTAACTGTAATCGATACAACCAGGGGTGAATATCTGAATTCGTTATTTGCTTATCGGAGGACTTCATGATGCCAGGCAGTTGCCTTACCGTGTAGTATTATTTGAGCTATTTATCTCTGATTAATTTCAACTAACGAAATGGCTATGTGCATCACATGTAGCATTATTTGAATGATTTTTCCGTGATTTATTTTAACTGGCGAAATGGCTATACGTATTTACTTGTTATAAACAGACATGAACTCACATGTTAAGACTGTATATCTATATCTACATCTTTCTGTCTACGTATCAAGATAGATAGATAGATAGATAGATACTCGAGTAGGTTGTTTGTGTGGCCAGGTGTGATGTGTGTTAGGAAATTTTGTATACTTGTCTACGTCGTCTTTAACGTTCCTTGCTATTATGTCATTAAGGTGAAAGACTTGTACTCATTTATTTGCTTTGCCATCAAATATCCTAAACTAAGAAAAAAGAGGAAATATATACACGAATAACACTAAATACACGGTTTCTCCTCTTTTTGGTGGTTCACCATTCTACTCGTGGTAATTAATTCTGAATAATTCACGGCACAGTGATTTCAATAAGTTATGATTGCCAGGACCATGAAAATATTTATGATCTTGATAATTCTAATCCCATTTCTAATAGATTCATGGGATATAATTATAATATGGAAAATTACGAAGACAAAGCGGGGTGTCACTTCATATACACTGTGTATAACACACTTCGTTGTCCATGCCATTGATAATTTTGTCTGATTTTTTGTCTAACATTCCAGGATACCTGTTCTTTCAGTGAACCCCATATATATATATATATATATATATATATATATATATATATATAGAGAGAGAGAGAGAGAGAGAGAGAGAGAGAGAGAGAGAGAGAGAGAGAGAGAGAGAGAGAGAGAGAGAGAGAGAGAGAGAGAGAGAGAGAGAGTATTGCTTTGTATGTATGTCTCTATTTGCGTTTCTTCGTTTCTCTCACGAGCACGGTATTATACATCGCCCTAATTCTTCTTCCATTAAGACTGGGTAAGTCCAGGGGGTGTCAGAAAAATACCAAACAAAAACTCTGACTATAACGTGGGATAGGACGGCGCGAAAATATGTAAAAATAATGATTTGCGGCTTTTTGGTCAGAACTGGTGATTGTGGTTCCAGTTCCTGGGTGGAAACAAAGATAATTGTATTTGCAAAAATGTTTTGGTAGGAGGGTTAATAATTTGTCCCAGAAATTTTTCGAGTAAGCACTTGTACATGTATGCGAGTACATTGTTATTACTGAATATGTTTGGTGGGAGGGAGTGCATGTGGGTCACGATACTTTTGTGACCTTGTCGCTTCCTTTCTAACGCTGTTTACCAATATGTCTTCTAGTTTAATGATTTATACTCGTCCATTTCCTTTTTCATCCCGGAATATAAACTAGTAAAGGGAGAATATCATAAGTAAAAAAAAAAAAAAGAAAAACTAAATACACGGTTTCTCCTTTCATTCCTGGTTCACCGTTTAACTCGCGACTAATAAAGTCTTAACATTACACTGGACTGTAAATTAAAGGTATGTTTAAGACCATGAAAGTAATTATATTCTTGACCATGTTATTCCTGTTTTGCACAATTAAATGTGATATAATCTCAATCAACTGCGAAGCCATAAAAGATGATCTAACAACGGAGTGTCATGTGACATCCACTAAATATAACAAACTTCGTCCTCCATGCCACTGATATTCACTGCTGATCTCGCAGAGAAGCAGTCCAAACAATAAACTAGAAACGGTGCCTAGGCACAGCAAATCCGTCCCCGGCAGTCATCTTCGTGCTGTCGTCTTAAACAGGATTTCTAGTCAAAGATGTCACATATCAAATTTGGAGTACATCAGGTGAAAATTGCCAATTCTATGCCCATTTGAAATTTTAGGCACCACCCACCTGACAGTGGCCCCCCTATCGCTAACTGAGGGGGGGCCCGCTGGATGTAATGAGGCATGTTGTAGGATGATGCAGATTGGAAGACGCACATTTAGATTTTGGTTACATGTCGATATGACGAATTTTGAAAGGAGTTATGTCGAAAAAAAAAAAAAAAAAAACATTTGGGAGGCCTACAGCCTGATCCTTGGCCCAGTTTGGCCCAAAATTTAATCAGGTGACCAGAAGATCATAGTCCATCAACCCTTTAGTTTTAGTCAAAATCGCACCAGTAGTTTCCGCGTAAAGTTGTTAACAGACAAACAGAAAGACAGACAAACAGTCGAACTGAGGACGGATACATATAATTCAATATACTTTGCTTTTCCTAACATTATCGTGCAAAGCAAATGTTGAAATGGGTCCCACATGATAAGGACTTCAGTCGCAGATGGACAGTGATTTTAAGTGAGAGGAAGAAAAGAAACATTGATAATAGTGTAATGGTGGAGAAAATGGCTTAATATTTTAATAAGAATAACATCTAACAATTCCACTGCGAAAAGATTCTTCATTCCTGAATCAGATCGTTTGGATTCAGGGAAAATAAAATAAAAAATCGTCAAAATATAACGATAGTTAATGGAAAGATTAAAAAAAAAAAAAAAAGACTAAGTTCAGAGAGAGAGAGAGAGAGAGAGAGAGAGAGAGAGAGAGAGAGACGAAGTTACTGTACTGGAAATATGGAGAGATAGGCAGCAATAGTCCATAATCATTTTGTATGTTTGAGTCGGCATAAAACTAAAAAATATCATCGGGCTCCCAGCACAACTAAAGGTTATCCAATGCCAGTATCTGTAAACCACGTCCCCTTACCTCAGCGTGTAACAGTTATCGTCCGGCTTGGTCGGCTGTATCTTTTATCATTTTACCACGGAGATGATAATCCGTATGATAAATGATTAGCCGTACGATACCTGATAAGGGAGCTGATATGCCGTACGATAACTGATAGGCGCTTGGTAAAATGGGGTGTGGAATACAGGTATATCGAGATTGGATAGTCTTTAATCATTAAATGTTAGCTGAGAAGAATCTAGTGTAAGTTTACCACAATTTCGTCCAGATTTACATCTTTTGCAGGTTTTTCATAGAGGCGAGCATCAGAGAAAGACAGTGCTACGTATCTGCAACTTTTCCATAGCATTTCTTTGTGACTAGCATCATATTCTACTATTAGTCTATTGCAGTAGCTAGGAATTCGATATATATATATTTTTTTATATGTGTTCAACTCTGGGCATGTGCTCCACAGCCTGCTCCCAAGGCCCAGTAGTCCCCCTGCATTCCATACTCCTCTACATGTCACTACTTCGGCTCTAACACCCACCGTCCATATTTAATACATGCTAGGGCTGTCTCATACAGGACTGGTGTATTGGAGGAAAGATGGCACTTTTAGGTTACGGTAAACTGAAAAGTATTAAGTTTCATTACCGAGGCAGTGTGAAGGAACTGCTGATTACAAATATACGTTTTCACTGCTTGATGATAATTGTGAGTGAGAAAAATATTTTCATATCGAACTAGAAAATGCATAAATCAGAGAGAGTAACGGAAAAGATGGAGAGACATATGCATGGAAGAAATTATGCTCAACAATAATGAGAGAGAGAGAGAGAGAGAGAGAGAGAGAGAGAGAGAGAGAGAGAGAGAGAGAGAGAGAGAGAGAGAGAGAGAGAGAGAGAGAGAGAGAAAGAGAGAGAAAGAAAACTTTGTGATAAAGGGAATAGAAATAAGCTGATGATACACCAGAATAATAATCAAACCAAGCAACACTATAATTGCACGTGTAAACAATATGACTCACCCTCTGATCTAATACTTCCCAGAAATGTTAGAAACCTTCTCGTGAATGTAATGAAACGATACTGGATACCGTGAAGAGATGTTTCGGTAGACACACGTCTAATGCACTAAGGCTTTGCCGCCAGGCTATACTATTTATAAAGGCAGTGGCGCAGGGTCGGCGCACATCATGTAAACACATGTGACAGTAATCGATGCATCCAGGCGTGGGTGTCTTATAGTGTTATTTACTTGTTACAGAACTTCGAGCTGCCAGGCAGTCGCCTCAACATGTACACAAGGTATTTGGGTTGAATGTTTTATCCCTGAATGAAATGGCGAAATGATAGTTGACTATTTTTTAAGTATATGAATGACTTCATATGTTGTGACAATCTCTCTCTCTCTCTCTCTCTCTCTCTCTCTATCTATCTATCTATCTATCTATCTATCTTAATATCATCATTATCATGATCATTATCGTCATCATTATTGTCAGCCATTGCAAGCCCACTGCTGAACAAAAGCTTCTTCCAGCCTTTTCCACGAGTTCCCTTGAATGAGTCCATTTCAATCATATTTTCCTGCAAACTTCTCTGACTTATCACTTCCAGTCTGACCGTTTTGTGCTTCTCTATCGATCTGCTGGAGTCTAGTCATTTAGCCTCTTGCACCATCGGTTATCCATTATTCTAGCTACGTGACCTGCCTACCTCCATTTCTCTTGATTTACAACTTCTCTGTTATAATAATAATAATTATTTTATATATATATATATATATATATATATATATATATATATATATATATATATATATATATATATATATATATATATTTGGCTTTAGTCTGTTCTCTCACCCACGTAGTCCTCTTCTGTCTCCTGAAGATATTCCAAACAGTGATCTCTCCATTCTTCTTTGAGAATGGAATATTTGATTTTTCCATCGATTTTTTTTTTTTTTTAGTTTGCAGGTGTCATAACAAAGGAGTACAAAGAAATACAAAAGAATGCAAACAGCAACAGACCTTATGGTCCTTTTGAGGCTGTTTGTCACAGAGTAGACTATGACTACGAGATCTAACTCTACATGCTGAAGGATAAGGATAGTAAAGCAAGAAGGCTTCCCCCACCTCCAACTCCAATTAAAACTGACAAGAAAAAGTGAGAAAAACCAACATGTAGCATGGAAAAACTGACATGGAAATTTCACAGGAAAAACTGAAAAGAAAATGCTACACTCTATAATACATTATCTATAAGCTACCAGTATGAATAGCCTGAAAGAGAAAGTAAAAGTAAAATGAATAATCGAATAAATAAATAATTACTGCATGACACTATGTACGGGTACGTTGAGTTAACCGGGCATCTGCGGACACAGCATGGAAATTGCACAGTGCACAGTGTAGATGTTCATGGGTGGTGCAGCAGCCTTGCCTGGTGCTATTAAGTTAGGCAGCAGTCAATCAGGCCCCAGCTCCGTTTCTTCCACTAAGACAAGGAACTTTCCCATGCAGGACAAGCCCACAAGTCACCTCCTGAAGCAGTGACCCCTGGTACATTAAAAAAAAATCTTGATCATAGTCAGTCAACAGGGTCCCTCAGTGATCACAGCCCATCACAGGTCGAAAGCATGAGTAGTGACCGTTAACTCAGGGCTATCTGTGCATATACTATAATTGGATTTAATAAATTGATTCAGGCTCTAAAAAAATAAAATAAAATAAAATAAAATAAATATACATATACAAGTGTTTTATTCAGGAGAAAACATATTAAGCTGGGAGTTAGATGACAAATACTTATCCAGGCGACCTTTAAACATTAGTACTGTATTACAGTTTACTACACCGGAGGGCAATTTTTTCCACATGTTTACAACTCTATTGAAGAAGAAATGCTTGGCATCATGCGACTGAAATCGTTTGCCAATTATTTTATCCCCATTGCCTCTAGTATAATTCGAGTGATCAACTGTGAAGTATTTATTGACAGCCATATTATCATGTCCTTTGAATATTTTGAATACTTGAATTAAATCTCCTTGTATCCTCTGTTTAGTTAGGGTAAAGAGATTCAGGGCTTCTAAACGTTCCTCGTACAGTTTATTTCTCAGTCTAGGTGTCATCTTTGTCATCCTTCGCTGCACTCTTTCAAGCTCTTCCATATCCTTTTTATAATACGGTGACCAAAACTGAACACAATACTCCGAATGAGGACGTACCAAGGAAATATACAAAGTGAGAATGATTTTATCGGATTTATATTCAAATGCTCTGCCCATGAATCCAATCAATTTTTTTTCTTTTTTTTTCACCGCTTCTGTACATTGTTTGCTTGGTTTCAAATCGTTTGTTATTATAACTCCTAAGTTTTTTCATGGTTTACCCTAATAAGTTGGACATTATTCATGCAATAACTAGGTCTTACATTTTTACTGTCAATGTTTAGCACTTTGCATTTGTTAATATTGAAATCCATTTGCCAGACTTGGGCCCAGTTAAACATTTGATCAAGATCTCTCTGAATTGACTGTCTTTGCAATGCTGTATCTGCTCTGTTACATATTGTAGTATCATCAGCAAATTTTGAAATCTTACAACGCAATCCTTCGTCAATATCATTTACATATATTAAGAAAAGAACTGGACCTGACACTGAACCCCGCAGCACTCCACTTGTAACGTTTATCCAGTCTGACTCTTTTCCATTATTACAACTCTCTGCTTTCGTCCGGTGAGCCAATCTTCTACCCACCCGAGAACATTGCTGTTGAAACCATATGCCTTTAGCTTCTGAAGGAGTCTTTTGTGTGGGACTTTGTCAGAAGCCTTTTGAAAATCGAGGTAGACCACATCAACAGATTTAGTCTCGTCGTACATGTTCAGTATATCATTGAAAAAGTCCAGCAGATTCATGAGGCAAGAGCGATTATTATGACAACCATGTTGCGAATCTTTTATGAGATCGTTTGTTTCTAAGTGTTTCACAAACTTGTCTCTGATAATAGTTTCAAGCAATTTGCAAACTAATTGGGCGGTAGTTTCATGATTGGGCTCTGTTGCCCTTTTTGAATATTGGTTTTATTTTTTTTTTATTTTTTTTTTTTATGTGTCCGACTCTGGGCATAGGCTTCATAGCCTGCTATCAAGGCCCAGCAGTCCTCCTACATACCATACACCTCTACATGTCACCACTTCGGCGCTAACACCCACCGTCCATATTGAATACATGCTAGGGCTGTCTCATACAGGACTGGTGTATTGGTATTAACGGGGGTATTTTTACGACATGTCGGTGGGTCTTCTGGCAGATCAGTAAAGCCTGATTTAATGAGGTTACGTTAGCATGCTTCCGTTCATGTGGCACCTTACTGCTCTTAAGTGATAAGTTAAGAATTTCAGATAAAGGCTTTGATATTTCATTCTGTAGTTCCTTCAATACACGTGGAGATATTTTGTGCAGTCCTGGTGTTTTAATCTCTTTTAATTTGTTTGTTGTAAGCAGTATGTCGCGATCACTAACTGTAATATCAGTGATTGTGTTGCCATCTTCTATAGGAATGGGGGCAACAGTAGGAAATGTATGTATATTTTCTGTTGTAAATACTGATGCGAAGAAAGTATTAAGAATTTTCGCCATCATAGTTTCATCATCAGTGTGCTCTCCATTATCTGTGATTAAGGGACCGATTGTTGGAGTTATTACCTTTTCGTTTTTATGTAACTGAAAAATTCTTTGGGAATTGATTTACTGACACTTGCAATATGTGCCTCAATGTATTTCTTACTGATTTAATATTTTTTTTGGCTTTTCATCGAAGAACATCGTATTCATTTTTATCACTTTGACTCTCTGTGGTATTATTATTTTTATGTGCACGAATTTTTGTTTCCAGACAACGGTTAATGTCGGAGTTCCACCATTTGGGTTTAGAATTTTTGGCTGGCCTTCTTTACAAATTGATACAAAGAACTTTCCTGCAAGTTTGTATACACGTCTAACCTGTCACGATAGGGCGTTTTCCCATTTTGGAACTGGTAACTTAAAATCAACAAAAATTACAGTGCTTTGCATACAAGATATTTCGGCAATTTGATTGTAGATTTCGTTACCGATGTTGAGTGGCTGACCGGGTGAACAATAAATGAACCCAAGAATAATTTTATGACAACATTAATTTCTAAGCTGAATATAAATAGTGTCAATGTTTTCAATACATGGCTTGGTAATTTTGACTCGATGAAATCCTGATTTAATATATACCGTAACAACACACCGCCCCTTGTTCTATTTTTCCTTTCACTGCTGAAAATGTGATAGCCTGGTAAATTAAACTCTGCTAGAAAATCTCTCTGCTCAGTATCTAGCCACGATTCTCTTATACCAATTACATCATTATCTTCGGTAAAGACAAGGGCCTATAAATAAGAAAATTTAATACGTAGACTACATGCATTTACAAGAATAGCTTTAATGTGTTTTCCGATGTGGGGAACTTCCATTACTTATTGATTTATCGGACTGTATGACATCTACGTTTGCCTCCCGTGATGTTTGTTTTTTCTTGAGAAAAAAGTTACGGCATCACTAAGCAAACGACCGAGACGGGCAGAACCAACAGCATTCAAGTACAGTCCATCATTTGCAAATAGTGTTCATTGCAAGTAAAATTGGTTCCACGTGTTGATGAACTCAACTTCTTCGTGTAAGCAAAGTGATTTGACTCTGTTATTTACACTACATGCTCTGCTTGGGAGTATGCCTGACTTTAAAATATGGTTAGTTTTCTCCTTGTAGCATCGGATCATCTTTCTGTACTTCTCCATCAGCTTCTCTGATCGAGTTCGCATGACATCATTGGTACCTGTATGAATGATAACAAGGTCGTCATTTTCTGCATTCTCTAAAATGTCATCCACAGCTTCTGTTATGTCATCTACTTCTGCACCTGGAATACAAAAACGCTTTCGTTCAGAGGGTGCCCTGTCACAAAATTCCACCAACTGACCACAGATGATGGAGTCCCCCACAACCCGTGCCTCATGGGGCTCTTCCTCTACTTCTGTGAGAATTTGATATTTTCTGTATGTGGTTACTGGAATGATGCTCCTTTTTCTTACAAACACGGCACCATTCCGAACTGGCTGGAACTCGTTCTATATGGTGGGGGGAGAGGTAACTACAGCAGGAGGAGGATGGTCAACCTGGACAGCAGTTAGCAGAGCAATGGGGCTATCATCCACAGTGTGTCCAATGTTGCACACAGTGAACTCCTCCAGCACATCAACTTTATGGGTCATGCTGTTAATTTTGTTTGAGCCTCGGTCAGCTTGTGTTTCAAACTCTGTCGTTAGATTGCACATCCTGCAAACAAAGGAACGGTCCGTATAAAAGGATCCAGTGAAACTACCGGAGCAGGCTACACTAAAGATGTTCCGTGGCATTCTGAAATTCAAAGTTACTGTGAAGATTTATTAGAGAAACAGAATCAAATATTGCTGTTTAGCACCTGGAAGAGATACTGGAACAATAATCTGTAACTTTTACAAAATTTGCTAGTAAAACAGTCAATTTATGTAACTGTTACAGGTGAAGGTCTCGCTGGTGGGGGTCTTGCTGTTTAAAACTGTACAGGAATGATTACCTTACAGGTTAGCAATGTACCTGCAGAGTGTTTAACAGCAATCTATTACAGAGAAATGAAAGCTAACTGTTACGTGGAATGGAGAAATAAAATTATACTACAGACTGAAATATAGCAATAAAGTAACAACACAGTCATACGAGTACAATACACAAACAAGTTAATTATCTCCTGAAAAGTCACAACATATGAAAATATAATTATATCTTGCCTGTAAAAATTAGTGCAAGTAGAAAGGAACAAAAAATGTTGGGCAATAACAGCAAGACTTGCCTGGCGTCGAAAATGTAAACAAACGCTGACATAATCCCGTGTTTCGCTAATTTATCGGTTACAGTGATAAAATAATGGATCACTGGTATAGTAGAGAATCCTCTTAATCCATTAATACTAAATTGGTTCTGAGACCAAAAAATAAATATACAAAACGCATATTGCTATGGTTTTCCGAGGGTAACTCGTCTGGCTCTCTGGCAGGAGACGGCTGAAGTAACTGCGTATCAGGGACAAAGAGATATGGGCACCAAAGTAAAACAAAACTATTTATATAATATATATATATATATATTTTACCAGTGCAGCTCGCTGTCCAAAGTACTCTACACTCAGTCACAGAGATTCACAGAAATAAACTGAGTCTCTTATTCAATACTGTCTATCAAAGCTAATCAAACACTCATCCACCAACAACACTCACAGACGTTGAACAAACCGTATTAACACTTCATAAACTACACTTAGCGACCAGCCAATCAGCCAGATCACTCACCCAAACTCACGGTTATCACACCGTACGTCATGGCTGGGATTAAACATTTGTTACATATTTTTCGTTTCAAACACATTGGTAAGCTTCTTTTCATGATGTCTCTGTGTTTAAAAATGCTTTCCTTCCAATTGTAATGCATTTTTTTATTTCCCTGTCATGTTTTTTTGTGGGTATATTATTTGCCAAAGTGATTGTACTCCTCGACTTTTCAAGAATTTCTTCACTTATTCTGATGATAACGTTTGGTGTATTTGAATTAAACATTACTTTGGTTTACTTCAGTTCATTTTTTAGCCCATCTTTGATACTTTCTCTGTTTCTGTCATGTACCATTACTTGCAATGTTTCTGCTGTTTCTGAGATTAGGAAAATATTATCTGCAAAATTTTAATGGATTAGTTTTTCTCCTTGTTTACTTCTTTGTTTTCTCAGTCTAGGTTTCTGAAAGAACTTTCTAGGCATGCTGTAAGTATTTTTGGTGACAATGTGTCTCCCTGACACACGCCCTTCTCAATGTTAAAATTTTCTTAGTCTTTATGTACTTTGTTGCATTTCCCCTTTTATATATACTTGCTCAAAAGCCGCTTTTGACATCCTCGGTACGATATCAAAGGCCAGAAATGAGTCATGACTTGGGAACTGGTGGCCCAACTGGACTGGAAATTGTTTTATTCTTCAATATAGAGCATTTTAACAGCAACTTGCTCTAACAACAATTGTGCTACATTTCACCGTTTTTGCTGTGTTATGGTAACAAACAAAATAACAAACCTAAAGAAAATGGATCATTATAATATGCATTACTTCACTTAAAGGACGCCTTCGGCGGCCTCCATGCGATGTTGAGAGGCCATAAATAAGTCATAACTCGGGAACTGGTGGCCCGATTGGACTTGAATTTTTTAAGTTCTTCAAGTCAAAGCTTTTCAGTCATACCTTGCTCTATCAGAAATTGCACTACGTATGCTGTTTTTCATGTGTTCATATTTTCGAGCAGTTTTACAATATTCTTATTAAAACCTTGTTCCAGCAAATCAGTTTATACTTACTATCTGCTCCACTGAGTCGAAAGCCTTTTTGTAATTATAAAAAGTAAGAACTGTCGTTTACTCTGTTCTGTAGTTTTCTCAATCGGGTGATTTTTTTTTTTTTTTTCATAAATGATCAGGCGATGAATACCCACTTTAGAATCCTGCCTGTACAAGAGGTTAGTATTCTTCCAATTTCGTTTTTATTCTGTTCATAAGGATTTGGTGAAGAGTTTATAAACAGCTAATGAGTCAATAGCTTCTAAGAGCTTTTCAGTAGGGTTTTTTTTTTTTTTTTTTTTAGCAGACTATTGCAATACACCATGTTTTGGGAATTTTCTTCTTTTGTATACACTAAGTAAATATGTGGGCGAGTCAGTTGTGTACTTCTACTCCTGCACCTGACAGTAAATCTACTGATGTTCCATTTTCACCTGGGACCTTCCCTCTTTTCATGCTTTTATGAGAAATGATTACTTCGTCTGGTGTTATCTCTGGTATCTCACTTGTGTCAAATGAAAAGTTAGTTATTGGCACCATTGTCTTTTATGCATACATTTCCTTTTAAATTCTTCAACACTCTTCATCCCATCTCATCATATAATGACTTCATCGTTTTTGTTTTTCAGTGATATAAATTGCTGCTTTGCTAATGCCATTTTATTTCGGACCTGTTCACACTTTCGTTTCAGAACGGTTTCTTTGATCTGATCCATGTTTTTCCTTCTCTCTGTCTCTTGTTGATAAGGTGATTTAATTCCACTCCCTATATTTCATCTTTCTTTCATTTTACCTGCTTCTTGTTCTGTATTTTCCTGAGCTCGAGTGACATGTTGAATACTTGTTGACTATTTTTTTTTAACATGCTTTCCCTACTGCCTCCACAGATTCTCTCAACACTATTGTTAGTCTATTCACCTTATCCATGCCTAACTCAGCATAACTTAGAGCCTGAAATCTGTTCGTTATTTCTAACTGAAAGTCGGCTTGCTTTCACTTACTATTATTAGGTATATCTTTTTTCTGATCAACGTCTTTCTTTCACTTCTGAAATTGGGTCTGGCTTTGCAAACCACCATTCAGTGGTCATTTCGTAAACTAGTATTAACTTTGTTGATGGCTGTGACATTCATAATCATGATATTCATATCTGCTATCATTCTTTGCTTCTCTATTTGGAATTCTCCAGGTCCATTTTCAAACTGTACTTGTGTGACAGAATGTGTTCATTATTCTCATATTATACATATCAGCAAAATTTACTATTTCACCTCTGTCATTTCTGTAGTCCACTACAAATTTTCCCGTAAACTCTTCATTATTCGAGTTCCCAACTTTTGCATTGAAGTTTTCCATGAGTATAGTATATTTGTTTTATTCTTCTTCTATAATCAAGGAGATGCCATCACAGAATGTTTCTACTTCTTCACCTGAACTTTGAGGAGTTGGTGGTTTGTCTTGTATTACATTCAGGGTGTATCTATTGTCTAGTCTACTAACAATCCATGCAATTCAGTCACATACACTGCAGAATTTAACACTGTTCTATGAAGGATTTCTGTTAATCAGAAATCCTACACCACTGACTCTCTCATTTAGCCTTCCTCTATAGTAAACAGGGTGATTGCTGTCTTGGAGCTGAAATAATTGATTTTCTCAATGGATCTCACTCAAATCTACAATAACACAACTAATGTTTTCTAATTCAGTCATAAAGATATGAAGTTTGTAATCTTTTGCGAGGCATTTTATAATGTACGCCTGGATTTTCATGGATTACAGTCTGTGTAATGTACCAGTCTCTGATTTCCCAAGACAGTGCCTACTTGCTTTCAGTGGTTCATTGCCCGTTAGCACAGGAAGTAGTGCAGTTGGACCTTGAGTAGATGATGGTCGATCACTAATGCCTTTCAAGTCATTAGCAGAAGAATTCTGGTTTGTTGGGGGGATTGTGGCACACAATCTCATCTCCATGCCACACTGTTCCTGGTGAGATACAATTTTTGGGCCACCTTATTCAGTATATTCGGTGAATCCCTATAACCTATTGAGGGTCTCATGGTCTGCGCAGTCTAAGACAGTACCTCGTATAATTACTATCTGCCACCTGGGGATGCACCAGGTACCCGGGAGACTGTGATCCTATATATATATATATATATATATATATATATATATATATATATATATATATATATATATATATATATATATATATATATATATATATATATATATATATATATATATATATATATAAGAGCCTCTGTGGTACAGTGGTAGAGTGTTCGTTTCGTACACGGGTGGACCAGGGTTCGCACCCCGCCAGGGTAATAAATTATTGGGAGTGTTCACCCGGCCAAGTACTGCATTGGCGGACACAGGGGGTGCTGTGGTTGAACCAGTGTCACTTACTGTAAAATATGCTTGCACCCAATTGGCTTGCGCGGGCCGATTACACTTGCTTCACAGACTACACACACATCCAAAGCCACTCCAACACTACAATTACACTTACAAGCACTTCTCACCCTACATACAATCTCTGCCAGACAGCCTAAGCCACTTTGTAGAGATACATTTGGCTGTATCGTCCCGACTTCGGTCGGGATAGGCCGATCCTGCAGTGGATACTCAAACGGCTGATGATGATATATATACATATATATATATATATATATATATATATATATATATGAGGTACTACCCAAAAGTTCCAGTAATTTGAACAGAGGGAGCCAACCGTTTGCAGCTTTGCCTTTTGCCACTAGGAGGAGTCAGCAGCACCTCTTGTGCATCAGTGTGGCCCCTGCCGTGTCTGTGAGTGGACGTGATGTTGAGCTACACTTACTATTGTAACGTGGTGTGTAAGTGGTTTGGCGGTTTTGCAATGGCGGACCTCACAGAACAAAGATGTAGTCACTTTGTAGCTGCTTGTAGTAGGTTATGTAGAACACATATGCATATATTGTACTTGTGGACGAGCTGAGGTTATACGTGAGTAGGTTTGTAAATTGATAATCTTAGTTCCCTTTGTCAAGCAATGACAGGAGAGGTGAAGATGAGTATGGGACTAATTATAATTTTATTCTCTTGAAAAGATTAAAGTCTCTCACACATGAGTGAAGTATAGAGTCCCGCTAGCCACCTCTCAGACTTTCTCACTCTATCTCTCTACAGCCTTCCGCTCCCGTTGCTCTCTCCTTTCTACCTGTCAAATTCCTCCTTTCTTGTATAGGATAGCTTGTGTCACGTGTACTGGACGTATGTGAGAATGTTCTAGAAGCCTGTTTGTCTGTGTGTATGTAGCGTTTCTGGTGACACATTGCAGTCTGGCATTCCTCACAGATATCTGCAAACACATTTCCTTTCCCACACCTAGACTGACTTTCATTCACCCTTGAAACTACACATTTATATTCCTGTCTATTGTGCATTGTATTATCATAATGTAGAGTCCTGACAAAGAACCTGCATTAAGTTCTGCTTCAGGATCAACAAGACGGCTGCAGAAACTCACTGGTTGCTTCAGCATGCTTTTGGTGACAATGCCATGTCCCAAAGCAGAACATTTTTTCTGGTCCATCAAAGATGATGACCGTTCTTGATGACTGTCACCGGCAACAACACCAGAAAACGTCAGAAATGTTCATCAGGTTACCGTAGACGAACTTTCCATGATGTTTGTGACATTGTTGGACTGTTGTATGGTAACGTGCAACACATTTTGTCGGACGTGTTGAACATGAGATGCATTTCTGCAAAATTTGTGCCAAGACTGCTGAGTGATGAGCAGAAGGCACATCACGTTGCAGTTTGCAGCGAGCTCAAGAATCAAGACAGAGATGATGCCACCTTCATCTCCAAGGCCATAACTGGTGATGAACCATGGGTTTATGGTTATGGCCCGGAGACAGAGCAGTAGTCATCGCAATGGAAGAGTCCCAGTTCATCAAGGCTGAAAAAAGTGCATCAGGTTCGCAGCAATGTCAAGTTGATCTTGATCGTTTTCTTCAATATCCGAGGGATTGCTTACAAGGAATTCATCCCACCTGGTCAATGTGGCAGCAGAAAGTTTTACTGTGACATTATGTAGCGTCTAAAGGAGAACATTCGCCGCAAACGTCCAGAACAGTGAAAGAACAAGGACTGGGTCTTGCATTATGACAACACCCTAGCCCACACATCAGTTGTTTATGACAACACCCCTGCCCACACATCAGTTGTTGTCCGGCAGTTCCTGGCTTCCGCTAAAATGGTAGTAATTCCCCACCCACCCTATTGGCCTGACCTTGCCCCGTGACTTTTTCCTGTTTCCCAAGCTCAAATTACGACTGAAAGGGCGTCGCTTTGACTCGACTGAGGAGATCCAGACAGAATCGCAGGGCGGTGCTCAAGACCATCATGCCTGAAACCTTCCAGGGATGTGTGGACTAGTGGAGAAAATGCTGTGACCATAGTATACATGCCCAAGGGGACTACTTTGAAGGCGACTGTGAACTAGGAGGCGAGGTAACTTATTTTCCTACAGTATTCATATTACTGGAACTTTTGGGTAGCACCTCATGTAATATATATATATATATATATATATATATATATATATATATATATATATATATATATATATATATATATATATATATGTGTGTGTGTGTGTGTGTGTGTGTGTGTGTCACTATGTGCTTTTGTCTGTTTCTTTCAAGAGAACGGTTTCATATATCGACCTACAGTAATGAGAGACTTGTGAATCTGCCTCCAGATAGAGGCCACCACTTATAACTGCATCTCTGCCTCAAGTACGTTTTACGTTACCTGGTTTTTCTTTCTTGATGTAAGAACCTGTGTGGCAAAATATCATCATAAACTACTGAAGTAATGAAAAAGCTTTGTAACAAAAATATAACGAAGGAGAATACATTGCTCTTTTTTTTTCCCCAGAAAGCGAAGCCCGAATTTTATAAAACTAGCTCTTATATATTTCGTAATGAAGCTGCTACAAAGCTGAGCTAATTCATGCCTCCTGAAATGTGGAATATATACTGTAGTTTTAGCCAAGTGAAGTGACAAAGAGGGAGAAAAAGGGTCTTGGTGGAAATCTTGTTACCATATGGCCTCTGGGATGATGCATGGGTATGTTCTTGCCGCAGGCATCTTTGAATTATTGTACGGGGCATCTCACAGTCCTCTCATTTACGCCAACAGCATCGGCAATATCCTTGGTGGTGGCATTTACATTATGCAGAGCAATGATCTGAGCTACCTTCTCAGTGTCTCAGTAACACAGAGAGTAGGCCAGCATGCTCTCCAATACAAGTTTCTCCAACTATCAACACCAAACTACTGTACATGCACAGTACACACCACACTTCCTTTTCAAAATTTTCAAAAAAATGGCGTCTAATAACATAGCCTCGGAGTCCTCGGGGGGGGGGGGACCATAAATGCCCCCACCATCCGCCCCTATCCCGGTGACGACTCAAGGTGCCTGGAACCACTGTCTGACTCTCTTCTTCTTCATTTCTGCAACATTTGTGGCCTTTCCTCTAACTTTCGCTCTGTTGAGCACCACCTCTCCTTCTCTAAACCTCACCTTCTTTTCCTAACTGAGACTCAGCTGTCTGAGGCAACTGACAGCAAACCCTTTTCTGTATCCTCCTACTTTCTCTATACTCATTTCAAAGCCAAAGGTGGCTGTTGTGTATATATATGCAACAACTTATCTTACTCTCGTGTTCCTGAACTCGATTCTTCTGAATTTTCTACACTCTGGCTTCGGCTTTCCTGTCATTCTCTGACTAAATATATCTGTGCTATTTACTTATCTCCTAATTCTACTGACTATCAAAAATTCTTTGACTATCTTACTTCTACGATGGAACACATTCTATCCATTTCTTCTTTCTCTGAAATCTCCATTCTTGGAGATTTCAATGTTCACCACCACCTTTGGCTCTCCTCTCCTTTCACTGATCTACCTGGTGAACAAGCCTACACCTTTTCTATCCTTAATGACCTAGAGCAGCCTGTACAGCACCCTCCCCGTATCCCTGACCGCCTTGGAGAGAGCTCCAACATACTTGATCTCTTCCTTACAACTAATCCTTCTGCTTACACTGTTAATCTTTTCTCTCCGTTGGGCTCCTCCGATGACAACCTAATCACCTTAACCTGTCCTATCGCTCCGGTACGGCCTGCGGGCCCTAAAAAAAAACGTCGTCTCTGGCACTTTGGAGTTGTGGATTGGGAGGCCCACAGGCAGTACTTCTTTGATTTTCCCTGGAATGATTATTGCTTCCATGGCCGGGAGCCATCTGGGTGTGTTTCGCACATTACGGAGGTTATTCTCTCAGGCATGGAAGCATACATTCCTTTCTCTTATCCTTTGTCTAATGCACGAAAGCCTTGGTTTAATCACGCTTGTTCTAATGCTGTCCACAACAAGGAGAGGGCCTATAAAAGGTACCGGAGCCAACTAACCCCTGAATCACATCTTTTATACATTTCTGCCCGGAATCGTGCTAAGTCTGTTCTTCGCTCTGCTAAAAATAATTTCATCCGTACAAAATGCTCTCAACTCTTTAACTCGAACTCATCTCGCTCCTTCTGGCACCTTGCCAAATACCTCTCTAACAACTTTACCTCATCATCCTTCCCTCTTCTTTTCTACTCTGATGGCTCTGTGGCTATTTCTTCTACTGATAATGCAGATCTCTTCACTCAGACTTTCTCCTCCAATTCCACCTTAGACGATTCCGGTGCTGTTCCTCCATCACTTCCCCCCTCTGACTTCCTCATGGCTAACATCAAAATTTCTTCAGCTGATGTATTTTCTGCCATTGCTGACCTCAGTACTAATAAGGCATATGGGCCTGATGGAGTCCCTCCTGTTGTTCTCAAGAACTGTGCTTCTGTGCTTACACCCTGCCTAGGCAAACTCTTTCACCTTTGTCTGTCAACTTGTACCTTTCCTTCTTGCTGGAAGTTTGCTCTCATTCAGCCAGCCCCAAAGAAGGGTGACCATTCCCAACCCTCTAACTATCGTCCAATTGCTTTAACATCCTGTATCTCAAAAGTTTTTGAGTCTATTCCTAATAGAAAAATTTTAAAGTATCTTTCCTATCACAACCTTCTTTCTGATCGTCAGTATGGGTTCCGTCAGGGACGCTCCACAGGCGATCTTCTTACCTACCTTTCAGACTCCTGGTCATCCTCCTTTCGGGACTTTGGCGAAAGCTTTGCCTTTGCACTTGACATCTCAAAGGCTTTTGATCGAGTCTGGCATAAATCTTTAATTTCCAAACTGCCCTCTTACGGTTTCTATCCTTCTATCTGTGCCTTCATCTCTAGCTTCCTTTCTGGTCGTTCTATAGCCGCTGTTGTAGAGGGCTATCGTTCTTCTCCTAGATCTATTAACAGTGGTGTTCCTCAGGGCTCTGTCCTATCACCAACTCTCTTCCTTTTATTCATCAATGACCTTCTAAGCTGTACATCTAACCCTATCCACTCATACGCTGATGACTCCACCCTTCGCCTTTCCATTCGATTCCCACAACGTCCATCTCAGCAGTTACTTCAATAGGCAAGGGATGATGCTATGGCACACCTAATGTCTGACTTGGCTCATATCTCTGACTGGGGTAAAAATAATCTGGTTGTTTTTAATGCATCAAAGACTCAGTTTTTGCACCTGTCAACCCAATAAAATCTTCCACAGGTATACCCACTTATGTTTAATAATACTCAACTTAATCCTGCATCATCGTTGAACATGCTTGGGGTTTCATTTGCTCGGGACTTGTCTTGGAAAGATCATATTACATCTCTTGTAAAATCTGCTTCCAAGTGATTGGGTGTGCTAAGCCGACTCCGTTCCTTCTTTGCCCCTGCACAGTTGTTGACTCTATACAGGGGTTTTATCCGCCCCTGTGTGGAGTACAACTCTCATGTGTGGGGAGGCTCCTCAAATGCAGCTCTTCTCAATAGGGTGGAGTCAAAGGCTTTTCGTCTCATTAACTCTCCCCCTCTTACTGACTCCCTTCAACTTCTGTCTCTTCGCCGCAGTGTTGCATCTTTATCTCTTTTCTATCGCTACTTCAATGGTCACTGTTCCTCTGAACTGTCTGCATGCATTCCTCCACTACTACGACGGGCGCGTAGCACCCGTCTAGCAGCAAACTCTCACCCCTTTTCTGTCCAACTCTCTAATGCAAGATTTAACCGTTACTCCCAGTCCTTCATTTATGCAACTGGTCAACTCTGAAACTGTCTCCCTCTGTCTGTATGTCCTACTTCCTATGATCTCCAGTCTTTCAAACGCAGTGTGTCCAGGCATCTCGAAATGAATGAATCTTGAATTTGGCTCTCTCTTGTATTTTGTTTTTTTCTTGGAAGGAACAGTTTTGCGGGCTCGTTGCCTTTTGTTCCTTCTTGCTCACATAAAAAAAAAAAAAAAACTGTGGGATTTGAAAATTACCAACAATGGTACTATTCAGGAAGTAGTAGGGGAGCGCAGTGATAGTTCGGCCAGGAGGATGGTTCGGCCACTGGCCTTTCTGAATAATGTAGGGGACCTAGATCATTGAGATTTCACATGAAGTTGCGTGATCTTGCCGACAGATGGCACATGTGTTTTTGTGTTGGTTGGCCTGGAAACAGCAACGTCAGGTTAGATTTTATGATTTTTCATGACCCCTATGTACTTTTTCGGTGATCCAACGTAAGCAGTAGCTCCATTAATACTTCAGGGTTGTTATCCATATATAGTGCAAATATCATTTATTGTCTATAGGTGACGTGAGAGTAGATAACACTCGAACAGCTTATGAACTCTGGGTTTCGGGGCGCCATGTGTACATCTTTATACATGGGGGATGATTCGGCCACTTTAAGTGAGGGATGGTTCGGCAGGGTTGCCAGGTGGCCGAACCATCCCTCATAATTATCTAATGATTTATTTTCTTTATTTAACGATTTTTTCTATAAAATTACATATTCTCTCTCTCTCCTTTTCTTGTTTGCTCACTTCTAACCTCTATGCTACATCACAAGATGATAGCACCTCACAGACAGCTGAAGTTTCATTTCCAGATGCCACAGCTGAAAGAAGCATTGCTTCGTCTCCAATCTCACTTGTAAAATCTCCAGACCAATTTCAGCCCTTTCCTAAAGCTCCAGCTAGGAAAGAAACTGCTAGAGGAAAAAAAAAGGGGAAAGTGCATGATTGCTACAGACACACCAGAAAAAAATCAACTTGAACAAAAGAAACATTGAACAAAAAAGGCAAATATATCAAGGAAAATAAGCCGAAGTCTACAGTTTTCTGATATCAAAGAAGTAGAGAGTAGTGAAGAAGACTCAGCCTTTAACAGAAGAACTAAAGCAATCTTCAGAGGACTCAAATGAAGAGAATGATGACACTATTGTTAACTTTATGAGTAAAACACCAGAAGAGAATGATTTTGTAGTAACAGGACTGGATCCTTTAAAGGGAGAGAAAGTTTATGTTGGGAAACTCTTGAGCAACATGGATGAGGACGGGGACTTTCAAGTTAGTTATCTAAGGAGATCAAACAAAAGCAAGGAAGACAACTTTCACTTTCCCTCAGAAATTGATGAAGCTTCTGTTTCAAGAAACGCTATAATTGGAATATTACCTGAACCAGTTTCACAAAGCACTAAGCGAAGGCAAAGGTATTACAACTTTAGATTTAGTTTCACTGGATTTAAAATGCATTAAGAGTAAACAGCATGTAAGAGAAGTAGCTTTCATTTGACTCGGATATTTTCTTTTCACAAAATTATACTTTTATTTTATCTGAGATAGGCAAGAGTAGAGCCATTTAATTTCATTATAAGGAGATTGTTTGTTCCTTGTTTCATTGAAAGGAGATTGTTTAGGTAAAAATAAATCCAATAAATCATGTCAGCACAGATGAAAATTTGATTCTTAATTTCCCTACTGTATTTAATTCTTTAATTGAGCCCCAGAGGCAAGTGGCCAAATCATCCCACATGGTGGCCGAACCATCCAACGCCAGTGGCCGAATCATCCACACCAAGAGGGATGGTTCGGCCATTTTGGAGACCTTAAGAGTTTGGATTACTGCCAAGAAATGACGTAAGTTTAAGAACTGACAATAGCACACAAAAGAGCCAAATGATGTGGCTTCCCCTTGAAATAAGCAGATTTTAAGAATTTCTTAAACTTTATTTATTATGATTTTTTTTCGAAAAAGTGGCCGAATCATCACCGCCCTCCCCTACTGTGCAGCAAGACACGGGAAACAAAGAGATGTGGAGGACAGAAGACCACACAAACTTCCCCCTACCAAGACCTGGCATACACTGAGTAGGATAGGGTGGGTTGCTGGGAGGCAGGCAAGGATGCTAGACTTCGCTAGACATCCTGCTCGCTTGTCTATATTCAACCACACACAGTTATGAGAGGCGGGCTTCAGGGAGGTTGATGAGGAGGACGTGGAGGTGGTCCTGGAAAGCCCAGGGAGGAGCCCAGCAATGATGAGCTCGTCAATATGGAGATTCAGTAGACACACCAGGAGGCACAAGGGGAGGAGGTCATCCCAGAAGTGCGAGCCCTCAATATTGATATTCTGAGGGAAATGGTGACCAAGGTGGACGAGGTCGCTGTGCTTATGCGCACACATGATCCTCTCCCAGGATGAAGCAGGGATGCAGCTCATCAGCTGGAGGAGGGGATGAAGGTGACCAGGATGATGCTGGAGGAAAAGAAGAGGGTGACCATGCAGACTACAATCACTACCTCCTTCAATTGGGCCCCTGTCATGCCAGCGATCCAAAGAGGATCTCCCTAGCCCACGACCGGCAGAGCATCTCCCTAGCCTTCAACCAGCACACCATTTCCCCAGCCATTGACCAGCTGAGACACACTGAGGACCTCCTCCTGCTGAGGACGTGCTCGGCCCCCAGTGCTGGACCTTACCTCCAGCTGATCCCCGTCTCCCGTGTCACCTGTGTCTCCACTGCGGCATTCTGCCACTCCTTCGCTGCCTTCCTCACCCCAGCCTCCATCTCCCACATCAATTGAGACATTGCCTCTGTCTCCTTCGCCACAATGCGAGCTACTGCATCTGTTTCCATCGCTACCTCATCAATCATCGTGACGGTCTCCCTTGTCACCTCACTGGTCATCACAGGTGCCTCCCTCACCACCTTCTCTGTCATTGCCATCACATTGCACTCCATCGCCACCCCCAGAGCCATTGCATTGCACCTCATTGCCACCACCTGAGCCATCACATCGCACCCCATTGCCACCACCTGAGTCATCACATTGCACCCCATCGCCACCCCCAGAGCCAGTTCATCAGTCTTCCGCTAAGGTCACCCCACCTCCCCAGGCTTCCCCCCTCCCTCTGATCTTTCCCCGGAGATGGGGTTTGAGGGCTTTGAGGAGGAGGATTGAGTGGTAGGGAGCACTACATGTCCCCTAGCCTCGGGGGGTATAGCAAGGATAATGACCAGGACCGGACATGGACTTACAAGAGGTGAGTGATGAGAGGTGTTTGATATTTTACAACAAATTTTTTTTTATGATTTTCAGATTTTATTTGTTGGTTTTGGTGGGTTATTTACAGGTGTTAGGAATAGGTTAACTTCTTTTCCATGCTGTTATGCCATTTAGATTGGCTTTAAACCTGTTTTTGGTCTCATTTGAGTGGTTTTGGACTTGGGTAGGGGGAAAGCCAAGGCTGAAAAATGCATATCCATCTTTACACATTAAATCTACCCTAGTATACTACTCCCTGCTTAGCAATGAGTTTTTACGTAACCAACTAACACATTTTTTCACAAAGAACAGGGTGAAAGTGGACCTGGAGAAGCCCAAAAGTAGAAACAAAGAATGAAATTAATTTTATTACAGTATATAAGAATAACACAATCACAAATGTCACAGTTATCAACAAAGTAAATATGGGAAGTGACCATAGAATGGTAGGTTGCACAGCCAGATTCAATTTCAGAAGTGAAAGAAAGAAGATGATTAAAGATTAAAATATATGCCCAATAAAAGTAAACAAAAACAAAGCAGCCTTTCAGCTGGAAAAAAAGAACAAACTTCAGGCTCTGAGTAATGTTGAATGTGATATTGATGAGCTGAATAACAGACTAACAACAGTGCTAAAAGAATCAGCAGAGGTAGTAGGAAAACCTAAAATAAACAAAGCCAAAAAGTATTCAGAAAAGATACTCGAGCTTATGAAAAGAATAAAGGAAATGAAAGTAAAAACAAAGGAAGATGAAACAGAACGAGCGGACATTAAAAAAAGGTCATCAAGATGATACAAAGAGAAGAATAAAGAAAGAGGAACATGGATCAGATCAAAGAAACCACCAAAAAACGAAAAAGTCTGAAACCTATCCAAAGTAAAATGGCACAAGGAAAGCAACAAATTACAACACTGAAACACAAAATCGGTGAAGTAATTAAATGCAGAGATAAGATGGTAAAGAGAGTTGAAGAATTTTACAAAGAACTGTATGCATCAAATATAATAGTACCAGTAGTTAACCGTTCAGTTGACACAAGTGAAATACCTGAGGTAACTCCAGAAGTAAATATTTCTCTTAAAAATAAGAAAAGAGGAAAGGCTCTAGGAGAAGATGGAATAGTAACAGACAAGTGCTCGTGGGCCGTTCGGGCCACTCGCACTTGCTCCTGCTGAGGGCACTCACGCTGCTATAATATATTTTAGTTGTAGCTGTGAGCAAAAAAATTCTATGGAGATCTTATGTCGGGCACCTGGAAAGGCGTTTTTTCGTCAAAATGTGATCACTCATTAAATATGGTATAAGTTTTTCAAGCATGATGGGACCAAGTTTTTTCACATCAGTGAATTTTTTGCTATTCTTGTGCCAATTTTGTGCGATTTGAATGTGTAGTTTCCGCTGCCCAGAATACACACACACACACACACACACACACACACACACACACACGGCTAGTGCTATAGTATATTAGACAAGTGCTCGTGGGACCTTTGGGCCCTCTCACACTTGCTCCTGTGGAGAGATCTCGCGCTCTCCGCTCACTTGCTCATCCTTCGCACTCGTTTCCTCGTGCTTCTCAGTCGTTTCCTCATGCTTTGTACACGCGTTACGATCATTTCAGGTAATCCGAGTCACTTTTATGTGCTGTTCTAGTCAAACATTGTCACTATCGGCCGTGAAGGCGATATCAAAGGGCCCATGATGGCCCATTTATGTGCTGTTCTAGTCTAACGTTGTCACTTCCAGTCTATAACTGCTCGATTGGTAATTTTTGTAATCCTGAAATGATGACAGAAAATTCATCTCACCTTTTTACGATAATGTGCGCCTCTCTTCGATGCTTTTCGCTGTGGCATATTAACAACTACCAAGGCAACAGCACGGGAAATGCACAGTAAAAATACTCAATTCGGCGGCTCTGATCGTCTAAAAAGTATAGGGTCATGGAACATTGCTCGAGTAGACTCAATTTCTAAAAGTCCAGGTACCAAATCTACACTTTTCCGAACTAAACCTTGATCGCTCTTAACTCTAATAAAAAACCGTCAATCGAGATGTGACCAAGTTTTTCGACATCAGCAAATTTTCTGTGATTTTCATGCCAATTTTGGTGCACCAGGACGCCTCCGTACCGAAGGTGCCCTCACCTCGCTTCAGGAATGGAACCCAAGTTGTCCACAGGCAAGTCCGAGATACTAAGTACTCGGCCACGGCAACCGACTGGGCGCCAGGAGCGGAGTTTTTTTGGTCAAACTTTGATCGCTCATTAAATATAGTAAAAGTTTTTCAATCGTGATGGGACCAAGTTTTTTCAAATCAGCGAATTTTTTCCGATTTTTTTTTGCCATTTTTGGTGAGATTTGAATGTGTAGTTCCAGCTGCCCAAAATACACACACACACACACACACACACACACACACACACACACACACACACACACACACACACGGCTGCTGCTATAGTATATTAGATTTACTGTTGGATGCAGGAATAGAAGTACGAAACAGCCTTGCTCATTTATTTACTCAATGTATAAAAAAAGGATAATTCCCAAAACATGGTGTAATGCAATAGTTATTACACATTACAAAAAAAAGGTGACTCAAAAGATCTTAGTAACTGTCGAACCATTAGCTTATTATTGGTCATTTACAAACTCTTCACTAAAGGCCTTACGAACAGAATAATAACAAATATGGAGAAAAATGAACCTCGTGAACAGGCAGGATTCCGAAGCGGGTATTTGACTACTGATCATCTACACACAATGAATCAGCAAACTGAGAAAACTACAGACTATAATAAACCACTGTGCTAAGGTTTTGTTGATTACGAAAAGGCTTTCGATTCAGTGGAGCACATAGCAATTATAAATTCATTACGAGAACAAGGAGTGAATGAGAACTGTAAAACTGCTCGAAAACAGCTATCAAGAGGGAACTACTACAGTTAAATATGTTAAGGACTCGGAAAAAAAATTAATATTAAGAAGGCCGTGCGTCAGGAGATCCAATTTTACCAAATCTGCAGCATGCCTAGAAAGTATCTTCAGAACGCCAGACTGGGAAAACAAAGGAGTGAACATAGATGAAAAAAGCTAAACCATTTAAGATTTGTAGATGTCATTGTCCTAATCTCAGAAATGGCAGACACATTGCAAGAAATTTTAAATGACCTGAACAGAGAAAGTCCCAAAGTAGGGCTAAAGATGAACTGGAGTAAAGCAAATGTTTAACCCACAAACAAGAAAGGAGCATCATCAGAAAAACCGAAGAAATTCATGAAGAAGTCGAGGAGTACAATTACTTGAGGCAAATACTAAAATTAACGAAAGATCATGACAGCGAAATATAAAGACGCATTACAATTGGATGGAAAGCTTTCGGTAAACATAGAGACATTATAAAAAGTAGCTTGCCAGTTTGTATGAAACGAGAAGTATATAGCGGATGTATAATTCCAGCTATGACGTATGGTTGTAAGACCTGGAGACTGACAAAATCAGTGGAAAATAAATTAATCCGTTCTCAGAGAGCAATGGAAAGATCAGTGTTGGGAATATCCTTGAAAGACAGGAAAAGATCAACTTGGGTGAGAGAGGAGAATAATGTCAAATATATTATAGAAGTTATAAAAGAACAGAAATGGAAGTGGGCAGGCCATATAGCACGAATAAAGGAAAACTGATGGAGCAAGAGGCTCAATGACTAGACACCAAGAGATTGTAAGCGTAGCAGAAAAGGCCAGACAGGAGGTGGAGATGAAATAGAGAAATATGCAGGGAAAACGTGGCACAGATTGGCTCAGTCAAGGAATTCGTGAAGGTTGGGGGAGACCTTTGTTCAAGCAGCTGACTTGTAATGGCTGACGATGATGATGATATATATATATATATATATATATATATATATATATATATATATATATATATATATATATATATATATATATATATATATATATATATATATATATATATATATATATATATATATATATATATATATATATATATATATATATATATAAAGTGAAAATTTACAAGTCCATGGTTTGACCAATTTTAATTTCCGGGCATGAGTCATGGTACAGTACAATTACAACAGATCAGAAAGTATTAGGATTTGAGAATAAAATACTGAGAAGGATTCTTGGGGTAAAGTGGCAAGATAGAGTTACAAATGCAAGAGTAAGGGATATTACGAGAGTGGAACCAGTTAATGAATATGTGAGACTATCTCGCTGGAAGTGGCTGGGGCACATATACAGAAAAGAAGGTTGTTTAATACAGGATGTGCCAGAGTGGATTGCTAGAGGAAGAAGAGGTAGTGGTAGGCCGAGAGAAACCTGGTTGAGGACAATGAAAAAAGAAGCAGGAGAGGAGTGTTGGTGGGACCTGAAGGAGATGGCAAGAGACAAATATTGGTGGAGAGAGTTCATTGAGGCCCTATGCATCCCGTGGGGTGCCACAGGAAATTATATATATATATATATATATATATATATATATATATATATATATATATATATATATGTGTGTTGAAGAGACTCACATTACACGCATGTGTACAAATATATTTGTACGCTCCTGACTGGGAATTGAACCCTGGGCCTCTTAGATGATCCTACTGTAATGTGTTGTGATTGAAGTATATCCTTCCATGATCGATTTACCTGGTGCGTCAAAAAATCAAGTGTCACAGCTTTTATCACGCCGTGGTCGAGTGGTATCAGTGCCTGATTTCTACCTAAGACGTCCGGGGTTCGATTCCCAGTCAGGAGCATACAAATATATGTGTACACATGCGTGTAATGTATATCTTTCCAACATCTAAAGACGCTCCTGTTGTGTATGGGATGGATTAAAACTGCTCTGTCACATGCCGAGTTGTGTGGGGCTGTGAAGTGATCCTAATGTGTTGTGAGTGAAATATATCCTCCCATAATGGATTTACATACTTCGTCAAAAGAATCAGGTGTCACAGGTTTTATCACGCTGTGGTCGAGTGGTATCAGTGCCTGACTTCTATCTAAGACATCCATGGTTCGATTACCAGTCAGAAGCACACACACACACACACACACACACACACATATATATATATATATATATATATATATATAGGACGAGAGACAAATATAGCCCATTCACAGAATCTGTCGAGCCTGATAATCAAATTAAGGTTTTGCTACTTGTGACCTGGCATGTTTACCAAAATACCACTATTTCCGCTTGATTATGGAGAAGAATGCTTAGATTAATGTTTATTGATAAGATGAGGCTCATTAGGATAATCAGTTATTATTTGACAAGCCCAATCATTCCTCAGAAAAATAACACACGCCGGGGAGCATAATAATTTTGGTTCGTATTTTAATTATTGGTACGAGGAGGCTGGGACAAAGACATTGCCTAAAGATATCATTGTGTTTCCTAGAACTGAATACTGGTAGTCTCAGTTGTTGGCCGAGTATGCTTCCTGTTACGCCACTGCCACCTTCCAACCCCCCCAGGACAATAAACACCACAATAATCCATTAACTGTTTATTAGAGCAAACAGAATTGTTAAATACAAGTTGGTTTCACCTAAGAATATGTTAGAATGTTTATCTGTATTTTGCTAAAGTACTGTATGTCAATTGTAATATTTAGTAATAATCTGCATTCCGATCACCAGGATGACGGTGAGTGAAAAGACATGAGATGAGAAGCTCAGCACACAACACCACAACAGAAGCAGCTGCACCCACCGCCAGCACCACGAACATTCCCTGGAAAGTATGTTAGCACTCAGGCTCCTGTGACTCACCCACAGTTGAATAACTTTAACTGGCGTTAACTGTGATACAGAATTATAATGACCCAACCATGTGGAGGTTTAATGGTAGCAATATTAGCACAGTTAGACTTGTATTCTCGTCGGGTAAGAAAGCTTTCAAATACCTTTTCATAGCCGAGTCATTTTGATTATTACACATTATTACCTTTTTTCTTGTTAAATAATCACGTTAATCTGGATAAATGATATACAAAAAGATATAAACCAGTCTCACATCCAAAAATAAACAGCTAAGGAAGAGGTGTTAGGGAGCTTCCTTAACCTACAGTACAAAAAACAGGCTTTTGTCCCCAATGACTCGGTCGTACCTGAAGGCAATCGTCTCGCGATAATTGGAAAAGAAAAGTGGAATTGTTCTCACCATGAGAACACACCTGTTGACAGTATTACTACTCATGCTCCTTACTTACTCTCAGCTGAATATATTCGTCAGGCATTAGGAGGAATAGAACAGAGTGTACTTATATACTTATATATCGGTTTCCAAATCTTGTTCAGCTTCATTCTTAAATGTTAGACGATTTTATTCGGGTCTTTTAGCACCGCGTCTAAAGGAGTTACCTTACAGCAACCGACACAGATAGCTATACTTATGCTTGAGATATGTGTGTGTGTGTGTGTGTGTGTGTGTGTGTGTGTGTGTGTGTGTGTGTGTGTGTGTGTGTGTGTGTGTGTAATTGCAAACCTTTTCATATATGTATATGCCATTCCATTTCCTCTTCCATCATTGGTATGTAATGAAAGACAACAATTCATGCATTAAAAAATATTTTGTTTTCCATGTATACATTATGTCCAGTTTATGAGGCACTGAAGGTGGAGCCAATATCCTCTTGACTTGAGTGGGTTATGGATGATTATGGGACCCATATCACTTTATAAAATGTTAATTATTCCTCCACATTTGTCTTAATTCTGGATGGTACATCACTCCATCCTTCGGTGAAAAATAATCATCACGATAATGATGAAGGTAATAGTTGGATATCTGATATTCTTTAATTAAAATATGGCAGATTATTAGCAACAAGGTTCCTTCTGTCTGAGGTTACAGTTACATGATTATTTATGTAGACAGAGAGATTGGTAAAATGTTGCTACCTGTCATATTTATATTGATTGTTTTTTTATATTTATGTCGTTCAGCTTTAAAAGAAGGCACTTGTAACAAGACCTCATGACTGGCGACCTTCCGATTCAACCATAGAAGATAATGCCAGATATTCCGAGTGTCCATCATTAGGTATGATTTTGCATTAACCTATATGTTTAATTAGTTGGAATTACTAAACACACCAGAATATTCCAGTAAAAAAAAATAAAAGCCAGTCTCACTGATAGGTTTATGGCACATGATTTATGGCTGCCGACTGCCCTAGAAAATTTCAGGGAGATAACCACAATGGATTGAAGATTTTAGGAAGGAAGACTCTGTGAAATTCATTACTCTTTCTTGTTGAGAGTACACCAGTGTGTGTTACTTCTGGATAATCAGGATAAACAGCTTTAAGGCAGAGGAGTTTTTTAATGGTATAATAGAATATTCAAAATCACAATACATCTTACCCATAAGTTTATCAGTGCCAGAGACGAATCAACAAGTATCCATTTCGGTAAATTACGGCACCTGGTTGCGTTTGGGATGCTAGTCAGGTGCCAGAAGTTATATAAACCCGAATCCCACAGTCGTAGAATCCTGAAATAAATAAATAAATAAAATAATTAATTAAATATAGATAGATAGACAGACAGATAGATAGATAGATAGATATAGATATATAGTGATTTAGAAGCTTTAATGTCAATAACAGCGAGGCGAGTATGGAACAGAGCAAACTGGAAGGAATTGGTTCATAGGGAAATAAGTATCCTGCTTTTGATATATAATACGCAATAAGCAAAACATTCGGCGTAAAGTGTAGACCACTGAACCCTGTTTATGGATAATTTAAAAGTACTTTGGTATAGACCAGGGGTTTTCAACGTTTTTCATTCCATTGTTTGACTTAATTTTCCTCGTGAATAACAAAGAAGGGTCAGTAATCATGTCACCCTTGCTTACGTCTTGACTTAAACAAAGCACATAAGCAATACACTTGTGTACATACATTTAATTCTATACATTGGTATAACGCTGCTAATCTCGATTCAAAACCATACACAGTATATTACCCTCATCATATCTGCCCAATGTTCAGTTTATTTACCAACCCTGAAAATGCTGCTTCGGGCGGATATGTGGATTAAAAAAGAAAAAAAGTCTGAATATAAAAAAATCATTACATGATCATAAAAATCTCTGCATAGGATTACATTGTCGTAAACACTACATGGTCATAAAAATCAAAAGATCGTTTCCACGATACAAGCATTAGCACACAGTGATTAATCCGTATACATTGCCATAGTCATAAACATACTCAACGTTCTAATAATCATGAGCACCATCACATTATCATTGTAATTGTCATAAATTAAATTCCACAGTCATAACCGTTAGTCAGAAACAAAACATGCAAATTTTTTATACACTTGCGATCTGCCGAATTTCCCGTTTGTTTTGAAAAACGAGAAAAAAATTGATGGTAATATACATAAATAATTTTCACTCTTTTATGGTCTATATCATTTGACATATCACATGAAATATATCAAATTTTGAAGGACTGACCACTTTTGACAACTATGGAAATCAGACATCCACACACGTTTTATATCTGAACTGTCAAACATCTATCCATCTATATACTTAGGCTGCTTCCCCCAGAGAAAGGGGGGTAACCGAGACACGACGACACACTCCCAATTTACTCACACACACACACACACACACACACACACACACACACACACACACACACACACACACACACACACACACACACAAACATTCAGCTAAATCAAAGTTAAAGATAAAATACAGTCCATTGAGGGGATCATCTATTCAAAAGAGAAAGTTATTTGTGAAGTTTTTACAAAAGAAAATAATTTTGAAAAAGATGATATGGAACATGCGTGCCCACACGTATTACCAGATATACAAATACCAGAAATAGATGGACAGTAAGAGTTAAGAAAATTATACAAAGGAAAAGCAAATGGTCCTGACGAAATTTCAGGTTGGGTGCTACAGGAATGTTTGGAAGAGTTAAGCAGACCATTGTATTTAATATTCAAAGGAGTCCTTAGGTCAAGGTAAACTACCTGATATTTGGAAGAAATCAAACATTGTTTCCCTATTCAAGAAACGGAATAGTCAGAATCCACTTAACTACCGACCAGTGTCACTGATCAGTATCGCAAGTAATATACTAGAACAGCTGATAAAAATTGTTTGAGTAAACCATCTAGAAGAACACAGTATGATAACAGAAAAGCAGTTTGGTTTTAGAAAGAGAAAATAATGTATTACTAATCTATTAACCTACTATGATAGAGTTGCAGAAACATTATACAGTAGAAATGAGAAGGATGGGTGGACAGTATCTATTTAGATTTCAAGAATGCATTTGACAGAGTACCACACCAAAGACTTTTATGGAGACTGGACCATCAAGGAGGAATCCAAGGCAATCTATACTGTTGGATGCAGAATTTCTCAGAAAAAGGGAAATGAGATCAGTATTAAGGGGAAATTACTCATCACGGAGGGAAGTGACCAGCGGAGTTCCACTGGGCTCAGTGCTGGCACCAATTATGTTTTTAGTATACATTATTGACATTGTAACATTGGAAATCGAAGCTATCTAAATATGTTGCGGATGATGCAGAAATACAAAGGAGATTTACTAACAAAGATTCTTGCAAAGAACTATAAGAAGAAATAAATAAGCTTCATGAATGGAGCAATAAATGGCAAATACACCCAATACACTCTTATGCCGATGCCTCGACCCTTCATAGTTCTTTCACATTTAGTACCTTCTTTACACAATTTGATATTATAAATTTCCAAATAAACACAGCAATTTCTCTGAACCAGGACCTTTCTGAAATTAATCAATGGGGACAAACAAATCTGGTCTCATTTAATGATCAGAAAACTAAGTACAGTAATTTCTCCTACAGAAAGAATCCCTCAGATTCTCACATAATTTTAAATGATGTCAGTATTCCCATATCCACTACAGTTGATATCCTAAGTGTTACTCAAAACTCCAACCTAAGCTGGACAGCTTATGTTAAATCCCTTTCTAAAAATGCTTCTAAAAAATTTGGAAATTATGTACAGAGTTTGTGAGTTCTTCACTGACGAGCAGATGGCCAGAATACACAAAAGTCATGTGCATTCTCAGATCGAATACTGTTCACCACTGTGGAGTGGATGTGGAGCGGTTGCAATGAGGCAGTTGGACAAAATTCAGAATAAAGCCATTAGATTAATCAAAATTCAGAATAAAGCCATTAGATTAATCAATAATCCTGCCATTACGCAGGACCTTCCTCCATTATCAGTACGTAGAGATGTTTCCTCCTTTAGCATTATTTTATCGATATTTTTACCGTAAGTGCTCTGACTAACTGGCTTCAATTGTGCCTCCCCTTCACATTTTCTCCCGAAATATTCGAGCAGCTGGGAGCGCCCATGAACTCACACTCTCTCCCCCGCAATGCAGAACCTCTGCTTATCAAAATTCATTTATCCCCAGAACTACTACTCTCTGGAATTCACTTCCTGGGAGTTGTTTCCCACAAACATTTAATCCGCTTCAATTTAAATCCAGTTGTTATAAATATTTTATGAATGAAGGATGCCTTTAGGCACATGGACTTATTTTTTTCCCCTCTGTTTTTCCTTCCTCCATTCATTGTCTATTAAAAAAAATGGAATTTAATGTGGACAAATGTCATGTAATTAAGTTTGGTAAAAGTTAGAAAAGACCAGATTCTGATTATACGTTAGGAAGATCAACCCTACACGTATCAGAAAGGGAGAAGGACCTAGGAGTGATTATCAGTAACAGACTATCTCCATCTGACCACATCAGTGAGAAGGTACGTAACATGTATTCACTGATTGCTAATATGAGAATAGCATTCACATATATAAATGAAGACATGCTGAGAAAGATAGCATCATTCATCAACCCAACCCTGGAGTATGCATCAGTAGTCTGGAATCCTTATATCAAAAAAATACATAAACAAGACTGAAAAGTACAAAAGGCAGCTACAAGATGGGTACCAAACTTAAGGGATCTAAGTTACGAAGAAAGACTAGAAAAATTTAATTTAGCAAGACTACAGGAGAGAAGGAAAAGGGGAGACATGATTATGCAATATAAATGCATCTCAGGGAAAGAGAAAATAGATAAATGAATATACTTGTATAACCTGTGGGGAAACATCAGCAAGAGGACACTGCAAAAAAGTACATAAAAAGAGATGCGATAAAGACGTAAGGAAATTCAGCTTCCCAAATACGGCAGTTGATCAGTGGAATGCACTACCTAATGAAACAGTGTGTGCCAAAACTATTAATATATTTAAGGGTATGTATGACAAAATGGTTTAACACACGGAACAGTACGAGCTCGACTCATTCCTGTAAAGATACAATTAGGTAAGAACAATTAGGTAAGCACAGACACACACACACAGACACACACACACACACACACACACACACACACACACACACACACACACACACACACATTTATTCGTATCTTAGCCCCAAGGGGAGAAGGGACAGATCCTCACTGCACCACAACGCACAAGGGTCAACTGCGCGGTCCAATCAGCGACATCCGCAACAGAGTCCGACAACAGAGCTGGTTTACCCCTACCACATCATAACGGACCCATCCCCTTACCTGCACCTGACCTGACTAGCTGATCACACCAAATGCGGGGGAAACATAAAAAAATATATATATATAAAAAAATAAAGAGAGAATGCGAAATAGATTAACTACTCTTGTCACATGGACGTAGTGAGCGACTGGTATGGTATAACAAACTTGTGTAATGATTAGGAACTGAAACCATTTTAAAGTTAAAAAAAAAAAAAATGTGATCAGTCCTTCGATATCAGATTTCTTGGGATACACTTCTTTCTTTTCAGATGGGCAAACCAAACAGGGGGGCGACACGGAGATGACCAGGCTACAAAAGAAGTAAACAAACTCAAAACGTAAGAAAAAAATGGCTTTTCCAAAATTTGAGAAGAGATAATATAATTGGTAAATAATAATAACATACACACGCGCACACACACACACACACACACACACACACACACACACACACACACACACACACACACAATTGTTTAGTTCAGTCCTTATTTTTCTTCTGGGTCTTCGCGCCCCCTTTGGGAGAATGTACCGCCGGGGTTGAGAACTACGGGTATAAACCGTTACATACACCAACTGAGGGACTGGATGTGAGTAAATAACGCTGTATTGTTCTTGAGCAGGTAACAGCAATTTCCTCTGTAATCTCGGCCTTTAGACATAAATCTGTATGGACTCTTAAATCGGCGGTTAAAACAGAATATAAATATCTTGTCGTGAAAGAATCGACAAAATTATACAATACAATAATACAGATAATAATATGGAGAGGATGGAAAGCGAAAGACTGACGAGGAAAGTGAATGTGTGTGAGGTGAAGGGGGGAAGCGGGAGAGAGAGGCCAAGGATGAGATGGAGGGATGGAGTGTAGAGATACAGTACAAGAGAGAGGGAGGTGTGAGCTGGGAGCAGGGCAGTGAAATGGCGGGGGACAGGGCGACATGGAGGTAATATGTTTGTGGCCACCCTTATGGGAATAAGACGTCTGGCAATGGACAGACAGATAGAATAATACGAAGTGATCACATACAAAATATAAATACCAGCAATTATGCTTCAGAATTACATTCAGGGACTAAAATCACCGTATTTCATAATTCAGTTTTTAGTTTCATGTAAAGGTATTACAGTATTATTATATTCACGCAAGTGCGTGTGTATAGTGAACTGAGTGAATTTTTCTATCTGAGGATTGGACTGAAACAAGGATGTGTCATGTCTCCGTGGTCGTTCAATCTGTATATGGACGGAGTTATAAAAGAGATACAAGATAGGGCAGTGGATGTTGGAGCTGCCCTAGTGAGAGAGGGCAGTGTTTGGAAATTACCTGTACTGTTGTTTGCAGATGATACTGTGTTGTTAAGTGAAGACGAAGGGGAGCTGTAAAGCTTGGTGGCTGAGTCTGGGAGAATGTGTAAGCTAAAGGTGAATTTAGGGAAGAGTGAAGTTATGGTCTTCGAGAGAAGTGAAGTCAGTGAATGTACAGTGAGGCTGGATGAGGGGGAAATGGACAATGTGAGTACGTTTAAGTACTTGGGTAGTGTGATGAGTAAGGATGGAAGTTTAGAGGGTGAAGTGCTTGAAAGAGTGCAACAGGGAAGAAAGGTTGCTGGTTCCTTAAAAGCAGTGATAATACACATGGACGTGAGCACAGAAGTGAAAAACCTACTACATGACAGTATTGTGATACCAACTCTAACGTATGGAAGTGAAGCTTGGACCTTGTTGGAGGACAGAAGTCAAGAGTGACAGCAGTGGAAATGAGTTACTTGAGAGGAGTATGTGGAGTCACATGGAGAGACAGGCCGAAAAATGAGGAAGTGAAGAAGCGTTGTGGTCTGAATGTGGATGTGATAGGAAGTGTTAGGAGAAACACACTGAGGTGGTTTGGACATGTGGAGAAGATGTAGAGTGAGCGACTGACGAGGAGAGTGTATGTGAGTGAGGTGGAGGGGGGGAGAGGAAGGAGGAGGCCAAGGATGAGATGGAGGGATGGAGTGGAGCGGTATATGAGAGCGGGTGTGTGTGATCTGGGAGCAGGTCAATGAAATGGCGGGGGAAAACGCAACATGGAGGCGATTTGTTTGTGGTCACCCCTTACTGGATTAAGGCGTCTGGCAATACATAGAAGACTGCGTATAATAAACTCTGAAGTGATTACAAAATTAAACTTTACGCAACCCCTAGAAAACTCATACAGTATACATAACTTGCAGTTCTACTCAGGGTTGCTCGAGTTAGCAAACAGTGGATGGATTCTTGAGGGGGCAGTGGCTTCTCTCACAACATTCATACTTTTTCCAAAGGTGCTCATGACATACCAGAAGCTGTATGTATTTACAAAGAAAAGATCAATCCTTTACCTTGGCACTTGTGGTTTATTATCTTAGGCGTCGACGATAAGGTTGTGTTGATTTCCCTAACCACCCAGTGAAATTTTTATGGTGTCAAGAACCTAATTTAACCTGTAAGTAATTATACAAATACGATTTATTTGATGATTTTTTTTTTTTCGGAATTATGTGTTGACTGTATCCCCTCTCTCAGATTACCCTTGTATAGTTTCTGTCGGACTAGTTAATTACTTTATCCTTTGTTTGTGAAATGTATTTTTCGAATTTCTTTAATGCTGGGATGTACATGGGGGATGATTGCCCCATACCTCACTCTTGGACCCAGGCACGCAATCCATGTAGTACTCGTGACTTTCCTTTGGCCCATATTTATACCCATGTAATTATTCAGCACAGTAGCTTGATAATTGTGATTCTGCACAGAGAGACAAGTGTCAGACACTATTAATTATTATATGCAGGAGAAAATTTCATTACCTTTTGTTGAGGCCACTTAATAACGGACTGTCTTTCTGTGTGATTAGCGCTGATGAAAACGGCAAGTATCCCTCCCTGGATAGGTAGAAGTTACACTGACCTGAGAAGAGTCATCCGTAAGATGAATAACATGAATCTGTCATCATATAGGAAGGTCAAAATCTGTAAACAAAAGATTTTCCTTAAAAATAAAACAAACCCGATTCTACGCCATTTTAGACCACGCTTTAAATCAAAATACACTCCCATTCTCATATTTTGTTCATCGTTCAGAGCTACTGACAAATTTATATCCTACAAAACTGTGTACACCATAAATATTTTGTAATGATCATACATAAGTGTAAAAAAAAAAAAAAAGCCAGGATTATCAAGTGATATTTGGAATATTATTTTGTCCAGAATTTCTTCAAACCTGTCATGAGGTTCAAAAGGTAACATGTCACTTACTCATGTCCACTGTTGTTGAATAATTTATATACCACCATCAGTATATATATATATATATATATATATATATATATATATATATATATATATATATATATATATATATATATATGAAATATACTTGGCTTCACAGGTATTGCTGGAACTATGACAATGAAAATATAATAGTAATGAGACATAAGAGAAAGTATAGTATTTATCAGGCATGTTCCTTCGTCCCTCTGGCTACGACCTTCAGGTATTAAAAAAAAACGGATGCGGTCATTGCCAACATGAAGGTTGAAAAAATGACTTGACCAAGGGAAACTACAGTGGGATTAAGTAGCTGGGCGAGGAGAAGGCCGATATATCATTGAAAATAGTAATGAATACATGAAATAACAGAGGTCTAGACACGTAATGTGACCTTCCCCATGCAGATAAGGAATATATATATATATTTTTTTGAGGGGGGAGGAACTATAAAGGGATTCAGTTCATGACGCATTCTATTAATATTTTTAAGGATATTACTAAAAACAAGCTGAAAGATAAAAAGCGCCAAACCTGATATACATTTTCGATATCTGAATGGAAAAAGCCCAGTTGATTCATGTTCATTGTGAAATATGTCCAATATAAGAGACTGGAAGAAAAAGAAAAGCTAAACTGTAACTTCGTTAACGGAAAATGTATCTGCGATTGTCAAAGAAAATGACGCAGTTATGTCAGAGGAATGAGGGTAACGGAGTGTGCTGTGAGTGTCAGAAAAGAAATGCATAAAACTACAAGAACAGCAATGAGATCTAACAAAGGAGATTCAGATTATTTCGAGGTAAAGGTCAATATAGAGCAAAGATCTGCATGTATCCCCTTTCTTTATATACTTATAATAGAGTTAATGAGTGCTGAAATGAGAGTAAGAGACGAACTGCAGTTTCTACTTGCAGGGATGGTTTGCGAATAACTGTGATTAAACAGGAGTTACAGGAAATGGTGTTTCGGGGCCAGGGAGGCAGGTAAGTCAGAGGTACTCGCCAGTGGTTAGGGATGAGGTGATCAGACAGAAATAGTGGATTATAACGAAGCATGAGTGAGGCAGTTGTAGAAATTAAAGTATTTGGAATCAGTGACTGTGGCAGGATTTTGTAAAACAAAGATAACTGAAAGAAGTAGGCAGCCTGAAGAACATGGAGGGAGGTATCGGCAGTAAAATCTGAGGCTGAAATGCCAAGAAAAAAATTATATATCAAACTGCACTGAAATCAACGCTGACCTACGAAGCAAAAATCTGAGTTTCAGGGGAAAAAAGAGGAGAGACTGTTAGAGAGGAAAACGATGACGAGATGTTAACTGCGCATTTCATACTGAGAGAGAGAGAGAGAGACAGACAGACAGACAGAGAGAGAGAGAGAGAGAGAGAGAGAGAGAGAGAGAGAGAGGGATGGGCAATGTAATTATGAGTGGCTTAATCAATCTAGTAAGACCATAAGAGGAACATGGGAAAGAAAGAGGGTACAGAGATAATATGCAAAGAGTGTGAAATGGGTGATGAGACAGAGATTCGCATTGGAAGGAATGGAACTACAAACCAGGGATTGAGCATGGTGGACAGATCTCAACATAAAGGAAGTCGGCCTCCAGCTAAAGATGTAGTACACACACTTGTTGATCTATTAGACCAAGAACAAGAAGTTCATGGTTGAAAAGCTTGACACATTTTTAAATTTTTACATTAAACCACCCTCTGGCAACACTTCCACCAGTCTGGAAGAATGAATGATGAAGTTTGCTCTTTTAGACATCAACTCTATTGAACGATTAATAGCCAGATAAAGTCTTTTGCTAGGGGACAAAGTGGCTTGGAGCCTAAGGCGTTCTGAGACAGGGTTGCCATAATACAGGTCAGTAAAGCTATAGCAAGGTTCCTGGAGTCCAAGTCGGTATAGTTGTAAAAAAAAAAAAAAAACACTTCCCTGACGGTCATTATATAATAAACAAACCTTAGCTCTCTCTCTCTCTCTCTCTCTCTCTCTCTCACTCACTTTCTCTGATTTCAACTAAGGTGTATTAGCGTGTGCTCTCCTTCTACCCAAAACTTCTGTCATCTAAGGAAATCACACATTCACACACATTTTATGCCTGCACTATCATTTTAATTCATCCATCCATCCATCATCCAATCCTACATAGCCCCATGAGGAGCGTAGGAGCCCGGGGCTAGGCAGTTGGTCCTGACATTTAAGATGAGAGTGACCAGCCTCACTCATCCCTGAGTGGCATTACATGAGCAATCAACCCCAACCATACCTTGGATATAAATCTTCACCGGCTCAATCCGATTGGAGCACAGTAATTACCCACTAAACCATCAGGCGCCAAAATTTGGTTATATGGTTACCACCCAGCGTAGCAAATAGTTTCCTGGTGCACAGGAAACCATTTGGCTTGTCACTCAATGCAGAGTCACCCACAGGTTGAAGGAAGTGGAAAGAATGAGGGAAAGAAAGACAAAAGAGGGAGGGTAAAGTCACCCGTAGGCAGAAGGACAAGGAAAGAATGAAAGAAAGAAAGACAGAAGAGAATGGAAGGAAAGAAGGATGGAGAGGAAAGGGCAGACACCCGACAGCAGAGCTACATCGAGTGAGTGGATGGTGAATCATTTTAATATAATCACTAAAATTTCACACTGCTCTTAATATTTTCCATTCCTATAGTTGCGGCACGCGTCTGAAGGTGTCATTATTGTGCCTTGGGAATCTACTCATCAACAGTGCATCCGATTTTGCGTATAATATGCTGCGCGTGATTCATGTATAAAACGTTCATGTACAGTAATATTCATGTATAATATATTCGTGTATAATATGATTCGTGTGTAATATGATACGAAATCGGATGCACTGTTCACTGGTAGGTTGCCATGGTACGATAATGACACCTTCAGACTAGCGTGCAATGACTATAATTATTCTTTTGAGACAAACGAGTTCTTACCTTCCTATACTAAATTCTAACTTCAGTAGTGAAGATATTTTAAAAATCTGAGAGATAAGCAGTTTTTAAAAATAATCGTGAATATAATAGGCTATCCATATAATGATTATATTCAAATATATTTGGTTAGTTTTGCACAACACTATGAAAGCCGTTGAATAATACATTTCTGCCGGATTAGAATTCCACATTACATTATCTATGTTGTCTTATTATGTATTTAAATCTTTGGAAATGAAGGTTCCTGAGTATAACTAGGATCCTATATTTTAGTCCCAAAGTTATATATTGGCATGATACTCCTGACAGAAATAAGGTAAGATTCTAGGAGTCCACTTTCTCAAGATGAACGCATCTTAAATTTTGTATTTTTCCATTCGACTTTTTGGGAGAAATCGTTTGTAGCCTGTAGAGAGGTGGCCTGCAGTCATCCAGGACCCAGATTCAAACCTCCGCTGGGGCAGGAACAGTTCAAGGATTTGAATTTCATTAAAGCAGACTTTACTGATCTCCCAGAAGACCACCCGACATGTTGTAAAAATACCTCCACTAATACCAATACACCAGTCCTGTATGAGAAAGCCCTAGCATGTATTCAGAATGGGCAGTGGGTGTTACGCCGAAGTGGTGACATGGAGAGGTGTATGGTATGTAGGAGGACTACTGGGCCTTGGGAGCAGGCTGTGAAGCCTATGCCCGAGTCGGACACATAAAAAAAAAAAAAAAAAAAAACGATATTCCAAGCTGCATCTAACGGTGTGAAGAGAAAAATTTTGACGCAAAATACCGCTCTGTTTTTCGAAAAACATTCAAATATTACACACGTAAGGAAAACAGTTTTATTTAACTGAAGAAAAACTTATTATCATCCACATGGCTCTTGTCATATATTGTGCTACATAGGTACAGTTAATGTAAAAACAGATGCACTATAAGATTTTCTCACTTTTACATACACACACACACACACACACACACACACACACACACACACACACACACACACACACACACACATCTATCTATCTATATACCTAGGTTGCTTCCCCCAAGGAAAGGGAGGTACCCGAGACAGGACAACACACTCCTAATTTACTCATCCACTCAGTCACATTCATTCGCATCTGAGCCCCAAAAGAGAGAAAGGACAGATCCTCACCGCACCACACCGCACGAGGGTCAACTGCGCTATGCAATCAGTGACATCCGCAGCAGGGCCAGACAGCAGAGCTGGTTTACCACTGCCACATCATAATAGACCCATCCCATATATATATATATATATATATATATATATATATAGCCCGACGCCCTAATCCCGCAAAGGGTGGCCGCAGACAAAACGCCTCCAAGTCACTCTGTCACCCACCATTTGACTACCCTCCCCCCAACTCACCCCCCACTCCCTCATATACCTCTCAACTCCATCCCTCCACCTCATTCTCGGTCTACCCCTCCCTCTCCCTCCCTCCACCTCACCTACATACACCCTCTTAGTCAGTCTTTCATTCTCCATTCTCTCCACATGTCCAAACCACCTCAGTGTATTTCTCCTAATCTTTTCAACCACATCCACATCTACCCCACAACGTTCCTTCACTTCTTCATTCGTCAACCTGTCCCTCCATGTCACTCCACATGCTCCTCTCAAGTAACTCATTTCCACTGCTCTCACTCTTGACTTGTTCCCCTCTTGCAAGGTCCACGCCTCGCTTCCATACGTCAGGGTAGGGATCACAATACTATCATGCAGTGACTTCTTAACTTCCATACTCACCTCCCTATTTCTCATCACTGCTTTCAGTGTACCAACAACCTTCCTTCCCTGCTGTACCCTTTCACGTACTTCATCCCCCAAAGTTCCATCCTTACTCATCACACTACCCAAGTACTTGAATGCACTCACATTCTCCATATCCTCATCATCCAACCTCACTGCACACTCTGTGACTTCATTCCTCTCAAACACCATAACTTTATTTTTGTTTACATTAACTTTCAGCTTCCTCCTCCTACACACTGTCTCAAATTCATTCACCAAACCTTGCAACTCCCATTCATCTTCACTCAACAATACTGTATCATCAGCAAACAGCAACACCGGAAGCTTCCAAATCTCACCCTCATTCATTAGGGCCAGCCCCACATCCACTGCCCTACCTTGCACCTCCTTTACAACCCCATCCATATATATATTAAACAGCCATGGAGACATCACACACCCCTGTTTCAGTCCCACATTGAGATCAAAGAACTCACTCAGCTCACCATCCACTCGCACCGTAGCCCTAGCTCCCTCGTACATACTCTTCACAGCACTCAACAATTTCCCCTCCACTCCATATATTCTTAATACCTTCCACATACCTTGCCTATCTATTCTGTCATAAGCTTTCTCCAAGTCCATGAAGACAGCATACACTTTCCTTCCCTTCTCTAGATACTTCTCCACTAAACATCTTAGAACAAATATCTGATCTACACACCCTTTTCCCTTCCTAAATCCCCCTTGTTCTTCTTCAACTAGCTCCTCTGTCATATGCCTAACCCTATCAATGAGTATTCTACCATATATTTTACCAGTCACACTAAGAAGGCAAATACCCCTATGGTTACCACATACTTCTCTCTCTCCTTTTCCTTTGTACAGAGGAACAATTATACCTGATTTCCAGTCCTCTGGAACCCTTCCCTCTTCCCAAGCCAATCTACACAACTTCCATATCCACTCCACAACGATCTCACCCCCATACCTAAGCATTTCACCACACACTCCATCAATTCCTGGGGCCTTTCCCAGCTTAATATTCTTCATCGCTTCCACTACTTCCGCCCTACTGATCTCTTCCTCCCTCCTCTCATCTCTTCTTCTCCCAGCCATTCCCCAACCACTTATACTCACACTGCTCTCACTCTCTACATTCAACAAATCCTCAAAGTGCTCCTTCCATCTCCTCAATTTCTCTCTCTTCTCCACCAACAATCTATTATTCCTATCTTTCACTCCCCTATTATTTCCCCTTTCACACTGCCTTACTTTCTTTACCTCCTTCCAAAACAATTTCTTACTCTCCCTCCATTTCACACTCAGATTCCTCCCAAACTCTTCATCCACTTTCTTCTTACTCTCCTTCACCAGTCTCTTAACCTCCCTTCTCCTGCTCACATATACCTCTCTTCTCTCTCTCTCATCTTCTCCCCTACCTCTACTCGCCAACCATTCACCATATGCCTTCTTCTTTTGTTCCACAGCTCGTTTCACCTCATCATTCCACCATGCTGTCCCTTGCACACCCTTGCATCTCCTCCTCACTCCACAAACCGCCTCACACGCTGCGCCTATCTCTTCCGTGAATATCTTACATACGTCTTCCACCCCTTCCATCTGCTCTAGCTCATACCTTCCCAATCTTTCTTCCACTATGCTCTTATACTCTGTCATTTTCTCACTATCTTGTAATTTCTCCACTCTTCTCACAGGAGCTGCTTCCTCCTGTCTTCCCCTTCGCCAGGCACACTTAAAATTAAATATGTGATATACTTGCCACGTTGGGAATAATCTTCGGCGATTTGAGTCGTTGAAGCTAATTCATGATCGATGATAACATGGTCACCTTTCTTCACAAGCCTTAGACTGTTCGAGAACTCGGCATAATTTCGGAACATCAGTCTTCCATCCTCCTCCATCTGAGCCACTTCTCGGAATAATCCGTCTTTGACTGTCTGGGAAATGCATCTGTAAATTTATATTTTGCTGGAAATTATGATGGAAATTCCCATAATATATTTTTGTACTGAAGTCTGAGTCAGTATGTTTCTGTTTCAATTCCTCTCCTGGCTGTCTGGGTCTTTGGTCATCAACATTAATATTTCTAATCCCGATATTTGTTAACCTTTTTTCCTGATCCTTCATAATACCGACCTACAAGAGAAAATGCTATTCAGTTACTGAGTGACCCAGTTAAAGTGTTAAAGAGTGACTGGACTGATTAGCTCATATGCCAACCAATAGGTGTCTAGCACCACACGACTACCTATACCATGAAACTCGATGTGCCAAGTGTGATCCTCATGATTTGAAAAAAGACCCTTGCAGTACTGCAAGATTCCCCACATCATTCCAGAGGCAACCTTGTTTAGGTCCTTCGGAAGACCTTTTCAAACTCTTTTCTATCCATTTTTGGGCCGATAGAGCAAGGTCAAGCTATCCATTCACATAAGCAGAGGGTTTGCTTACGTCCCCATAATATCTGTTTTCTCTTGTGAGTCTATACGTTGCCTAAAATAATATTTAAGAACTCTCGTATTTTGAAATCAGCCCTTTCCTTGAGGATGTGGCAGAGAACAGAATGATTATTTTAGACTGTAATCGTAGTTTCAAACTTTTGTCATTACCCTGAGATACTGCTCATTAGCAGAGTTCTTCTGCCAGATCATAGTAACGCCTGGATCATCGAGGACGTCCCTGAGAGTATGATATGGCTGAGGGATGTATCTGACTGCTAATAGGGACATGAGGTTGCCGGCGTAGCTCCGCGTTAGCACAAGTGCCGTCAGCATCCAAACACCAACTGTTACACGTTCCCACCACCAGGAACCAGGTTTCATAAATGAATCTGAAAATTTCAAAGATTTCTTGACCGATACATACCGTAAGTGATGAATAATAATGGGGTAAAAAAATACCACTGTTGTCACGATAACGTTGTTATTTACATGAATGAAAAAATGGGATTAACGATTCTTAGTGCAAAACAGAGATGTGATCAATGTATTATATTTTTCTATTTGTCAGTTAATAAGCTTTAAATGTATTACTGGATAGGTATTTGCCAAAGTGTCATGTTCTGTGCACTGCTTGCGCTGAACAATCAACACACACACACACACACACACACACACACAATATATATATATATATAGATATATATATATATATATATATATATATATATATATATATATATATATATATATATATATATATATATATATATATATTTAATAGTGTTCCAGCCATCCGCCTTATGACCAATACGCACTACAACGATGGCCCCATAGAATGTTCACAAGTACTTGTTAGTTGCAACCGACGGCAGTCGCATTCATAAGCGGTAAAACAGGCAGGCCGAGGCGGTGTTCTCGAGGTTAACTCATGTAAACTAACTGCACTGCCAGCGTTATGAATAATGGATTGAATATCAAATTTTAGATACAGCTCTCATAAACAGATACGTGTCGATAGATGAATGTACTGTTTATTGTTATATGATATAGTTCACAGTTTCTCCATTTTGCAGAAAAAGGTTTATCACACTGTATGATAGTTTGCAACCACGGATGGTCTCATTTTATCTCAAACCCAGGCTTACAGCTCGTTCTTTTTTTTTTTTTTTTTCCAATGCTAAAGGAACGTGCAGGACCTGACAATGATATGCAGTTTAGTGATAGTCATACCTGATTTATGCAGTTTAAAAACAGTTTTTTCATTCCACAGCGTCAAGGGGAGTGGTAGGGATGCTACTACCAAGGTGTAGGCAGCCGAGGCGTTCTTGAAGGAATTTTATTTCTTCATTATTACTGCTGTGTTATAATTATTTAAAAACTGTTCTGTATGCTGAATAACTGTTACTTGCAGTATTTGTGACTTTAGAATGTGTACCGTATATCTGATTTCTGACACTATTTTATGTGCATTTTCTCCGTATCAACTCCAAATCAACTTACAGTGGATCCGTCGAGTCATATCCGCCGTAAGTCGGACTAACTAACTAACTAACTAACTACCTAATTATATATATATATATATATATATATATATATATATATATATATATATATATATATACTTTATATATCATCATCATCATCATCATCATAAGCCATAACTAGTCCACTGCTGAACAAAGGCTCCCCCAATCTTTTCCACGAATTCCTTGACTGAGCCAATCTTTGCCACGTTTTCCCTGCAAAATTCTCTATCTCATCTCTCCACCTCCTGTTTGGCCTTTTTCTCCGACGCCTACAATCTCTTGGTGTCCAGTCAGTCAGCCTCTTGCTCAGCCTCTTGCTCCATCGGTTATCCCTTATTCTTGCTATATGGCCTGTCCACCTCCATTTCTGTTCTTTCATAACTTCTACAATATCTTTGACTTTGGTCTGCTCTCTCACCCAAGTTGATCTTTCCCTGCCTTTTAAAGATATTTCCAACAGTGACCTTTCCATTGCTCTCTGAGAACGGATAAATTTATTTTCCATTGATTTTGTCAGTTTCCAGGTCTCACAACCATACGTCATAGCTGAAATTATACATTTGTTATATACTTTTCGTTTAATACAAACTGGCAAGCTACTTTTCATAATGTCTCTATGTTTACCGAAAGATTTCCATCCAATTGTAATGCGTCTTTTTATTTCGCTATCATGATCTTTCTTTAATTTTAGTATTTGTCCCAAGTAGTTGTACTCCTCAACTCCTTCAAGAATTTCATCGCTTATTCTGATGTCGCTCTTTGGTGTTGTGGATTAAACATTACTTTAGTTTTACTTTGGTTCATCTTCAGTCCTACTTTCAGACTTTCTCTGTTCAGGTCATTTAACGTTTCTTGCAATGCCTCCGCTGTTTCTGAGATTAGGACAATGTCATCTGAAAATCTTAAATGGTTTAGCTTTTCTCCATCTATGTTCACTCCTTTGTTTTCCCAGTCTAGCTCTCTGAAAATACTTTCTAGGCATCCTGTAAATAATTTTGGTTAAATTGTATCTCTCTGACGCACACCCTTCTTAAACTTAATTTTTTCCGAGTCCTTATATAATTTAACTGTAGCAGTTCCCTCTTTATATGTGTTTTCGAGCAGGTTTACAATGTTCTCATTCATTCCTTGTTCTCGTAATGAATTTATAATTGCTATGTGTTCCACTGAATCAAAAGCCTTTTCGTAATCAACAAAACCTAAGCACAATGGTTTACTATATTCTGTAGTTTTCTCAATTAGCTGATTCATTGTATGTAGATGATCACTGGTCGAACACCCTCTTCGGAATCCTGCCTGTTCACTATGTTGGTTTTCTTCCAAACTTGTTGTTATTCTGTTCATAAGGACTTTACTGATGACCTTGTAAATTACTGATATAAGCTAATGGGTCGATAGTTACTAAGATCTTTTAAGTCGCCTTTCTTGTAAAGTAAAATAACTATTACATTATACCATGTTTTGGGAATTTTCTTCTGTTTTATACAGTGGGTAATAAAGTGAGCAAGCCTATTTTGTACTTCTACTCCTGCTCCCAACAGTAAATCTGTTACTATTCCATCTTCTCCCGGAGCCTTCCCTATTTTCATAGTTTTAAGACAAATATTTGCTTCGTCTGCTGTTACCTCAGGTACTTCACTTGTGTCAACTGAAAAGTTAGCTATTGGTACTACTGTCTTTGATGCATACAGTTCTTTGTAAACTTCTTCAACTCTCTTCACCATCTTACCTCTGCATTTCATGATTGCACCATTTTTTTTTCTTTCAGTGACGTCATTTGTTGCTCTCCTAGTGCCATATTACTTTGACCATTATTTTTTTTTTTAATTTGATCCATGTTTCTCTTTCTTTTTTCTTCTCATTGTCTTTTGTTGATAAGCTTATTTAATTCCGCTCGTTCTATTTCGTCCTTCTTTGTTTTTACTTTCGTTTTTTTCATAAGCTCGAGTGTCTTTTCCGAATTTTTCTTGGCTTTGGCTGTATTAGGTTTTCCTACTACCTCCGCTGATTCTCTTAGCACTTTTGTTAGTCTGTCATTCAGCTCATCAGTGTCACATTCATCATTACTTAGAGCCTGAAATCTGTTCCTTATTTCCAACTGAAAGGCTGCATTGTTTTCGTTTACTATTATTGGGCATATCTTTTTATCTTTAATCATCTTCTTTCTTTCACCTCTGAAATTGAATCTGGCTGTGGAACCCACCATTCTATGATCACTACCTATATTTACATTGTTGATAACTGTGATATTTGTGATCGTGTTATTCTTATCTGCTATAATGAAGTCGATTTCATTCTTTGTTTCTCCATTTGGGCTTCACCAGGTCCACTTTCTTCCTGTTCTTTTGTGGAAGAGTGTGTTCATTATTCTCATCCTAAACATTTCAGCAAAATTTACCAACATTTCTCCTCCTTCACCCCTTTCGCCCACTCCAACTTTTCCCATGCATGGTTCTCCATTATTCGACTTCCCAACTTTTGCATTGAAGTCTCCCATGAGTATAGTACATGCTGTCTTTTCTTCTTCCATAATCTGGGAGATGTCATCATAGAATGTTTCTATTTCTTCATCTGGTCTGTAAGAAGTTGGTGCATATACTTGTATTACTTTCAAGGTATATTTTTTGCACAGTCTAATAACAAATGCTGCTCTGTTAGATACACTGCTGATTTTAACAATGTTGTCTGCAAGATTTCTGTTAATTAGAGATCCAACGTTACTAACTCTTTCATTTTCCCTTCCTCTGTAGTAAAATAGGTGGTTGCTGTCTTCAAGCTGAATTACATTTTCTTCTTTACTGTGGCTCTCACTCAAACCTACAATATCCCAACAAATGTTTTCCAGTTCAGTCATTAGGGTATCAAGATTGTAATCTGCGAGGCTTCTTACACTGTATGCATAGATCCTCATTGATTTCAATTTGTTCAGTATTCAAGATTTTAATTTTCCAACATAGTGCCTACTCACTTTCGGTGGCACACTGCCCGTAGGCACAGGAGGCAGTGCGGTTGGACCTTTAGTAGACGATGATCCAACAGGAATGCCCGTCAAATCATTTGCAATAAAACTCATGTTTGGTTGGGAGGATTGTGGCAAATAATCTCACATCCCTGCTGCATAGTTTCTGGTGAAATGTAATTTTTGTGCCACCTTATTCGTTATATTCGGTGAAGCCCTATATATCTATAGGGGGTCCCATGGTCCACGCCGTCTAAGACGGTACCTTAGCCTTCCCCTATCCGCCACCCAGGGAAGTGCCAGGTAGCAGTGGGATCCTGCCTCTGGATATATATATATATATATATATATATATATATATATATATATATATATATATATATATATATATATATATATATATATATATATATATATATATATATATATATATATATATAAAATAAGGAGAGAGAGAGAGAGAGAGAGACAGACTGTAAATTGTTGTGCCTCACTGTGTGTGTGTGTGTGTGTAACATATGTAAATATAATATTTTCTTTCACTGAAACAGAAACGGAAGTGTATTAGTAATGATAGAAGCTTGCAGTATACCATATGCCTAATTACACTATGCAATATATTCTGCAGTGACCATCTTACCTTGTTGCAGTAGCACACGAAGTAAAATAAATGATTCAAGAAATCTCGTATCACTATGGCCAGCAGTGAAGGACACAAATGTTGATAGAAGAAACAGCATAATGGGTGTGGCAATGATGCACACCATGATGCCGGCCCAAACGACTGGAGACAGAGGCAGAAGGAAACCCCAGGGATTTACCTCGGGCAACCCCACAGCCCCCACCACTTTCATCACTGCAGTGGTATCGATCCATGTGAACTGGATTGTTTCAGCTCGTGCCGCAGTCAGTATGAAGGGACCAGGAGCGAAATCAGCTTCCTGCATCACAGTGGCTACATGTAGAACCCAGCAGTAGATTTTATGCAAAGTAGCCGATCAGATATAAACTACTTCGAGCTACGTTACTTGTGTCAGCACGTCACCCCCCCCCCCCAAGGGAGGATTTGATATACATTCTCTGTATCAAAATTATTATTATTATTTTTAGCATACTAAGTAAGCAGTAAGAAAATTAAGCAAAAGCAAATATTTATATATATATATATATATATATATATATATATATATATATATATATATATATATATATATATATATATATATATTATTGCAACCCGATGTGAAATAATTTTTAGCAAGCATGTCCACTGATAAGGTAAATTTCACCAACCATTACCTTTCTGTTTACCATGCCCACCATTCCGTCCCAAGAGCCATCTGGCAACTTCACTCCAAATGTTCCCACTCGGGGTCGTACATATGTGTACCTGGTGAGATTATAATATTTATGGTCAGCTAATCTTGTTTCTACACTAATTGGCAAGAGTTTTTTGAAGTTATTCCGATTTCAAGTACAAATCATTTCTAAGTATTTTCATATTTATCTGTGAACAGATTCAATTACCTTTCACACAACGATATAGCCTATCATAGCTCATTTTCAAAGTACCGGTAACTGATAAAATTATATACGTAAAATCATTCTCGTTATCTCCCTTATTGCTTTAATTACGAAGATATACGGATAAGTGTAGCTGATGTAAAATAAATGTTTATAATTATTTGTCAGTATATGTGAAAAAGGAAACTGAAGAGGAAAACTTCGAATAATGTCACATGCTTGAATGTATTTTTTCTAATTTTTCTCTGAGAACCTAAACGTTTTTAGGCAAAAATTAGGAAACCGCAGCTGAGATCCTGTAAAACTCCATCTTCTGTAGGAACTGGAAAAAAAAAAAAAAAATAAAAGGAAGGAAAATACTTAATACCGTTTAATTGCAAGAAAGGCTGGTAGTATTAAACTACCTCTTCGCACGAGCAAGCTCTTCGTCGCGCCAGCCGTAATTTTAAAGCGAAGAGGTTCCTCGTACGCGCGCGAAGAGGTCTCTCGGGGTTAAAAGTATTGGAATATGAAGCAGGATCATCACCCGCCTCTTCCCAAATATCTTCGTATCTTCTTTTTATACTGATATCATATTCATGTAACGCGTTAGTACCTTTACATTCACGAAATGCATTTGCAATTTTTTAAAATGTTTATCATTTTTGTGTGTGATACTATATTTATAGATTTTTAGGAGATTGGCGCTACCCATTTATGATCAAACTACTGCTACCACTATAGTACAGAGCTCAGTGACTGCTACATGTGCACAGCCCAGTCATTGACTTCTATCATTCCCAAGTTACCTGTGTCTCATACAGTGGTGATCCAGGCAACCTCACAGCTTATTTCCGAGAGCACTTTATGTAACAGACTTGTAAACCATTCCGCTTTTCACTACTGTCTTCAGAAAGGCAAGCACATGGTATATTTAGGGCCGTGGTTAGATTAGCCTACTGCCATCGCCGCTAAATTCTAGCTGCCGCAATCCTAATCACTTCCTTTTTACGGTAGCCATAACTTAACCTAAATAACCTGACCTAACATAATTCGAACAGCAGAAAAAAACAAAACAAACATGACCGCTAAATTCTAGCGGTTGAAGCTGAACTGTAGCAGTATTAAGCTAACCTAACTAAAACTGACCTGACCTGACCTAACCTAACCTATTTCTAACTTAACCATCAAACCAAACAACTTAATTCTAGCTGCCGTAATCCTAACCGTGGTTAGGATTACGGAAGTCGCCGCTAAATTCTAACTGCCGTAATCCTAATCACGGCCTTAAATTATACCACGTGCTTACCTTTCTGAAGACAGTAATGAAAAGTGGAATGGTGTAAAAGTCCGTTAGATAACCTGACCTGATCTAAACTAACCTATTTCTAACCTAACTGAACCACCAAACAAAACCGCTAAATTCCAGTTGCCGTAATCCTAACCACCATTGGACTCCATCTCAAGTATTAAAGTATTAAGTATTAAAACTATTTCCTACTATTGGACTGATTCGGAGACGTTGTTTATCAGATTTAGCATATTATTTTCGCAATATATCACACGAGAGAGGAAGCATAAAACAGATGACAGCAAACATGCACTCCTCCGGCGTACCAATCTCACGATTTCTCTCCCAGAGAGCATCCCCGCAGCATACCAACCCTTCCGCAGTCTCTTTCTGGGAAGAGGCTGTTCGGCCGGGGTTTAACCCCTTAACCGCGGGGCGTCACTTTCGTGACGCTTGGGAGCAAGGGATCATACCGCGGGGCGTCGCTTTTGTGATTCTGTGTTATTTTGAATTCACCCGGGCTTCCAAGTGAGGGCTTGTATCATCTATCAGTACTGCCAATGTCCAACACTAGTCAGCACTCCTAATCTCATCTGTACTCCCATCCATTGTTGACAATTAAGCCATTTCTCCCTGTTCTTGACTCCCCTCCCTACCCCCCCACCATTACCCTATCTTCTCGCCTGCCCGGCCGTGCTACGCTAAGTAAATCTTCCCTGGAATTTTTCACTGATTTCATCCATTGAAATAAGCCCTATGTCCTATTCTTATACCAAATAATATATACAAGAAAGAAATAAGGTAAGTGAGAGTGCCATACACCTGGAATTGGCTAATTATCACCTGACAACACCTCACGTGCACTCGTTCGCTAATTTTCGCTGTTTTTTTTCCCCTTGAAATATGCCGTAAAATCTATTTTCGTAATAAATATACATGTAAGGAGGGAAGGGAGAAGCCTAAGTGATATTTACATTCACCTGGAACTACCTAATTTATAATGTATTGTCTAGATTTCCTGCCAATCATTTCAGTGCTAGACAAGCTGTTTCAAGAGCTAACATTGGTAGCTCTGAATATCCCCTAAGTAGGCCTCCACCCCGGCCCTCCGTTATCAGTTTACTCTCATCTTCCAAAGTGAGGGTAGGCTACATATGTTTCTTCTTGCTGACTTCAAGGACTTTTTCACCCCCATGCAAAGGGCCCTGTGACCTTTACCCCCTACGAAACCTCGTGTGGAAAGAGATAAAGGGCTGACAATTGATAAAAGAGTGACTACGATCTTTCTATTGAGTAAAACAGTGCAAGTGGAATTGTAAATAATGTGTAAATAATGTGGAAACAGCAAGTGAAAGTAATGAATGTAAATATACGTGAACAATGGAAAATAGTTTTATAAGTTACTTCAAGTGACAGTGCATAACACAGTGTAAATAAAATAGAAATGTAAATAACGTAAATAAAATAGAGAACGTAAATAGAAATGTAAATGAGTAGTATTATAAGAATACGAGTATATACCCTAGGAGTAATGAAAGTGAAAGTTTCACTCTAGCATGTCTGAATGCTATGAGTTATGAGAGTGAAGATGAAAGTGACATTCACTCAGTGCTAGTATACAGGACGAGAAAGTGAATGCTACGTATTTTACTGAAAGAAATTGAATCCCTACAGTGACAATAAACTAATACTACTGAAGGAAACTTATGGATAAAGACTGTAGATATATATAAGTGTTATATAGTAATAGAAATATAAAGTGTGAGGGGTTTTATGAATAATAAATGACAGAGTACCAAGAGCGAACTAGTGCCAGTGCGACGATCAGACGCACTCGTAATTTCCATTGCTTTCAAAGTGTTTTTTTTTTTTTAGTATGGATCCCAAACTACTTGAAAATTGTAGAATAGTGTTTATAGTGTTTGTATCTGGCTGTGGTAATCATATTACGGGTTGTTGGGAAGTGTAAAGTGGAGACTTCGTTACCCTACTTCAGAGGTCTCCACAAGTCCTACCAATGGCTTGTGTGACAACGATTGAAGGCTCAACAATCATTCCATGAGAAAGCTGAAGGTATGTGCCATAAGCATATATAATTTTATTATTCTAGGACTAATAACTGATTTTTGGCAAATATTTTTTGAGAGTCTGTCGGAGCCCAAATAACCCCGCGGGACACGAAAGTCATTGGTAAACAAGCCCGCGGTGTAGGGGTTAAAGGTACCAAACTGGGAAGAGCCTCTTCACGAAGATGCTTCGCGAGAAGGGGAAGAGGTTGTTTAATACTACCAGCCTCATAAATTTCTGAGACTGACTAACTCAGACACCCACACACAATATATATATATATATATATATATATATATATATATATAATGAGTGGGATATTGTTTCTAAGAGGGCTCGGGGGTTATTGGGAGGCCACGGGGACATACCGGCGCGGCATCCGGCAGTGTTGCCAGATTATCAGAAAAGTCTGGATCACTCCTAATTTTTAGCCAAAGCTCAGATTTTCATATTTTTTGTAAAAAACTGGGAAATCTCCAGATTTCTACATCATATCAAGAAAAAGTGCATGAAATTTCCAGAATTTCTGAGAGAGAGAGAGAGAGAGAGAGAGAGAGAGAGATTGCACGTGAAGTGTACAAGTCCGTTCGTATACTATACGTGTCCCACCGCCGCTACCCTCCATACACATACCGGCTCTAGTCCACTCTTACCCTCCACTAGGGAAACATCGATCAGTCTATAATCACTTGGTGTTAATTAATCATGGCGTATACCTCAAGTGGTAATGGCTATGAAACGCCCTAAGCCTATTTGTGCTATAGAAAAGAAAAGGAAGTATAACCAGAAGTACAATAAATCATGGGAAAATGATAAGAGTTCAAAAGGTGGTTACGAGGTAGCCGAAAAGGTTCCTCATTTGCCTTCTGCTGCGTGTATTATGTGGATTTAAATTTGACAGCAGGAGAATCTGATCTCAGAAAACATGCAGGCACAAAGAAACACCAAGAAAATTGTTCTGCAATTAACCAACAACCTAGTGTATTTAGCTTTCCTTCACATAGTAAGAAAAGGGAAAGTGAGATGGTTAAGGCTAATGAACTTCGTATTGCTGTTTTCGTAACTGAACATGACTTACCCTTCACTGTTGCTGAGCATATGCCTAAGTTCATACAAGCTGTCTGTCCCGATTCTTAGGTAGCAAAGAGTTTAAAGTGCAGGAGAACAAAGGCAACTGCTATTGTGAAGAATATGTCTGCCCAAGAAAGTTTTGAACAGCTGACTGAAACATTATAAAAGAGAAATTTTTCGCTTATATCGGATGAGTCTACTGATAAAGATTGTATCAAGCACTTGTGTCTTGTGGCTAGGACAGTAGTGGACAGTGATGTGAAGGATTGTTTTTTAGGCCTTATTCCTGTTCAGGATGGATCTGCTAGTACACTGCATGCAAACATTGTCAACTTTTTTGAAAGCAACAAGATACCCTACAAAGACAATATGATTGGCTTTGATGCTGATGGTGCTAACACAGTGTTTGGGGCCCTTCACTCTTTAGCAACTCTTTTGAATTTGGAAATACCAAGTTTATTTACAATGAAATGTATATGCCACTCATTTGCATTGTGTGCCTCGTATGGATGCCTCAAACTGCCAAGGGGAATCGAAGATTTGGCATGTGACATTTACTCATATTATTCTAACAGCCCCAAAAGATTAGGAGATCTACAACAATTACAAGCCTTTGCAAATGTGAAACCTCATAAGCTACTTCATCCAGCTCAAACTCGCTGGCTTTCTCTACAAATGGTTGTGACGACACTTCTTGAACAGTACAGTGCATTAGTTCTCTATTGATGCATTTTTGAGTGAAAGACTTTTGGTGTGTGAGAATACACTGCAAAAATTGCGTGATCCTACCACTAAACTTTATCTCCAGTTGTTTTACTTTATGCTGTCTATCTTTAATGGACTCAATAAGCAAATGCTGTTTGAAACCTCCCAGATTCATACAATCCGTAAGTCAGTCATAAGTTCATACGCCACACTTCTAGAGTGTTATCTGAAAAATGACCATGTGGAGAAATGTCCATTGCATGAACTGTCTTAGTGATCCACATAGCTTTAAAGATTTGAAGAGTATGTATTTCGGTGCAGCAGTTGTAATGACTCTATCCCAGCCTCACTCAATCCCACCACAAGCTGTTGAACAATTCAAGTTAAGGTGCCTTGACTTTTATACTGAAGGTGCACTTCAAATCTCTAAAAGATTTCCCCTTGGTGACAAAGTGTTCCAACAGTTGGAAGTATTAGATTCAAAATTCGTGCAGGCAAAAAGTGTACCTTCATTAGGACCTCTCAGGAATAACTTTCCATTGCTTGTGAATAATGAAACCCTTCAGAAAATAGACAGTGAGTGGCGTATGCATAGGAATGCAGTGAGTACCTTCCTAACAGATAATCCAGATATAACACCAATTAGGTTTTGGGTAAAAGTGAGTGCAGTGACGGCTGGGGATGGAACACAGCTTTTCCCAAACCTAGCTGAGTTCATGATGTCCCTCTTGAGTCTACCCCATTCAAGTGCTGTGGCAAAGAGGGTGTTCTCTGCTATTAACCGAATGAAGACAAAAACAAGAAATCGTCTCTTAACAAATGCCATTGTTGGACTGCTCCATACAAACACCTCATGACCGACAGCACCTGCTATGATGTTGAAATAACAGACTCCGTTACGAAGAGAATGACTTCAAGTATGTATGTGACTGCCGACTCGGATGAAGATATGTAAGGTAAGAATAATCGAGCATTGTCAATTTCATTCATAATTGATATTATGGATAGTTTCAAACTTCTGTCTTATTATAAGTTAAATTATTTGTGAAATCAAATTTGCTTTCTAAGTCACAACAATTTCCGTAAGCATAAGTCTAGGAAAACATCATACATATCTTATGGACAGGTTTAAATTATTATATTAATCCTCCATGGGCTACTTTGTGGTAGGATGTAAAATATATTGTCACATTTAAATTCCTTGAAAAAATTACATTATTTGACACACCATAAACTACATGCACATTATGTAAAACACTTTACAGTATGTAAAATACTTTACATAATCGTAACCGTAACCTATTCAGATTTTTTATGAAAAATCCAGATTTTTGGCCATACCTTCCCAGACAAATAGCAAAACCGATCTGGTAACACTGGCGGCGGGGTAGACTCTGGCGGGAATTGAGGGAGACGCCAGAGCATGCTTTTTCTTACGACACAACAGCCTGGGTTTTGATGAAAAGGGAGGAGCCTGGGGCTTCGGCCGAGACGGCAGCTGCAGAGGTGATCAGTGATAGCGGTGGATGTGAGCACCTAGGTGGTAAGAATGCAAAAGTGGAAGGAGATTGGTGGTCCCGGTCGGGTGGCGTCTCTGGAGCAGGACCATATTTCTGGCTATGGGTGGTGTGCCAGCCTGAGAGTGAAAAGGCGGGCACCTGCAGTACTGGAGGAGTCAGCAAGTGACAGGGGCACACCAGCAGGAGCCCGGAAGGCGTGGTGGTTGGTGTTTGGGTGCTCTTGAGGAAGGTGGGAGTAGTGGTGTTGGCGAGCTTAGAGAGGCTTAGTGCTGGGGTGGTGGCGTGAAGTTGGTTGGGTTAATGCTATTGCAGAGTGACGGGGTTTTTCTGCCATTATACTTGTGTATTATTTATGTGATCTGAGTTAATGCTATTGCAGAGTGAAGCGGTTTTTCTGCCAGTATACTTGTGTATTATTTATGTGATTTGGGTTAATGCTATTGCAGAGTGAAGGGGTTTTTCTGCCAGTATACTTGTGTATTATTTATGTGATCTGAGTTAATGCTATTGCAGAGTGAAGCGGTTTTTCTGCCAGTATACTTGTGTATTATTTATGTGATTTGGGTTAATGCTATTGCAGAGTGAAGTTTTTTTTTTCTGCCATTATACCTGTGTATTGATGTGCAGTATTGGTGTGTGCCATTGGTGCTTTTCTGATTTAGGTGAATGCATATTTGGGGTGGAGGGATTTTCCTACTTTATACTTGTGCAGTGTTGTGGTTTTCTATTGTGGGGAGTTTTTTTTTACCGATACCAGTGGAATACTTTCCTTGTTAGCCATGCAGAAGTGGCCTGTTATGTTGGCACCAGTCCTATGCTTCTTGGAATCATTAATTAGAGATTATCTGTGCTGAATGGAGTAATTTGATTTCGTGTTTATTTTTCATGTACTCAGGTTCTGTTTAATATATAGAGTATCTTGTGCCTGTGTCTGTGTACCCGAAGCAGGTGTTTGTTAATAAGGGGAGGGTGCAGTCAAGGGAAACTCTGCTGTGTTAGTGTGACAAAGACTCCCTTCCACCTTATTACATATATATATATATATATATATATATATATATATATATATATATATATATATATATATATATATATATATATATATATATATATATATATATGTCTTCATCATCATCATGAGCTGTTTGAGTATCCACTGCAGGACCGGCCTATCTCGACCGAAGTTGGGACGATACAGCCAATGTATTTCTACCAAGTGGCTTAGGCTGTCTGGTAGAGATTGTATGTAGGGTGAGAAGTGCTTGTAAGTGTAATTGTAGTGTTGGAGTGGCTTTGGATGTGTGTGTAGTCTGTGAACCAAGTGTAATCGGCCCGCGCAAGCCGACTGGGTGCAAGCATACTTTATAGTAAGAGACTGGTTCAACCACAGCACCCCTTCTGTCCGCAAATGCAGTACGTGGTCGGGTTAACACTCCCAAAGTTTATTACCCTGGCAGTCACACCTGCACCTATAGGTAATTACCCTGTACCACATCAACCGTGGGACATTGTCGCAATTGACTTACTCAAGTTACCATTATCATGCAATAAAAACCAATACCTATTCGTAGCAACAGGTCTTTTCTCACGCTTTGTAATTTTAGCCCTAATTATGGATAAGTCAGCAGAAACAGTAGCAAAGGCAATAATAGATAATGTAATATGTCGCTTCATGACCCCAAATTGTACTAACAAGTGATAATGGAGGTGAATTTAATTCTGATATCTTACAAGAAATATGTAAACAATACAATATCAAGAAGGTTAACGTTTTAGTCTATCACCCAGCATCCAATGGGTTAGCAGAGAGACAAAAAAAAGTACTGGATGAACTACAACACATTCTCAATGAAAATTTTGCAAGCTGGGATGATTGGATTCCCAGAGTAGAACCATCAATTAATGGATCTATAAATAAGTCTACAGGAGACACACCACATTTCATTATCTACAAAACAGATAAGAAATTACTGTATGAAATTCTTGAGGGAGAAAATCTGCCCATATACAACTGCGATGATTACCCTCAACTCCGTTTACGTGAATTCCAGGAGTGAAAAAAACAATTATCTATGTCCAAGGAAGAAATGACGGAGGCATTCAAGAAAAACGCGAAAGCATCGCCTATCAGCTTAGGAGACATAGTCTATGGTATCATTCATACGAGACAATAAATTATCCCGAAATTTGAGGGCCCATACAGAGTAATCAGTAAGACAAGAAACAAAGATGTAATTAGGTCACTGTCAAGTGGCGAAGAAAAACAAATTCATGTTGATCATTTGAAACTGGTACCAAGGGAATTAGCCAGCAATTATACAACCTCGGATACCACCGAAAAACTGAAAATTACTCATGAAACCAATCAAGAAGACAACAATAATTACAGAAATAAATTAAGGTCACGTACCAAATAAACACACATAGGTGGGACTGTTCCTAAAAAGACTACAGTACAGTATTTACACGATCTAGGTATCGATTTAAACTCCTTCTATAAGTGAAACAACAAGCAAGGTATTGTTCTCCATGAGCCAACCGTAACGCACATCGTCATTATCATCGACTACAGCATGACTGGATTAGGAAATTAATAGATTTTTTTTTTTTTCGGTAGGTAACGATGAGGGGACTTATACCATGGATTCCCCTCTACATAGCAAGAGGATCTGCTCACTTAGACCCTCAGCATATAGTACGGCAAGGATGCCTCGTAGCTCCAGCGGCCACGATGTCAATCGTAATAGATGTCATGAGTACTGAAATAAGTTTGGACTATTTATACGAACTACCCACTTATCTGGAGAACACTGCCAAGACACTGAGAACCCCTGACTTTATGATAGGAGGCTATGTTTCACAAGCTCATAACACAAGGGAAGTAACTGAAATCGTCAAGTTAACGAAATGAAAGATAGAACAGGCCAAGTCAATTATGCTCATCATGGTCCAAGATCTACCATCCCATGGAACGGAGGCATTAAGTGACACGAACATCACACGTACTCGCCAAAGACGCGGTTTGTTTGACCTGGGTGGTGCAGTTCTTGGGAACATCTTTGGATTGGCTACAGAGGAAGACCTTCAAGAAATAAACAACAAATTTAATCAAATAGCTCAGGCACTAACATACCAAAACAAGTTCATTGCCGGACAAATCTCAGCAAGACAATCGTGAAAAATCTAAAAGAGGCAGAAAGTATAACTCACCAGAGTGTAGACAAAATAAATGCCATGGAAGGGAACATAACACTTTTCCACAATTCTCCATCATCACGGAACATATTGACACAATAATTATGCTCCAATTAGACAACACTAGATTTCGTTGCAGGGCACTTATAGAAGGAATTTCGAATGCCGGTAATGGCAGAATCACAACTGACCTACTTCCAGTTCATGAGCTACGTCAGATAGCTAGTCAAGGCATACATAAACATAGTTTGAAGCCTTTGTTATGGAGTAGGGATTTCATGTTATCCATATTTAGAAGCAACACTAACACAAACATCAGTAGTAGTTTATGCACCATTCATAACTGACGACCTGTTCACAGTGTACCAAATATACCCCTTCCCTTCAAAGATTTTTACAGTTTGATCATCATCAACATCGACACAGACACCGAACTCATCGTGGTCTCCAAGAGACAGAACACTGTCACTTTCGCCAGTGAATCAACAATTGAACGAAAGTGCCGTACATCCTTACATGCAGTGCACCTTTGTCCTGCGTACATTTTCACGTTTCAACCTAGTGGAACAGTCCCTTGTGAAATGGCTATCATAAGAAATCACGACATTCGTCATCATTGCAACATCACTTTTGCTCCAGATAAGCTTATACACCATCAGCGCATCGGACAATCACAGTTATTTTACTTCGCTCTTAACACATCAGTTTACATAATCTGTCCAGATGTACCACCATCTCATACTTCAGCATCAGGATTATACATAGCACCAGACTACTGTGTGGTACTTACACCATCCATGTCCACTTTGTCTACCATCAATCACTACACCATCCTCAATCATACATGCAAATATTTCCACCCTCTACCTAATATGGACTTAAACATGAGCACAAGTCTTATCCCGCCACATGCCAGCTATTTTTAGCCCTATTGGTCACCCCCGTGCTGGCAATTTTTTTTTTTTTTTTTTTTAATGGCAAAACTGATAGATTTTGATGTGAAAGCAACGAATTTCACCATTAAAATACTCACCAGAGCTCAGAAATGCATACTTATATACAGGTATTCCGTTCTCTCACACTCGCCACGTAGGTGAGAGAAAGCCGTTTTCTATGTAAGGTAGACTCAGGTATTTATGTTGGGAAGGTATAGCAATGTTCAATACACTTTAATGATTACCTATTACTTCAACATCTATTACAGTTTGTGTGTCTGTCTCAAAGTGGATGCATTGTCTTACACTTACTTGAAGATGGGTACAACCTGACTTCATTATGAACAGTCCTGGCATTTACAAGAAGGTGTTTACAGCTTGACATCACTATGTACAGTTCTTACACTTACAAGAAAATATTTACAACTTGATTTCACTATGTATAGTCCTTTCACTTACTTGAAAATATTTACAACATGCCTTCACTATGTACAGCACTGAGTGAGGCACACAGGCAGAGTGAGGCAGAGCGAGTGTGAGGGAGGGAGTGAGTGGGTGTATGGCCTTGACTGCCTGAGGCATGATAAAGGAAAAGTTAACACACATGCCTGCCACTTTTTACTCGCAAATCTTGAAAAATGTGGTCACAGTGAATGTTTTAATTTTAAACCATTTTAAAACGGCACTGGCACTGACCGCAGATTTTTGTTAGACCGTTTTAAAAAGGCCCTGGCACACGGTGGGTTAAGTTGACTTCACCAAGGTTTGAATCTGTGCTACTAATCAATGAAACAATGAAGCCCTGGGGAGAATTGAGTTTGAGTATGTTCAACCCATATTATGTGTATAGCCAGCACCTACTGTCTTTAAAATCTTCTCTATTGTATTTGCAGTAGTGCTGTTTGCAGTGCACAGAGTGCATGCACGAACTGCAAACTTGGAGTCAGTATTTACTGGAGGAAGAGTGAACATTCAAGTGAGATCCCCTGAATGAAGTGTAAATATTTTGCAAATACTGGTAATATTATTTTAAACCTGAGGTGTTCCAACGACATATGGATACGTCACCACGTTTTGTCATGGTGACACCCGACGATGTATCCATACTTTGTGCAATTGTGAGGTTCGTCATTTGCACATTTTTCAATTTTCACGTGTGATTTTTGGTAGACATATGTGGGAGACGGTGCCTTGAAAGTGGCCTCCCTGCTTTGTGTGTGTCCTTTGGTACAGCTGGCCATGATGGGGACAGCCCTGGCACCGTTAAGTGTTACCACTGCAGTGAAGCCCACCCAGTGTCATTCAATGACTGCGATAGGTATGAGAGGAAGATTCTGCTAGTGCTTTCTCGGGAGAAAGTCTCCTTTCCTGAGACCAGAAAACGAGTACTGACTAAATTTCTTCAACCGTAGACTACTTATGCATTGGTTCTGTCAAAATTCATCACTCACCAAAATTCATCACATCCACTTAAATCTGCTGTTGCTCCTACAGAACCTCCCTCCTCCTCCTCGTCCATGACACAAGGGGAGGTTATGGAAACCTCTGCTTTGAGTCAGAAGTGCACACGCAGCAAGGACTCCCTCGATGTGAGTCCTGCTAAAATCCAGCCCTCTGGGACCTCTGATGGACCCGTTGAGGCTCCTGTAGTGTTGACTTTGGCCATCACCACTCTCCCAGAGACCTGGCCTGTCCAGCGGCCAGTACCCTCTGGGACCTTGGTCATGGGTGGCTGCCTGTTGGTGCCCACACCATCCTCTTTCTGCCATTACAATGCTGAAGAGATGAAGCTGGTGTACAGTTCTGTGAGGTGGACCAGGAGCACTTCCCAGTACTCCTTCTCGTGGTGGCGCTGCCTGCTCTGTTGTAGATAAGGTGGCTTGCAGTCTCCCTGCCAAGCTGTCTCTTGCTCCACCATTGTCAGGTCTTCTTATTCCAGGTTGCCTTCAGACAGCAGGCACAATGTGCAGCATAATGGTGTCAGGCAGATCTATTCTAAGGGTCTTTCTAAGCAGCATCCTTATCTGATTGAGTGGCAGAGGCAAAGTTGTCTCGTCCCTTATCTTGATTCTTCTCCCATTGTGGGTGCTATCCTTCAGTGGAATTATCGAGGATTGCACGCTAGTTATGAGGAATTGTGTGGTCTTATTGCCCGTTTCTCCCCAGTATGCATCTGCATTCAGGAGATCATGGTCGGGGATGCTGCTCCTTCTCGTCCACCTGGTTACCAAGTATTTTATTCTGATCCTCTTCCTGGCCAAGGACATCACGATGGTGCTGCTACCCTAGTTTGCTGTGATGTCCCATTCACTTATCTGAGTCTTTCAACTCCATTGCAGGACATTCCCAATCAGATTTCCCTTAGCTGTCGTTATACGGTATGTATTCTCTATCTCCCCCATAGTGCCCCTGTTGACAGGGTAGATCTCGACTACTTTATTCATAATCATCCTTCCCCATTTCTTTTACTGGGTGATCTGAATGGTCGTCACCCACTGTGGGGTGGCAGTGTGACCAACCCTAGGGGTGCTATGCTTGCTTCTTCGGTGGAGGATCAGGAGTTAGAGCTGTTAATTCAGGTGAGATGATGTATTTTCATGGTCAGACTGGTACTTTCAAGGCCACTGATTTGTCTCTCTGCTGCAGACGTAGTGTTTAGAATTAGGTTATCAGTCATAATATACAATGATTCAAGTAATTTTATGTACTGTACAAGATATTAATTTAAAATATTTTTTTTACGTATCATATCACAAATTGGATCTCTTGCTGTGGAGTGTGGAAGGGCCCTGAGTCTTCATCCTGTATTGCTCGTATGACTCAGATGCTCTTATCATTTTTTTTTCCTTTTCTTTTTTGTCTCTGGACCAAAGGCCAACGACATGGTCATTAAGCCAAATTGTTGTTATTATTTTTCATTTTTTATCTTGTTATGTGTTTTTATCATTTTATAATATTTTAAAAAATAATCACATTGAAATCAAGTGACCCCCCTCCAAAAAAAGGGGGGCTACGAGAATGTGTATAAGTAACATAAAGTAAGCCTGTGCTATGATTCTCAAGTCGATAAACCTTACAATCAGTTCGCTATCCTATACTAAATCCTTAAGAGACAGCTAGCTAAACCTAACTAAACATTCACAGAAGACTTACACTAATGGATAAAAATATTTTTCTAACAGACCATCGGCTGTAGATGTACAATATCTCTTGACATTACACACCTGCACCCATCACCTGCTGACTGTCAGGCAAATCAGATGGATTAATGCCGGGGACATGAGCTTGTGAAAGAGAATCAGACAAAACAGGAACTGTTCCACGTATGTCAACTGTCGTCCTGATTAAGTAAACTAAAACACATAAAAACAGTAGCACTTGAAGAAAAAGTTAAATACTTAATCCAACAGAACACCATCGACTGAAAATGCTCAGTTCCTCTCTCTATTGCTCACTTTGACTCAAACTGGTCACTGTTAGATGAGGCACTTGGTTTAATATAGGGGACATCAATATGAGAAACAGAAGTGTGAAGACCAGGTACTGGTTTAAATACGTCAGCTGTCAACCCCTGCTAACAACACTATATTCCACTTTGTTACAACCTGTAAACCTGTCTGTTAAAGAAGATATAAAGGATTTAAAGTTTCAAAAATAGAAAATTGGTCAAAAGTTGGCCATCTCGGATTTTATCAAATTTTTATAAGATGGGCATCATCCTCCTGTATGGTGCCACAGTCATACAAATTATGAGAAAATTCAAACAGATGGTTTGTGGGATACAGTATGGAATGGACAAACGGACTTACTGACTAATGGATGCACGGGTGGATGCACATAACCAAACCGAAGATTCCACCTCGTGAGAAACGAGGTGGAATCAGAATATATTATATACATTTTTACAATCACTAAAAACCATTACCAACACAGTAAAAAAAGCCACATCACTCTGATGAATCCGGTACACTCATGAAAACCATCAAATTATCAGTCATATCAAGTTCCCTATCACCCAGGGTGATGGAATGGGTGAGGCGAACGTCTGCTGCATTGCAGTAATTTATAAATGAAGGATGTTCATAATAAATCGCCACGAACGCAGGAAGATATGGTCGATAGATAACATGACACCATAGACGTCCGCAAATGTCACAGAGGAGTGGAAATATATGGCAACATGTGTGCCAGAGAAGAACAATTCATCCTCAAGCCTGCCAATGTTCTTTCTTCCAGGCAACTGGTACGATTTGCAAAATCCCTGTTGCCCAGGTACGGGTTGCAAATTTAAATTTTCAATCTGGTCCAGTGACCTTGCCAGAAAGTATTTACTGATTTCTTTCCGATGGAGAGACCTGGCCATAAATTACAAGGAAAGTCCCAAGTCACTTCGACCTCTACAGCCGACTTTGCAAGTAAGTTAGCCTGCTCATTGCTGTATATATGACAATGACCAGGAACCGACATTAGCGAGAAGGACTTGTTGCATGAATGCAATTTATTAATGATGTGGCCCTGGATCTTATGAGAATCCGCAGTGCAAGAAGCAATTGCCAGAAGGGCTGATTCTGAATATGAAGATTTGACAAATGAGCCATGCTAAGATTTTAGAGCATAGTCTATGGCTTTTTCAATAGTAAAAGTTCAGAGTTAGATACAGATGTATACGTTGGAAACTGAATCCTGAGCGTACATTCTGTCAACCATGCACTTGCACTCACACATTAACTCGACTTGGAGCCATCAGTGTACAATCAGTGAGACCTCAAATGAAGTATGATGATCTTACTGAACAAGTGGTGTACCTCCACGTCCAGCACCTTCATCTTCGGTGCTCTGAGCCATGAGACATTAACTGCATAGTTTGGAGCTCTCAAGGCGATATATATTTAAACACCAACTTGTCACAGCCATTTAGGTCCACACTAAATCAGCAAGTGGAAACAAACGGCAAGTGGCCGACAAAGCCCCCCATTAGATGTTGGTGTTGTTGCATGGAGGCACAGGCACATTGTCAATACTAAATTTCCTAACAGTTCGTATGCCATATGTTAAAAGCAGATGGTCTCAGCGTATTCAGAGAGGATGTGCAATACCTCTACCTCCATTCGAGCTACTCGTGTACATCATAAGGCTCCAATACACATTCACAAACAGTTTGAAACACATCCAACCTCCTCAATGTGTGAGCCATACTCGAGCTAAGAGTTAACAAGGTAATTATACTCCATTCATAAAGATTTCTTGTTGGCACCTCAAGCAGTACCGCTAGGTACTTAAGGGCATTTGATGGTTTATCACAACTAGCAAGCAAATTATTAATATAAAAATTAAAATTTCAATCAGCAATCAGAATGGAGGCCCCAAAGCACTACAGAATTTTGAGAAGGTACAACATGATTTTCAAAAGTCAAACGTTAACCCGCCCCATCCCGACGTTTTCTGGGCAGTGGTACGCCCCAGTCCCGACATTTTTGGACCTTTTTTTTTTTTTTTTTTTTTTGCTCAAACATCCGCTTTTGGTGAGAAACATCGAAAATTCATAGAGAAATCGCTCACCTGAGGTTTAAAATACTCGATCCAGGTAGGAGTACCTCCTTACCTTACAGGGTTTTCTATCAGGCTGGCTGCAAAGAAAACGAGTTCTGTGGGAGGATAACTATTCTACACCACTCATAAACGGTATCTATTTATTTATTTATTTGGTACAAATTCATATGTAGTACGAGAGTATATTGGTTTTCAAACGGTAATATAGGCATTATAAGCATTGTTTCACTCACTAACTCATCACCATTCCTGACCTTTTTTTTGCCACATTACCTGATCATCATTTCTGACTGTTTCTTCCTCTAATGTTTGTCCTCCACATTGTCATCGATTGGGGAATCAATCTGGCCCTGAATTTCGTACCGTGGCATGACATGGCTTTACTGGCCAGGTCACTGATAACAGGTGAATTGCTGAGAAAAGGTCATGCAGGGGGGGAAGGAGGTCATGCTGGGTAAGGCATTGTCCCTGCCTGGCATCTTGTAGAGGAAGGTGTCCCGTGTATACGTGCCAAAAATCACTCGTGAAAATTGAAAATTGTGCAAATTAGGGACCTTGCAATGTTGCCGCGTTAATTTACGTCTCCGGGATATGAGTGCACATCATGTGAGGACGTGAATTCACGTCTCCGGGATGGGGCGGGTTAATCTGTGACGTTATGAGTGGTAAATACTACAGTGGCACGCTTCGAGATGGAAAACTTAAATCCCCACTGCAAGGCCCACTCGTGGACGAAATCTAGGGCTCCTTGAATTTGTCAAACTGAAAATTGTACATAACGAGAAGAGTTCCATATTGCACAATTTTTTTGTATAGAGTGAGTATTTAAGATTCCTCAAGATGGGAGCTGATGGCAGAATACCATTGCTTATAATACTTTAAAAAGTGGGACAAAACACGCTTCTCTGAGGCTTCCTGTTTTCTTGAAAAAATATATCCAATGATACGTTACAGGGAAGTTTGATACAAAGGTTGTCCCTTAAAAAATTGAGGTAAAAGTAGGCAAATTACCTCTTAAACCATTAACACTGAGCTTCAATATTATACCGAGTCACCACGTCATATCATAGGCTTTATGGATGTCAAAGAACATCCTTCTCATAAATTTTTAATTGGCACATGCTTCCACAATCCAATGCTCCAAATACATTTAGTGATCTATTGAATTTCTGTATTTACGAAAGCCACACTGTCGATCACTTACTAAAACCTTCGACTCTAAAACAAAAAGAAACCTAATATTAACCATTCATTCCATGACCTTACATAGACATGAAGTCAACACATTAGAATGAAATGAAGTGTAACTCATAACACGAAAAGCTTGATTGGATATTGGTTTGACGTGTATAAAGTGCCATGAGCCTGGGGACATTCAGAACGCCCAAAGCTTATTGTACAATGGTAACAGCTTAACCCGCCCCATCTTGACGTTTTCTGGGCAGTGGTATGCCCCAGTCCCGACATTTTTGGACCTTTTTTTTTTGGCTCAAACATCCACTTTTGGTGAGAAACATAGAAAATTCATAGATAAATCGCTCACCTGAGATTCAAAATACTCGATCCAGGTACGAGTATCTCCTTACCTGGCTGGGTTTTCTAACAGGCTGGCACCAAAGAAAACGAGTTCTATGGGAGGGTAACTATTTTATCCACTCATAAACAGTATTTATTTATTTACTTGGTACGAATATATATGTAGTACAAGAGTATATTGGTTTTCAAACAGTAATATAGGCATTATAAGCATTGTTTCACTCATAAACTCATCACCATTCATGACCTTTTTTTCCCACATTACCTGATCATCATTTCTGACTGTTTCTTCCTCTAATGCTATGTAAACTTTGTCCTCCACATTGTTATCGATTGGGGAATCACTCTGCCCCTGAACATCTTTATTGGCCAGGTCACTGGTAACAGCTGAATTGCCGAGACAATGGCGTGCAGGGGGGGGGGAGAGGTTATGCGGTGTAAGGCACTGTCCCTGCTTGGCATCTTGTAGAGGAATAGAGGAAGGTGTCCCATGGATACATGCCAAAAATCACTCGCGAAATCACTGGCAAAAATTGAAAATTGTGCAAATTAGGGACCTTGCAGTGTTGCCGCATTAATTCACGTCTCTGGGATATGAGTGCACATCATGTGACGACGTGAATTCCCGTCACCGGGACGCGTCGGGTTAATTTGGGTGTCTTGATTAAAATGTTGAATCATACAGTTCGTGATGGTATCCGGACCAAGACTTGTGTCTTTTCAGGATTTTAGGGCAAGGAGAAGTTTACCTATCATAGTTCTTGGTTGTATGGGATGTCTGCATCTTCTAGCGCAAAGTATAACATTCAAAACTCAGCAATGCATTTATGATGTTGAAAAACCTGGTTGCAACTGGCTGAGCTACATACATGAGACAAGCTCATGAGGTGGACATTAGCTGCTTCCACATTATCCATCTGCATAGTGGTCACAGGGATGTGATTATTCTCCTTGTCTCATCCTTTGCTTGTTTATAAATTTTGCCACCGTTGACTGAGTGTCAAAAATCCTGTATCTCCTATTCCATTCCCATAATGCTTGTCAGCAATCCATTGTCGACAAGTGAGGTCTGTGCATTGCGTGAACGGCAGAAGTCGGGAAATGCAGCCTCAGCCAAGTGTAAGGTGGAACTAGTATAATTTTGGATTTTTACGTCTTTGGACTCCCATTTATATTTAAACTGATGATCCTTGAAAAGAATCCCCATTCTGCCTTCTTAAACTTTGGCGGTGGAGTGTCCAAAATAAAATCGCATTGAAAAGAACGACAGATGGGTAAATAATCACTTCCCAAGGAGTCATCATAAGGATCCCCAAAGAATTCCTGCTGTATGAGTATACCTGGGGAGGCCAGTGATAAGTCAATGGCTGAAAAGTTTTGAGCGTGATCATCAACACGAGCTGTTCTACCGTCGCTCAGAAGACAGAGGTTGGACTGAAGTATTAGGTCAGCTACTAGCTCCCCACAACCATTGATACTCAAGCTACCCCATTCATAGTGATGGGCGTTAAAGTCGCCCAACACAAGCTTTTCTCCTAGAAGGTGGTCAAAAGTAAAATTAACACATCATTTTATATGGAGCCATGCAGAGGACAGAAGAGAGAACAAAGAGACAGATGCACATTATTAAATTTTTCCCTGCACATCTCAACTTTAAGAGAAAAATATAGATGCATATCTGTTAGCAGGTGTGATTTGTCTGTGTATATGGCAGCTCTGTGGCTGTCATATCTTCTATCCACGGGGTAGTGTTTGAACTAGGAAGGATCAGGGTGATCCAACTAGTGCGACTCCTGTAAACAAATAGTGTCGCCTGTATAGAGGGCAAAAATAGCTGTATCGTGCAATTTATTCCCAAGAGTCCTACATTTCCACTCTGACTCAGTAAGCGCGATGGTTTAATATTTACGAGGGGGTCAGTAAGGGTTAGTGTTTTTATGCCACCCACTAACAGGCCAGAACTATCCAGGTACCTATCCCGGCGACTGCTGTTGGAAACCTCCCGATTACTGTAAATACTGTAGCAAAACTCCCAGACTTTAAAAACTTATGGCAAATATTTAGGCTTGCATTTTGATTGGAGATTGAACTCTAAATGCCATGCAAAATAACTGAAATGCTCGCAATGATAAATCAGAAAATGTCCTTAAGTATCTAGCAGGTATTACGTGGGAAGACAACAGAAAATCTTTAATAATAGTGTATAACTCCATTATTTGATATAAACTAGACTATGGTTTAGAGTTATAACGGTTTGCATCTGATGCTACATTGAGGAGTCTGGATGGGTTGCCGGAGAAATGTTTGTGAATGTGTCTTGGAGCCCTGAGGTGTACATGTGTAGCTCACATGGAAGTGGAGGTGAATGTACATACCTCCCATCTGTATTTGCCAATACCACCTGGACTTTTCATACGGCCTCTAAAAAAAAAATATAGTTATTTGCAATGTTGCCTGCTTCCTGCTGTTTTAACACCACCATACTATGCGGTGGGTTCATTGGGCACTTGCTGTTCACTTCCACTCACTGGCTCAGGAGCTTGCTATGGACCTCAAAAACTGTGACAAGTTTTTGTTTGAAAACATAGCACTTTAGGAGCCACACAGCTTCTCTCTTGATGTTTCACGGCTCCTAGCACCGGAGACAAAGACACTGGAGGCGGAGGTCAACTGTTTGTTTCGTAACATCATCACATGTCACTTGGGGTCCCACCAGTTGTACAGCATTGGCTCCAAGTCAAGGGAATGTGTGGGTGGAAGTGTGTGGTCGACTGAATGTGCCCTCAGGTTGCGGTTGTCGACTCATACATCTGTATTTATCTCTGAACTTTTTGCTATTCACAAAGGCATAGCCTATGCTCTAACCTCTGGATATGACTCATTTACCATATTTTCAGACTCAAAATCAGCCCTCCAGGATATTGCCTCTTGCACTACGGATTCTGATGAAATCAAAAGCCGCATCATTAATAAATTGCATTCATGCGGCAAGTCCTTGACGCAGCTCTGGGTTCCTGGTCCTAGTCATGTCTACGGCAATGAGCATGGTGATTCACTTACAAAGTCGGCTGTGGAAGTCGAGGAGATTTGGGATGTTGACTGTGATCTACCGTCGAGTCTCTCCCTTGGAAAATATTAATAAATCTTCTGTGGCATGGCCAGTGGACCGCACTTAGTATACCAACATGCCAACCACTCCCTGACGACTGGAATTCTTCCAATTCTCCCATTCGCCTTAAAATACAGTATAGGTAGGACTACGGATGAAGTGGATGCCTATCACCAATATGTTGTCATATACTGGAAAACAATTTCCACGGTACTGTTACATCTGTGGTGTGGTGTTATCAGTCATATCATCTTGCGCTCTCGTCGATTCGTACGTGAACGTCTTTCAGTTATAAATTACTGCCTCACAGCAGCCTTCCCCTTCACAATTTTGGCATTCATGGGTGATGGAGATATAATTATGACTGATAAGTTGATTAATTTCTTGAGGGAAACCGGAGTGATTAGATATTTACTTTTTTACACTGTAGTTGTGGTTTTTATCAACTGTGAATATGTACAAGATTGTATTAACTGGGGTTTACAGTTGATATATATGACAGTTCCTACTTCTGACTGTTCTATATCTTATATATATATATTTTTAAATAACAGAACGGAGGAAGGAAAAACAAATGAGTAAAAAAAAAAAAATCCATTCATCAGATTACTGGTGTCCTCTGTTCATAAAATATCTGTAACAGTTAGACTTGAACAGTTGTGGGTTGAAATTTGGAGGGAAACAACTCTGGGGAAGCGAGTTCCAGAGAAGCAGTTCGGGGAATGAAAGAATTATGATAGGCAGAAGTTCTGCAATATGGCTGAGTGACATTCCAGTCATGAGCGCTACCAGATGCCCGTGTAGCACGAGGGAAGGCATGGAGAGGTGGCACCATGGACGCAACTTCGTATGAGCATTTGCCAAAAAAAATCTGTAAAATAATGCAAGGGAGGCAACATTCCTTCTTACTTGCAGAGGAGGTAGTTTATTTGTAATGGCAGGGTTGTTAATGATTCTAACAGCTTTTTTCTGAATTTTGTCTAGTTGTTTTAATGCAACCTCTCCACAACCATTCCACAAGGGTGAGCAATATTCAAACTGAGAGCACACATGACTCTTATAAATTATAGCTAACTGCTCATCAGTGAAGAAGGTACAGACTCTGTACAATCATCCAAGTTTCTTTGAGGCGGATTTAGCAAGTGATCTGACATGAGAGGTCCAGCTGAGGGCATTGTTAAGTGAGATGCCAAGAATTTCAATACTTTTGGGGATGGGAATATTAGTGGCACTGAAGGTAATGTACGAATCTAGCAATATCTGTCTATTAGTAAACTGTATATATTTAGTTTTACTAGCATTAAAAGAGACAAGGTTGTTTTGTCCCCATTCACTGATCGTAGACAGATCTTGATTTATGGAGATGGCTGTACTGAGTTGAGAGGTAGAGATAGACTTTGTAAATGGGTGTCTGAGTATGAATGAACTATGTAGTGTTGAGTCATCTGCATATGAGTGAATGGGATTGTGGGTGACAGATAAGAGATCATTAATATGAACCAGAAATAGGGTTGGCGCCAGAACTGATCCCTACGGCATGCCGGCGTTAATTGAGTGGAAATTGGAATATACATCATCTACTTTTACTCTTATTTTCCTGTCACTAAGATATGAAGAAATCAAAGGAACAAAAGACGTTAGTCCATAGCAAGGGAGTTTGGACAGCAGGGAACGGTGCCATACTCTGTCGAAAGCTTTAGAAATATCAAGGGCTACTGCATGAGTTTCTCCATGTAGATCAATTGATTGATGGATGGTATGATTTAGGAGATTGAGTATGTCAATGGTGGCAAAAACCATATTGTCTGTCACTAATTAAGTTGTTGGATTCAAGATGTTTAACAATGTGCTTATTAATTAATGTTTCAAATACCTTACCAAGAGAAGGTGTGACAGCTATTGGTCTGTAATCGGGGGGGTCAGACGAACTTCCTTTCTTCGGAATTGGGTGGATATTGACTTCTTTCCATGAATTTGGGAATAAAGAAGTACGTATGCATAGTCTGAATAATTTAGCTAGAACAGAGGCAAGTTCAGGGGAACACTTTTTCAAAAAAATTGGCAGAATTCCATCTGGGCTTGGAGCTTTGTTGGTAGGTAAATTGTCTAGGATGGATTTTAAGTATCTTGTCTGTATTTCAAGTGGGGCAATTTCGGGAGAGTCAAGTTCTAGTACTGGAAGATTCTGGCTGGTATCGTCTATGGTAGAGTTTCTGGCAAAGGTACTAGCAAAGATATCTGCTTTCCCACGCGGGTCATTTGTAATGTTGCCATCTGAAGATTTTAGTGGGGGAATGGAAGATGACTTGGTAAAGTTATTATTGAAAGAATTAAGAGTTGACCAAAATATCCTGTTGTCATTAGGGTTGTTAAGTAGTTCTGATGCTTGCTTTTGAAGAAAGTTTGATTTGGATAGATTTAATGCAGCTTTTGCATGATTTCTAGCAATTTTAAATTGAGAGAGTGATTCAGATGTTTTTGATTTTAAGTAAGAGCTATATGCTAATGACTTTTGGGCTGTTGCTCTGGCACAGTTACCATCAAACCATTTTGGAGGGTTCGATCCTTTACAGAACTGTTGACTTGGTATGAATAAATCCATACCAGCTATTATTAAGTCGCAAATGTGGGACTGGGTAGAATTGGGATCACTACAGAAGAAAGACTGCCATGGAATGTCAGCAAGATAATTTCTAAATCCATCCCAGTTTGGCCTATCAAAGTGCCATCAGGTCACCTGGACAGTTTCAGAACAGGGAGGTGTGGGAGGGTTAACTAATGAGGCTTTGATGAGATTGTGGTCAGAGGATCCAAGTGGTGACAGTACCTCTATCCTGTACTGATCTGGATTATTTGTCAAGAATAGATCCAAGAGATGGGCATTATGGCCAGGATTATCAGGTATTCTGGTTGATTGCTTTACCAACTGGGTGAGATTAAACGATTCCGCAAACAGCTCGCATTCTAGACCAGAGTCGTCAGTCCTGGCAGAATGCAATAACCATTCAACATTATGTATGCTAAAATCACCCAAAATGGTAATTTCGGTGCTAAAGGCAAGGTTAACGTTACTCAACTGTGTGGATATGGAATCAAATACACTGGGTTCCGAAAAAGCATTGGGGGAACGATAAATTACACAAATATATTTGGTAATGCTTTGACAGTTTAGGTTATATAATGAGTAATCAAAACTGGATGAAGTTAAGTTTAAAACAGTGTCAACTGCATATTGGGATTTGATATAAGAACAGGTGGCGCCCTTGTTACGGAAGTTTGTAAGAAGATGGTAACCGGGAAAACAAAATGGAGATATATCGGTAGAGGGTGAGATTTGTGGTTCTGTGAGGAAAAGGGCCAAAGGGGATATGGACTGAAGGAAAAAATGAACTGAGTTTAAATTTGTGGTAAGGCCGTGGATGTTGGTGAAGAATAAGGCTGCACAGTCACTTCTTCGCTGACGAGCATTCCCGGAAATAGCAATAGTTGGTACCGGCACAATTGCTTGATGGTGACCGGGAGGACCCTATGCCACCAGCCCTATCCTGCCGGTGGTGGCAATCCGAGGTACCACCTCATTTGATAGTAAGATGGCAGCGGCCATTACTAAAGACAGTGAATATAAGGTGTGATATGTTATGCACATGTTGTGTGGTGTAGACAGTTGAAGGTAGAGGTATTATGAGAGCCTGCTGGCCTACTCTCTGTGTAAATGATTGCACTGAATATGTTCAGCAAAGGGAGATGGTCAGGATCAAGTCCTGAGGGCTGGTGAAACGGGAGCTCCAGCTCTCCCCATCACCAGCTTGCCATCAACCTCCGGAGTACTGCCCTGTTCGACTGGTGCTACAGTTTACTCCTCACATATTAAACCACATGCCTCACATGGTAATCACGAGTTGATAAGTGCCATTGTGCAGTATAGATAGGTATTGGGCATTTACTGTCGATGGTGTTCTGTTGGTCGATGTATGTTGCCTTTTGTATTTATGTAAATACATTGCATCTCTTTGTATATGTTTTCTTAATTAGGGCCGAAAGTTGACGCTTATGGAATAGTTCATGACTCATCTTGTTCTCTTTGATATATTGATGTCCCCTACATTAATGCATGCCCTTCGCTTGGCAGTCAGTAAGTGGTGAGTCCAGATGTGTAATGTGGAGACATTACACATTTCCAGTCGCTGGCAATCTGTGACTGAGGTTGGTATATACCTACATAAATCAGGTCACTCAGTGGAACGCATCTCCGACTGGGGCAATGTAATTTCCAAAACATAATTCCAAATAGGTTAAGTGTTCTCATCATTAATTAGGGTTTCGGAGAAAATGTTTTCCGGACCCAGAATATGTAATACGATCCAAATCGGTTCCAAAAGTTATTCGATTGTTCCCTGGGACACGTGCTATATGCCTACCATATTTGGTCCAAATCTTTCTTTGTTTCAGTAATCCTGCTGACAGACAAACAAACTAACAAACTTTGGTCCCAAAAGTTATTTAATTTTCCCGGGGAAATAGGCTATCTACCCCAGCAAATCTGGTCAAAGTCTCTTCTAGTTTTTTTTCGTAACAAACAAACTGGTGAAAACATACTCTCTGTGGTGGATAGAACAAACAAACAGGGTTGAAAACATACTGTCCTTGTCAGAGAGACAGAGAAATCTCTCTCTCTCTCTCTCTCTCTCTCTCTCTCTCTCTCTCTCTCTCTCTATATATATATATGTGTGTGTGTGTGTGTGTGTGTGTGTGTGTATATATATATATATATATATATATATATATATATATATATATATATATATATACTCGACCCTCGATTTCCTGGACTAAAAGGGGGGGAGACCAGTCCAGGAACCCCAAAAGTCCGGGTATCACAAAAGTCCGGCCCCACATACCATCCCAAGGAGTATTACCATACTTTGTCCGAATAATCCATTATTGTCTGGCAATTATTCCGATATTCTAGAGTATTCTGGAATGTAGGCTACCTATACCAACATAACTAACATACACAGTACATAAAATAATAATACTGACACAATAACAATAATAATAACTGACACAATAGCAGCAGTATTTTGCTAGCTACAACCCTAATAATGGTTGTTTAGACAGTAATTGATGATAATATGGAGGGTATGATAGAAGAAGAACAGAAAGCTGAGGAAAAAGATGAGAATGAACAAGGAATGGAACATCACTAGGTGAGCCAACCGCCCATCAGTTGGCCGAGATACAATCACACAATCATGGAATGTGATCTCGATCTTGGACTGAATTGGCAATTTCAATTGGAAAATATTTATCACCATACAGGTTTGCACACCTAATTATTTGAAATATACTTAAAAATTTGTGGTTAATTTAATTGTTAATAGAAAATCAGGATTTAGAGCAAAAATTTCTTAGTTAGCAGAAGTGCTTTTCCTCTAGCCAAACAACTCACCTTGACAGACTTTTGTTTTGCATAAATATCGATTTACAGTGCAGATACATTTTTTTTTTTTTTTTTTTGTACTCAAAATAAATATTTATGCAAACTAGAAGTTGGTCAAGGCATGCTGACGATCTGAAGGGGAAATATCTGCTAACACTGGCCATTTTAGCTCTGAAAACTAATTTTTTAAATTACGTTATATTAAGTACAATTACTTTAGTGGATTTCAGATAATTAATTGTGTATGAGCCACTGTGGCAAAAAAAAAAAAAAAAAAAAAAAATCCAGTGAAAGGTGCCGATTCGGTATTTAGTCGCACCGAGTTGGGTGAGCTAGGTGAGTAGGAATGGCTCACTTTGGCTTTGCCCGTAAGAGAATAATTTTTTTTTACATGAATATTATTGTGTCCAAGCCTTCCTTAAATTTTACTGTGTTATGCAGAAAACTATTTATAGTGGCATTTGAGAAAGGTAAGAGGCAAATGGGATATTGCCACGAGTTAGGAACTGGTGGAGTGAAGCAGGTTGGTGGCCAAGATGTGTTCCATGTATGAAAATATCTTCTTGTGTATGTTACAAATGGCCTTTATCGAGTCAAAACCTTGGTAATATTATGCTGCATTGTGCAGCAGGCTACTTTATATGAGAGAATAATGGCCGGTCTTTTGTGAGAATCCCCGACTTGTATGGGCATTTGTCTGGTCATTGATAATATTGTCCAGCCTCAGCCCTTGTCCAGGAAATCCGAAATCCGGGAAATAGGGGTCCGCCAAATCGAGGGTCGTTTATATATATATATATATATATATATATATATATATATATATATATATATATATATATATAATATATATATATATATATATATAATATATATAATATATATATATATATATATATAATATATATATATATATATATATATATATATATATATATATATATATATAATATATATATATATATATATATATATATATATATATATATATATATATATATATATATATATATATATATATTGATAAAAATATGGCCTAATAACCAGGGGTACAGGCCCAATGGTCCATCTCATCTCATCTCATCAGCCGTTTGAGTGTCCACTGCAGGACCAGCCTATCCCAACCGAAGTGGGGACGATACAGTCAATGTATCTCTACCAAGTGGCTTAGGCTGTCTTGTAGAGATTGTATGTAGGGTAAGAAGTGCTTGTAAGTGTATTGTAGTGTTGGAGTGGCTTTGGATGTGTGTGTAGTCTGTGAACCAAGTGTAATCGGCCCATGCAAGCTGACTGGGTGCAAGCATACTTTACAGTATGCAACACTGGTTCAACTACAGCACCCCTGATGTCCGCCAATGCAGTACGTGGCCAGATGAACGCTCCCAAAGTTTATTATCCTGGTGGGGCACGAACTCTCGTTCTTCAGTGTACGAAAACGCACTGTTTACCAACGTACCACAGAGGCTCCTTACCTACTTATAAAAAATACAAGCCAATAGGTGAAGGCAGCCAGCTCTATGCTGGCCGTTGCAGTTCAGCCTGTACACGCAAAGGAGGACCCTTACCTGGTGAGAGTCTAAAAATATGACTGCCTCTCCTTGGAAACAAACTAAACCACTCAGACAGCATAAACAACTCAATATTTGCATGGACATAACAAACATCAAAAACTGAAAAAAAATAATTGTTTATGAAACTTTCCATATTGTGTACTGATTTTGTGGGTTTAGGGAATAAAATTGCACTGACAGGTTAGGGAGCTGATTGATGTGGTTTAGGGAGCTAAAAATTGTACTGACAGGTTCTCCAGACGTTTCTCTTCAATTATTTAAAAAACAATCGATTTTCGAATTTCAGAAAATTGTGCTGGGGATGGCGACTTGGTCCTGACAATTTCTGGACCCACAGCCACGAAGAGGCTAAGCAGGCAGTTGCTAGGTAACGAGTAGTAGCCTAGCAACCAAAACCTTGCAGACACAACTAGGTCTTTGACTGGTCCTTGTGGCCACGTTTGGTTGGAATAATTTATTTCTGAAGGGCTGAAGTGCTTGCCACAATTAAACAAAACTGCTAGGGATGCTGAGCCAATCTTCCCAGGGTTGCCACTCGAGAAGTAGAGGAGAGAGGGGAAAAAAATGAATGGAACACTTTCGATAGGCAATGACTCAAGATTATGCATAAAGAAGTCAGAACTTTCTACACCATTAGTAATGTTTCTACAGCTCGAAACGTGAGAAGTATGAAACGCGGTTTTTCGGCCGTTGCTAGGCAACGAATAGTTGCCTAGCAACCAAAACCTTCCGGACACAAATAGGTCATTGGCTGGTCATTGTTTCCAAGTTTGATTGGAATTGGTAAATTCTGAAAGGTAGAATTGCCTGCCACAGTTACACTAGAAACAAAGAAAGAATGCAAGAAAAAACACAGCTGACAATATGGGCAGCATGGAGCTGGCCAAAAGTTATGGACAGACAAGTGTGTATGTCATTCGAGCAGGACAGGCCAAAGACTCAGGTTCCCTCTTCACTTAGCAGTATGGTGTCATTGTGTATCTTGTGTTATAATTATTTTTAAAAAAGAGTATCTTAAAATATTATCTTGCATCTCATATAGTACCTTAAGATTTTTTGAAGCATTCTATACCATGACCCCTAACCAATCTTTAACCACCACCCGCTGGGGGTTTTCTGACGTCGCCCATTCCTCTCTACAGGAGATTTCCGTGATATTGGAAAAAAAAAAAATGCCCTTTTTTTAAACCTTAATATCTGCTAAACTATAATAGCTAGAGAAAAAAAGAAGATACATAAGACTCACCAATTCTTCCTTTTTCAAATGAAAGTATCCTCACGTCTCCAGGTGTCCCCATTGATGAATGAGGATAAGTTAAAGATGACTAGTTTTCCGTGTTTTGGCGGGCTAATCCGGGTGTGCGCCACTGCCAGTGACCTTGGCTGGCTAGCGTTGGCCACACTGACCGGAATGGTGATTGTAGCACTGCCCGGCCCCTTGGAAATTTCTACTCAATCTTCGGATTTTCCTTACGCACTGTCGTAAGGATGAGTCATTGCCCTGTTCATGTGGCTCCCCATAGGTTTTTCCACCCATTCCATAGTGCCACTATGCCTCGTAGGTGTGTGGGAAAAGAATAGCTCTTTGATTTTCTGTACTCGCTTCTTGTGTCAGTTATAATAGTTTCCCTCTACTATGGCACTTACATTTGCACTTGACATCACTATTACGGGTAATTGCACTTTGAGAAGTAAATGCCCTGGCTGTGTCATGCAGTATGCTTGAGTATGAGGTAATTGCTTGTACAGAAATTGTGACTGATTTGTGCTAATCAGAGGCATCGTGAAGATATTACTAATGTTATACACAACTTACATTTTTTGTACTTCACATCGCAAATACATTTATGCTCACATATTCACCATAAATTTTCAGAGTAACAAGAGAAATAATTTAGTTACAGCCAATCAGATAATTTTCTTTCTTTCCTATCCACTTTTGGCTTTCATTCTTTGTACCAGAGAGGGTTACTCAAGGTATTTCCAATCATTGGTTCACAAATATCCCAATGCACTTGTAAAAATTATTATAAAACACTTGTTTCATAACACTTACTAGATATAACTTATGATATCTTTCATTTCACTTCTGTATAAAAAAAAAACACACACCTGTGAATATCTGTTTACTATTAATAATTTCCCACACACCTGCTCAGTCACTGAGCCCATTCCCTGGCAGTAAGGGCAGAACTTTTGCCTGGGTTGATGAGGCAATAGACCTCTCGCATGGGGGGATAGAATCAGATGAGGGGGATGAGGAAGACTGCACTCTACACTCTACCAGTGCCGTGTACAGACTGAGTCGTGCGTCAGTGGGGTTCCTTGGGTATCTACCTACCCTATGGTTGTCACAGAAAATGGTCGTGGGTTCAAAAGGTGGTGGGAAGATGCTTGCAGCTATATAAGTCAACCGATGTTGCTCCGTGCCCCAAATCGTGACGGTGTAACACGTCAACCGCTGCATAAGGGTTAAAGAACACTGCCTCTGCAGTACCTCGTTATGATACCTAACACTGATTTAGTTTCCCTGCACCCCCTTTTTTAAAGGCATTTTTTTCCTGATTTTTTCCTGCACACTATTACATTATTCCATTCAGATCACTGCTGATGACATTTTAAATGTTGAAATGTCTGAAATAAAGATGCTGTTCGTATCTACGCTCGCTGTCCTCTTCCTACTCAAGTTGAGGTTTCCTACGAACACTCCACTACGTGAAGAAAAGACGTCGTTAAACAAATATATTGTAATGAGTTTACTAATGTATGCAAACAAAGCTTGAACTTAGCATAGAGATCCAAATCAAGAAAGAGAGGAGTGGAAACGGCTTGTCGTAGATAACTGTGTTGAGGAACAATGAAAGAAGGCTAACACAATAAAAAGTTCTGGAGGGGTGTGGTGTTTAGGCAGATGCACTGCAATGAATTACGAGAAGCATCCGACATGATTTGATTATGTGAAGTGAATGGAGAGTGAGAGATTGGCTAGAAGTGTACATGTGAATTGAAGGCAGAAAGTAGCAAGTGGAACGCGGGGTAGGGATGGGGTGGAGAGGTAAATTACTGAATGTTTTGTGCAATGGAGTGACAGAAAACTGATGGCGAAGGAGAGGGTGATGTGGATGCAATTTGTTCGTAGCCATCAACTCTGGAATTAAGACGTCTGGCTATGGATAAGTATACAGACAACCACTCATGCTGGATTTTTCAAAGATCAGTTCAGGAATGATGTCGCATACTGATGACATGGAAGCGTAATGAGGGTAATTTACTGGATAAAATTTAGTATAATACATAAATTAGCAGAGTCAATCAATATACGAGTACAGGGCCTTTCTTGCACTTACGTAAAATTCATTCCTTGGGCTAAGTATTCCACAACGTTGTTCACACCTCCCTTGAACTCCAGCCGTCTACCGTCTGGAGCCACAGAATCGTTCACCCAAAATATCTTGTTATTAGGGAGACTCTCGATGGCAACTACTAGGCTGGGTGCTACCATGAACCTGTGTATTGCAAAAATTATTAACAGCAGTACATTAATAGGAGTTATGTAATCTCTCTCTCTCTCTCTCTCTCTCTCTCTCTCTCTCTCTCTCTCACACACACACACACACACACACACACACACATACAGAGAGAGAGAGAGAGAGAGAGAGAGGCTGATGGTAATGTCACAGATCTAATTTTATCCTTGTCTCAGTAACTATTCCTCAAGCTCTATGAACGGATCGAGAAAGCAAATACATAATGATTACTGGCTTTACATTCCCAAAGTCGTGAAATAAAGTGGCGGACAATGAAATCACTATATTAATTTTGATCCCCTCCCAGAATTTTGACACAGTTAAAAGGAAAGCTCTTTATGCATTTAAAACGAGACCCACAGTGGTTACAATATCTTATCTCAGAAAGTAAGATATCTCAAGCTTTGTGTGTACTGCAGACATTGTAGAAATTTATTGATCTCGAAACCTGCATTACCCAGTATATACATTTTGTTTAAACCACTTGAATCATTTTTGACAGTCCTTCCTGGCATCTGTTCTCAAGAAATTGTAAACAAAAAAAAAAAGTCATTAAAAGACATCAGGTACCATACGAAAACTTCTAAAATGTGTTGAATTTTAGTCAACAAATCAGTGCTTATATCATTCACTTTGAGAAAAGAATTTATCTTTTCCCTCCCTCAGACTGATCATATGCGTTTTTACTTGTCCTTACTTTTTCTGTAACTCCCCAACAACTCCCCTTCCCTCCTGTTTTTATTCATATCCCAAAACTTATAACAACTGTTTCCCTCTCAACGAAGTATTTACCTCCACTAATGCAATATTATATCTTTTCATGCATGCTTACTTTGAAAATTTGTCTGGGAAGAGAGGAACGTGAGAGAGGAGAGTGATCCCTTCTTGTTTGGTCCAGGTTGCCACTCGCAGAAGTTTTGACCCTGGAGGAGAGTAAGGCAGATGCACCAGCATGCTAACCCTGTGACAGAGATAAAACAGAGAACAATTATTTATTCTCTTAACTAAATAGCGGCCAACAAAATCTGATACATGGTGACTACTACCTCTACTACTATTATTACTACTACTACTACTACTACTACTGCTACTACTACTACTACTACTACTACAACTACTTTTTTTTCTAATCACCTCCATGCATTGGGGAATTACAATGTGAAGATCAAAACCAACCTTCCTAATACAGTTCACCATTTGGAGCTGCAATGTGAAGGCCAACACCAATCCTCATTTTACAATGTGCTGGCCCCATGCACGCCAACGGCTGCGGTTGTGAACCATCCACTATTACTTTTTCTTACTTTATTTTTATTTATTAATATTACAGTGGAGTTCCTGGTAATACTACTGCTGCTACTGCTACTACTACTACTATTACTACTACTTTTTTGTGCAAGGAAGAAGACACCAAAGGCCAGGAGCCTGTAAGTTTGTTCCCCTAAGAAAAACAAAATCAAGACAAGTGGTGCTGGGCACAATAAACTTCACCCAACAGCAATCATTTTATTGTTGTTAAATACTGACACGTTTCTGCTATTTAGTGTCAGTGCACAATTAAAGTCTAAGGTAGTGACACAAATGTTTTCAAGTTATGGTCTGTAAATCAATGATCTTGCGTTTGACCTTTCAAGGTCACTCAATGTCAAAGGTCATGCTGCTAAATGAAAGCCCATGTGAGACTTTTATATCTTGATAATAGTAAATATCTCATCTTCAACGAGTTTCGAGCTATACAGTAGCCCCCTGAATATCTGTGACCTTGAGTTTGACCTTTCAGGGTCACTAACTGTCAAAGATCAAGGTACCAATTAATAATTCATATGGAATTTTCTATGTGTTAATGACAGTAAATATCTATCTCCAATGAGTTTCGAGTTATAGCCCCCTGAATACTGTATCTGTGACCTTGAGATTGATCTTTCAAGGTCATTCAGAGTCAAAGGTCTTGGTGCGAAATGAAAGCCCATATTACGAGTTCCTGTATGTTCATAGTAAATATCTATATATTCAATCGTTTTCAAGTTATAGCCCTCTGAATATCCGTGACCTTCAATTTGAACTTTCTAGGCCACTCGATTGCCTCCAAAACTTAATCACCTTTTGGGACCGGTGCCCACATATCTTGAAAGTTTCTTGTAATTTCATCCAGCCGTTTTTCCGTAATGGTGCTAACAAACAAACAAACAAACAAACAAATGACCAAAGACAATACCTCGCCGTACTTCATCCGGGCGAGATAATATTTGGGAGCCAAATTCAAGATCTGTTCATTTCGAAATACCTGGACACACTGCACTTGAAATACTGGAGGTCATAGGCAGTAGGGAACACAGAGTAAGATATTTCGGGAGTTGACTTGTTGAACAGATGAAGGACCGGGAGCAACGGTCATCTCTTGCATTAGAGATTTCGACAGAAAAAGGAGAGAATACGTTACTACTGCTACTTCTACTACTACTACAACTAAAAATAATAATAATAATAATTATTATTATTTTCATTATAATAATATTTCTACAGTAGTTAGTAACAGTCATAATAATAATCTATCTATCTATTGCCAGACGCCTTAATCCCTTATACGGGGTGACCACAAACAAATCGTCTCCACGCCACCCTGTCCCCTACTATTTCACTGCCCGGCTCACAATTCACACACCCCTCTCTCATATACCTCTCCACTCCATCCCTCCATCTCATCCTTGGCCTTCCCCTCCCTCTCTCCCCCTCCACCTCACTCACCGGACCCAGGTTCAAATCCCCGCTGGGGTAGGGAACAGTTTAAGGATTTGAATTTCATAAAAGCAGAATTTACCGATAAACCGGAAGACCCGCCGACATGTCATAAAAATACCCCCGTTAATACCAATACACCAGTCCTATATGAGACAGCCCTAGCATGTATTCAATATGGACGGTGGGTGTTAACGTCGAAGTGGTGACATGTACAGGTGCATGGTATGTAGGAGGACTACTGGGCCTTGAGTGCAGGCTGTGAAGCCTATGCCCAGAGTCGGACACACACAAAAAAAATACACTTCTCGTCAGTCTCTCACTCTTCATCTGCTCCACATGGTCAAACCACCTCAGTGTGTTTCTCCTAATGCTTCCTATCACATCCACATCCACACCACAACGATCCTTCACATCCTCATTCACTAGTCAATCTGTCTCTTCTCTCAAATAACTCATTTCCACTGCTCTCACTCTTGACTTACGTCCCTCCAACAATGTCCAAGCTTCACTTCCATACGTCAGAGTTGGTATCACAATACTGTCATGTAATAACTTTTTCACTTCCATGTTCACTTCTCTGTCTCTTATCACTGCCTTCAAGGAACCGGCAACTTTCTTCCTTGTTGTACCCTTTCAAGCACTTCATCCTTCAAACTTCCATCCTTACTCATCACACTACTGAAGCAGTAAAACGTACTCACATTTTCCATTTCCTCATCATCTGACCTCACCATACATTCACTGACTTCACTTCTCTCGAAGACCATAACTTTACCCTTTCTTACATTCACCTTTAACCCTTTAACCGTGGGTGTCATCCCAGAATGACATTGCAAAAACTGGACCAAACTGCGGGTGTCATTCTCGAATGTTTGTGAATATTTTGAATACAGCACGTTTTTTCCATGCGCCAATTGTTTCAAGGGAGAGTAGCTATTAAGTTCTTTCACTCCAGCCAACCCCCACCTCCCTCCTCCCACCTCCCACCCCCCAGGCCCCCCACCCCACCCCTGACCAAACACGCATAAGTATCTGTCCAGCTGTGTGAGTGACAACACCGCTGATGTGGCAGTGAAGTGCGGGCAATTACAGTTCCTTTTACCTGCCTCAGTGAACACAGAGTGGGTGTTTATCGTGTGTGCAGTGTTCATATATGTTTATAGTATTATTATCAGAATGAGGTTGGCATTTGGTAATGGTGTGTGAGCGAAAAATAGTGATTACAACACCACTGATATGGCAGTGAAGTGCGGGCAATTACAGTGCCTTTTACCTGCCTCAGTGAACACAGAGTGGGTGTTTATCGTATGTGCAGTGTTCATATATGTTTATAGTATTATTATCAGAATGAGGTTGGCATTTGGTAATGGTGTGTGAGCGAAAAATAGTGATTACAACACTGCTGATGTGGCAGTGAAGTGCGGGCAATTACAGTGCCTTTTACCTGCCTCAGTGAACACAGAGTGGGTGTTTATTGTATGTGCAGTGTTCATATATGTTTACAGTATTATTATCAGAATGAGGTTGGCATTTGGTAATGGTGTGTGAGCGAAAAATAGTGATTTTAGATCGCTCACTTCTAATGGCACTCCTCATCCAGTGATAGTCAACGAAATCATGAAACCTACATCATTGCAAAGCCGAAGGTTAGTTCTTTCTAATGGTACCTATTTTTCGCTCTAGATTTATTCTGTGCAGAATTATAAAGGTTTAAAGTTTGTTTACATTTTGGCTGGAACCCCTGCGGGAGAGGCCAGTCGGGGCAAAACAATGCCCGCGGTTAAAGGGTTAAATTCCGTTTCTTACACACTCTCCCAAACTTATCCACCAAGCCTTGCAGCTCCCCTTCGTCTTCTCTTAACAACATACTATCATCAGCAAACAACAGTACAGGGAGTTTGCAGCCATTGCCCTCTCTCATTAGGGTCACTCCAACATCCACTGCCCTGCCTTGTATCTCTTTTATAACCCCATCCATATACAGATTGAACAGCCATGGAGACATGACATCCCTGTTTCAACCCAACCTTCAAATAGGAAAACTCACTCAGTTCACTATCCACACGCACTGCAGCCATAGCATCATCATACATACTCTTCACAGCATTCAACAACTTCCCATCTACTCCATAATTATATTCTTAATACTTTCCACAATCCTTGTCTAACCACCCTATGAAGATCGCATACAACTTCTTTCCCTTCTCTAGACACTCTTCCACTAAAGATCTAGGAATGAATATCTGATCAATACAACCTCTTACCTTCCTAAAGCCTCCCTGATCTTCTCCAACTAATGCCTCTGTTATTTCCCCAACTCTATCAATAAGTATTCTACCGTATACTTTGCCTATTACTCTAAGAAGACAAATGCCCCTATGATTACCACACACATCTTTTTCCCTTTCCCTTTGTGGAAGGGAATAATTATATCTGCCTTCCAATCCTCTGGGACTTTACCTTCCTCCCAGGCCAATCTGCACATCTTGCACATCCATTCTACTATTATCTCTCCTCCATGCTTCAGCTTTTCACCACACACTTTCTGAGGCTTTCCCCATTTTGGCTTTCTTCATTGCTTCCACAACTTCCATCCTACCGATTTCTTCCTGTCTTCTCACCTCCCTCCGTCTTCCAGCCATTCCCCAGCCACTTATACACGCATTACTTTCATTCTCTATGTTCAACATTTCATTAAAGTGTTCTCTCCATCTGCTCACTTATTCTCCCTTCTCAACTAGTAAAATACCATTTTTATCTTTCACTCCCCTACTAACTTCATTGCCACCCTGTCTGACTCTCTTCACCTCTTTCCAGAACATTTTCTTACATTCCCTCCACTTGATACTCAAATTCCTTCCAAATTCCTCATCCACTCTCTTCTTTCTCTTACTAATCTTTTCACTTCTCTCTTCCTTTCTACATATAACTCTCTTTTCCGTCTCTCAAATTCTTCCACGCCCCTATTTCTCATCCATTCATTATATGTTTTCTCCTTTTGTCACAGCCTGTCCCACCTCTTCATTCCACTATGCTGTTCCTTGCACTCCCTTTCGTCTTCTCTTCACCCCACACACCACATCACATGTTGCACATACAGTAATCCCTCTACTTTCCAGATGTCCACTTTCCGGACATCCCCACTTACCGGACATAATCGTCCCGGGATCCAATATTCCCAAAATGGTCCGAAAAACGCAAAACATTCGAAAAAATCCGACTTTTTCCCGCACATAATTTGAACTTGGCACGCGTGGTGCGGGACAGCTTTGTTGTGGTGCGTCATTCCTCCGACGTCTGCTAGAGCGCCCCTGCATCCTCCCCACTTTCCACGTATCTCTTGTCGTGAGTGAACGCTCGTCGTTATGGCTGCCCATGTGCTTGCTTTTGTGGTGGTGCCTTACCTGCTGCAGGCACTCCTGCTGCTCTCGTGCCTCTCCTTCGTGTGTGTGATGATGGACCCGCCGCCTGAGAAGAGGAAGAGAGTGGTTTTGACCCTGGAGAAGAAGAGGGAGATATTGGAGAAAGTAGATGCGGGATGGTCTTCGTCACGCATCCTCCCTGAGTTCAACCTGGCCTGATCTACTTTGTTTGATATTAAGAGATCCCGAGACAAACTCATGCAGTACACGGCTGACTTCTCGTCGAAAAGCAAACACACTGTGGAGAGGATGATGATTTTTACCCTCAAGTTTGCTGAAGTAGTCCGCTCCACACTGATTTGGTATCGACAGCAATGTGTTGCTGGTGTAATGGTACGTGGTACGGAGTTGAAGGCTGCTGCTGAGAAGTTTGCAAGGCTTCACGACGCCCTAGACTTCATGGCATCCAAGGGTTGGCTCTTCATGTTCAAGTTATGACATGGCCTTACCAACCGTAAGTCTCCTGGTGAAGCTTTGGACACTAATGAGGATGAAGTAGAGGAGATTCGCCAGAAGGTGAAGGGCTTGATCAACAGGGAGGGCCTCACTCTCGGTCAAGTCTACAACGCTGATGAAACTGGTTTATTCTATTGCTCTTTGCCTACGAACATTCTAGCTGAGGAGACGGAGAAGCATGTACCTGGCTGCAAGCTCTCCAAGCAACGGATATCTGCTTTGTGTTGTGCCAGTGCTAATGGCATGCATCAGCTTAAGCCCGTAATTGTTGGCCGTGCAAAGCAGCCTCGGTGTCTTCGTGGGGTGATGGATGTCCTTCCTGTCGTCTGGTACCTTTCCTTGAAGGCATGGTTCACAGCCCACATCTTCAAAGACTGGTTCCACCGCCATTTCGTCAAGGAGGTCATACATTACCAGACAGAGAAACTGGAAATCCCACACGACCAGGTAAAGGCCCTCCTTCTCCTCGACAATGCACCTGCCCACCCGTGTGACAAGGACTTGGTTGCTGAGAATGGCCGCATTAGGTGCATGTTTCTGCCACCTAATACTACTGCTCTCATCCAACCAATGGACCAAGGAGTGATTGTGGCAGTGAAGCGGCTATACCGACGGAAGTTCCTGGACGAGGTGATTTTTTTTTTTTTTTAATGCGAGGAAGAAGGAACCAAAGGCCATGAGCCCGCAGTAACAGTTCCCTCCAAGAGAAAAACAAAATACAATAGAGAGCCAAATTCAAGATCCGATCATTTTGAGATGCCTGGACACACTACGTTTGAAAGACTGGAGATCATAGGCAGAAGGAAATACAGACAGAGGGAGACAGTTCCAGAGCTGACCTGTTGCATAAATGAAAGACTGGGAGTAACGGTTAACTCTTGCATTAGAGAGTTGGACAGAAAAGGGATGAGAGTTTGCTGCCAGACGGGTGCTACGCGCCCGTCGTAGAGGTGGAGAAATGCAAGCAGACAGTTCAGAGGAGCAGTGACCATTAAAGTAGCGATAGAAAAGAGATAAAGATGCAACAGTGCGGCGAAGAGACAGAGGTTGAAGGGAGTCAGTAAGAGGAGGAGAGTTAATGAGACGAAAAGCCTTTGACTCCACCCTATTGAGAAGAGCTGTATGTGAGGAGCCTCCCCACACATGAGAGTTGTACTCCACACAGGGGCGGATAAAACCCCTGTATAGAGTCAACAATTGTGCAGGGGTAAAGAAAGAGCGGAGTCGGCTTAGCACACCCAATCTCTTGGAAGCAGATTTTGCAAGAGATGTAATATGATCTTTCCAAAATAAGTCCCGAGTAAATGAAACCCCAAGCATGTTCAAGGATGATGCAGGATTAAGCTGAATATTATTAAACATTAGTGGGTATACCTGTGGAAGATTTTGTCGGGTTGATAGGTGTAAGAACTGAGTCTTAGATGCATTAAAGACAACCATATTATTTTTACCCCAGTCAGAGATATGAGCCAAGTCAGACATTAGGCGTGCCATAGCCTCATCCCTTGTTTCTTGAAGTAACTGTTGAGATGGGCGTTGCGGGAACCGAATGGAAAGGTGAAGGGTGGAGTCATCAGCATATGAGTGGATAGGGTTAGATGTACAGCTTAGAAGATCATTGATGAATAAAAGGAAGAGAGTTGGTGATAGGACAGAGCCCTGAGGAACACCACTGTTGATAGATCTAGGAGAAGAACGATGGCTGTCTACGACAGCAGCTATAGAACGACCAGAAAGGAAGCTAGCGATGAAGGCACAGATAGAAGGATAGAAACCGTAGGATGGCAGTTGGGAAATTAAAGATTTATGCCAGACTCGATCGAAAGCCTTTGATATGTCAAGTGCAATGGCAAAGCTTTCGCCAAAGTCCCGAAAGGAGGATGACCAGGAGTCTGAAAGGTAGGTGAGAAGATCGCCAGTGGAGCGTCCCTGACGGAACCCATACTGACGATCGGAAAGAAGGTTGTGATAGGAAAGATGCCTTAAAATTTTTCTATTAAGAATTGACTCGAAAACTTTTGAAATACAGGACGTTAAAGCAATTGGACGATAGTTGGAGGGTTGGGAGTGGTCACCCTTCTTTGGGACTGGCTGAATGAGAGCAAACTTCCAGCAAGAAGGAAAGGTACAAGTTGACAGACAAAGGTGAAATAGTTTGCCTAGGCAGGGTGTAAGCACAGAAGCACAGTTTTTGAGAACAACAGGAGGGACCCCATCAGGCCCATATGCCTTGTTAGTACTGAGGCCAGTAATGGCAGAAAATACATCAACTGAAGAAATTTTAATGTCAGCCATGAGGAAGTCAGAGGGGGGAAGTGATGGAGGAACAGCACCGAATCGTCTAAGGTGGAATTGGAGGAGAAAGTCTGTGCGAAGAGGTCTGCTTTATCAGTAGAAGAAATAGCTACAGAACCATCAGAGTAGAAAAGAGGAGGGAAGGATGATGAGGTAAAGTTGTTAGAAAGATTTTTGGCAAGGTGCCAGAAGGAGCGGGAAGAATTCGAGTTGGAGAGTTGAGAGCATTTAGTATGGATGAAATTATTTTTAGTAGAGCGAAGAACAGACTTAGCACGATTCCGGGCAGAAACGTAAAGATTATGTGATTCAGGGGTGGGTTGGCTCCGGTACCTTTTGTAGGCCCTCTCCTTGTTGCGGACAGCATTAGAACAAGCGTGATTAAACCAAGGCTTTCTTGCGTTAGTCAAAGGATGGTTGTTCTCGAGGACGAGGACGAGCACAGGGAGGGATGGGACACGCGAGGCCAGCGGACTTTGGAAAACCTTTGCCGCTACATCAAGTCTGCCATTTACAACTGGGCCAGTGCATGGAAGGAAATCCCTGTCAAGACTCTAGAAAATGGTTGGTCTCGTCTGCTTCTCGATATGGATGTGGAGCACAATTTGCTAGGTTTCGATGTGGTTGACTTCCATGCACGTCTACGTGTGCATGGGGATGATGTTGATGTTGAAGTATGTGAGTGGTTGGATGATGATGAGGGTGATCCTGGGTATCAGACCCTGTCTGATATCGAGATCACATCTTCAGTCACAGGTGTCAGTACCCAGCTTGAAGATTCCGACGAGGACGGCAACAATGATGCGGACTCCTCTCAGCATGACACAACTCCAGCCATTCCCAAGCTGAGTGCACTCTGGGAACACCTAGAGTTCGTTCTGAACTACCTGGAACACCCGGACTGCGAGAGGGAGATGGGGCCCTTGGGACTTGTGGAGGAAGTGCATGCTTTCAGGCAGAGTATCATAAATCGTCAGAATCGTCATTCCTTGCGTCAGTCAACGATTGACAGCTTTTTCAGGCCCATGACCCCTACTGTGCACAGCCCTGGCTCCACTCCATTGCCTCCCCAAGACAGGCCCTCATGCTCCGAGCCACAGCCCAGCACATCAGCCACGGTGGAGTCACCACTCGACGTAAGTTTGCGTCTATCTTCTGAGTCGTCTGCAGTGGGTACTCCATCACCACAACCCAGCGATGCACCTCTCTCAGACTCTGACAGTGATTAAACGGCAAGAACTTCTCCACTAGACCACACAGGAATTTAGTGTTGTGCAGTGAAAGAAAAACAGTGCTTACAGTATTGTTATGAAATTAGAAATTTGAGTGAAAAGACAAACAATTTTTGGACTAACTTGTGTGTTTTGTTTTGAAATTGGTTTTATGAGTGGAAAGACTTAAAGTGCAGAGTGCAACACTTAAGTTACAATGGACCATAAGCAAGACAAGAGTGCACAGTGTGAAGACAATGGACTTCTGAGTGCGAATGACTATGTTAAGTGCAAGACTTCATGAACAGTGTACTGCAAGTGCTTCATGAAATCCTTCTTACTGTCAGAGTCTGAGAGGAGGCAGTTATTCATCGAGATGGCCATGGACTTGCTGTAAGTATGCAGAATGTTTCATACTGTACTGTACTGTATTTTCCATACTGTACTTACCTCAAACACCTCATTTCACTCTTTTATGTCCCTTATTGGTGTGAATATGTAGTGTCTTAGGTGCTATGCATGTGCAGTAGGGAGGTGTTTTTCTAAATTAGGCTAGGTTAGGGTCCATAACTACCAGTTCAGGAGTCAGGGACTTGTAAGTGCCCAGAATGTTTAATATTGTATAAACCTACCTCAAAAACCTCATTTTATGGTTCTTTTGCATTTATTTCAGTCTTATTGGTGTGATTAGGTGCTATGCATGTCCAGAGGGAGTTGTATAGGTGTTTTTCTGAGTTAGGGTCCATAAGTACAAGTCCAGGAGGCTGGTGCCCACTATCCGGACAGGACCACTTTCCGGACATGCCTTGGGCTCTATTACGTCGGATAGTGGAGGGATTACTTCTTTTGTGAATATCTTGCACACAACTTCCACGTACCCCATCTGTTCCACATCATATTTACCGAATCATTCCTCCACTTCTCTCTTATATTCTGCCTTTTTCTCATCCTCTTGTAACCTTTCCACTCTTCTTGCATTTACTCCTTCCTCCCGTCCTTCCCTTCTTCTATTTCTTCATTTTACTTGGACCTTGATTCTGACCACCAGAAAGTTCACTCCCCCAAACTCTATAATGCTCTTGCATCCATTACACATCTTCGCAACCTTTCATCAAAGGACACGTAATCATTGCCCTCCTTTCATTCAGTTCACCATCCACCCCTCTCATCACTCGCCATGTATACCATGTATGCCATGTATAATAATAAAAATCATCATCATCATTATGATTATTATTATTATTATTATTTTTATTATTATTATTATTACTTCACTCTCATCTTAAATGTCAGGACCAACTGCCTAGCCCCGGGCTCCTGCGCTCCTCATGGGGCAGTGTAGGATTGGATGATGGATGGAAGGATGGATTATTATTATTATTATTATTATTATTATTATTATTATTCGATATAATAGTAATCTTAATCATCATCATCATCCGGACCTCCTTTCCCACCCTACGGCAGGGTGAAGAGTAGCAACGTCCAGACAACCCAGACATGCCCAATCCAATGGGCCATGCTTTCATTCGCTCACCATTCAAGCCCCCGGATTCCTGGCCCTCTCATATACTCCAAAAACATTTACCACTTACTGTAGCTTCACATAAACGTATCCGACAGAGTCAACCCGGATCCTGTCACTCTAAAATGCAAAAATCCCTGATCATGTGCTTCTCCTCACAATATTCATCCAGACGTCTCGCTCTCTTGCCAGTCCCCTAGCCTCACAGACTTCCAAACGTCTTTTCCTGACGCACCCATCCACTATATCCCTCCACCTTCTCCTTGGCCTGCTCGCCTCCTCCCTTCTTTACCTTTTTCACCAATAGTGTTATGCATTCTCTCCGCATAACCGTAAGATCTCAGTACACTGTCTTCGATTCTGGTGTCCACAGATTTCCTCACTCCACATCTTTCACGAATCATATTACTTCGTATCCTATCCACTCTCTGTACTCCACATACATTCCTCACCACTCCCATCTATACTGATCTCACTCTTGACTTCATTTTCATGCCACACCATAGTCTTATATCCATATGTTAGAGTTGGCACTAACACTCCTTCATGTATGTCACATGCAGATGCAACACTCAAGCCTCTGTTTCTTATCAAGGCCTTCATTGCACCAGCTAGTTTCCTTCCTTGTGTTACTCTACTTTCCACTTCCCTTGCACATTTTCCTCTTTTTCTATCACTGTACCCAGGTATTTGAACTCTCATCAATTGCAGTCTCTCCTCTTTCACTGTAACATCACACTAGGAGTCACCTTCTCTCTCAGTAACTATCACTACTTTTTTCTACATTTATTCTCAAGGCACGACACTCAGACACCAGCAAAACATTGTATTAGTCCACCAAGTTCTTCTCCCAAGTAGTACTACATCATCAGCATACAACACATTTGAGATATTCCATCACTCACCATTCATTACCAACGGCATCCCTCTCTCCATAACTCGTGTTTTTTATCACCCCATATATATATATATATATATATATATATATATATATATATATATATATATATATATATATATATATATATATATATATATATATATATATATATATATATATATATATATATATATATATATATATATATATATATAATCTTGGGGCCTGGTGGTTTAGTGGGTAATTATTGCGCTCCAGTTGGATTGAGCCGATGAAGGTTTATATCCAAGGGGTGGTTGGTTGGGATTCATTGAGCATGTAGTGCTCTCAGGGATGAGGGAGGCTGGTCACTCTCATCGTAAATGTCGGGACCAATTGCCTAGCCCCGGGCTCCTACGCTCCTCATGGGGCAATGTAGGATTGGATGATGGATGAATATATATATATATATATATATATATATATATATATATATAGTGTGTGTGTGTGTGTGTGTGTGTGTGTGTGTGTGTGTGTGTGTGTATTATATAGAATAACCATGGGGACATCTCCTAACCTTGTCCCACGCCCACACCGATCGTGATCCATTTACTTAGATGCCCATTTACCCTTACACATGCTCCACTACCACCATAAAAGCTTTTGACGGCTCCTAACGGCTTGCAATCTACACCGTACGTGTGCAAAACCTTCCAGAGTCGTTCTCTGTCTACTTTGTCGTATGCTTTTTCGAGATCCATAAATGCCATAGTCTTTCTCACAAGCCTTCTCCACTGTCTAACTGCAAGTATTTGATCCACACATCCTCTGCCACTCCTAAAGACACGTTGTTCATCACTCTAGGACTTCTGACATCTCTCTTACATTCTTTATGATAATCCTTCCACATACCTTCCCTGCAACACTCAATAAACTTATGCCACAATTATTCTTCCAGTCATTTTGCTCACCTTTATTATTGTACAGGGATACAATCACAGCCCTTTCACACTTTGCTGGTACAGAGTCAGTCATCCATACCTTCTTGCATAGGATATCTCCAACAAGCACTTCATTCCGCTTTCTGCACTCCACTTAAATCATCTCTGCATACACCTCATCAGCCCCAGCTGTTTTTCCATTTCTCAGGCACCTCACGGAGTTCTTCACTTTGCAAGTGTCACGTTTCCTGGCATTGCATTCCTTCTCTGCACACCCACAAAACCAGTCATGTTTACAGCCACTCTGTTCTCTCTTCCTATTCATCAGGCTTTCAAAATATTCTTTCCATCTGGTCCTTATTTCATCCCCGTGGGTTAATAATGTACCACTAACATCCTTCACACTTTCACATTTCTTTCCTCTGTCACATATACATTTCCACACCTCTTTTCCAGAATAACTTCTTATTTTCAAAGTAATTTGTATACGTTTTTCTTCCTAGATGTAAGAAACATTCTAGGAATTACGTGTTATGCCATAAGATTAGGGTAATGTTTACATCTCGAGACGTGAGGTACAATACTTGGCGCATATCACGTGCCACGTGCACCCCCTGGATGTGATGAACCCTGTCAATAACAAAGCTTAAAGAACTGGGCTATCATATGGCGCAAACCACGCAGTGATCGACCCTGTGGTTACTGATATATAAGCTTCTCAAAAGCGTTACGGTGGGGCCCTGTCAGGTTGGGCCTGCCTGGGTCGGGCCGTTCATATGTCAGAAAATGCCACTACTTGACGAGAGACTCGCAAGAGGTTTGCGCTCACTCATAAGAAAGGCAATGTATTCTGTTCTCAGGCAGGTCGTCGATTAAAATAATTTTTAATGTTTTCTGGTGCTCCAGATTCTCCTTAGCAGCGTAAAGTCCTCGTGTATTAACCAGTGTAGATTACGAAGTAATGTGCAGTGATTTTGTTAAAATATAGTATTTGTGCTTACACAGTGTCATGGAGATGATCTTCCAAGATGATCAATAAGGAGTTTTGGTTAGAAAGAAGTCTGTGGAAACCACGCAGACCCTGCAGATGGCTGATTAAGAGATGGGTGATGATGACAAGCCTGGTTGATGATAAAAGAAGGCCTCCCTTGAGTGCTGAGTCAGAGAAAGCTGTAAGAAACGCTGGGTCGTCACTCACCACCACCACAGTCATGCAATTCGACACCTGCCGTACCTGAGATCATCACAGTAATTTGATGTAATGTGACTCTTCAAGCCAGAAAAAGTTAGTTTGCCAGTCCATTGGGCTGACTTCTTTATTAATGTTTGTATTTCGGTTTTGATTTATAAGAATTATTCTTGATAAAATGGTACACATTCCCTTTAAACATACACTTTGTTAGGGTAATACCATGTATCTGTATTTATTAATTGTGCAGCTGCTAGGGTTCTCCTCAGCAAAATATAATTGTCTGGAAAAAAGAAAAACTAAATCCATTGGTTTTAATTAGGGGAAGAATCACTTTAACCTTATTCAACACACACACACACACACACACATATATATATATATATATATATATATATATATATATATATATATATATATATATATATATATATATATATTGTGGCCACCTAAGGATAGAGTACCTACTGTATATACCGGAAGAGTAGCGACATAGGGGGTACCGGACGCTCTGCTGACGGGCGCCATTTTCCTGCCAAATTCGCGCGCCGCCTGACTGAGACTCAGGCGCAGGCATTCCGTTAGGTTAGTTCATGTTTTTTTGTTGCTGAGAGTGGGCGTGATGCCGGGCTGTTCTGCCTATGGGTGTGCCAATCGACCGGGGAAAGGCTTTAAAATGTTCACATTTCCATCTGATCCAGAAAGAAGGAAATTATGGAAGAATAAAGTCAATCGTCTGGGGTGGGAACCAACTTCTAAATCAGTCTTATGTGAGGTATGGTATGCTTAATGAATGTTTTCATGTAATTTGCTGGGAGTTTGTTCCTCTCTGCCGTAGAAATAAATGAACTGTCGGTGTAAGAGGGAACCACTAAAGTAGATAAGAGTATCAGGACGGGTTAATCATTGAGAATGAATTTGCGTAAGAAGTGATGACTCACAAATTCACGGTTTTTTCATACTATGTTGATATTAGTTGTTTATGGTTGTTTATGCATATCTTGCATATGTATTATTATACTTCCTGTTCATATGAGTGCATTTTGTTACTTGTGTATTATGCCTACATGGAAAAAAGTATTATTCACAAAATAATAGTGCGCTCTTCATACCAATGTAGCCTATCATTATATTATCCTACTTTTATACTATCGTATGCTACTATTCATATGTGTATGACGTTTACCTTTCGTGTGTTTATTATCACATGTCTTGTGTTTTTACGCATATTCTTACGTGCATTATCCGTACAGAATCTTTTGATGTGTATTCTACATGTACTCTTATTATTTCGTGTGTTGTGACAATACGTGGAACGTGCATTTTTTTTTTTTTCGTGTGCTACTGTATACGTGTAATACGTGCATTTCATGTACTGTATATTATGTGGACGTGTATCTACGTGACTCTTCAGTCAACCGTCTATGAATGTTACTAGTTTCTAAGGGGTCCAGTATAACATACAGTTTACCTGAGAGTACCCATATAGGTACTCTAGTTTACTTCTAATGTTATCATTGGTTACTTAGAAGCTGAAACACTTTTTCACGTGAGTCTGAAGTCAGCATAATAACCTTCACAGATGAAGGTCAGCAGGACTTGTCAGTGACAGAGAGTGATTCTTTGTACAACTTTATAGGCTACTGTGTTCACAGTGTAAAAAACACGGAGACCACCTGTGACGAGTGCCTGGGAGATGTAATATCATCACCCCATCAGACAGTTCATAAAGCAGCAGACCTCACTTTACTCAAGGAATACAAAAAAGGACGACATAAAGTATATGAGATGCTGCATAAAGTCGAGCTGATGTTCAGGAAAGGTCAGTGTGATTTGACAGGAAAGGATAACATTAAGAAAACTCTGATGAATGAAGCAGTAAACCTAACCAAAAATTATGATATTCCTACCAGTCATACCCTCAAAAACAAACTTCTAAGCAAGTTTATCAATGCTCGCTTGCATTTCTGCTGCAAAAAGATTAATGAAGAAGAAAAAAGAAACACAGAAAAAAAATACAGAACTCAGTAAAAGTGTAGCCATGAGGAAACTTGTACAGAATGTAATCAAGTCCTGTCCCTCAACAGGTTACTGCTATAATATAGTATATTGTTAAATATTCCCATATAAACATTGATTGTAAGCATCCTACATCTCATTCATCATCTTCTCTTATATTATGCTTTCGTCAGTATTTATAGCATCTATCACCAGCTGGAGAGAGAGAGAGAGGACAGCAGGTCGCCAGGCAGGGAGTTGGTGCGCGCCGCGCGTTTGGCAGGAAAATGGCGTCCTATTGGGGAGTTGTCGCTACTCTCAGTATATAGGTACTCTACTTAAGGAGATACCATACCTGACTAATATGTAGTGTAATCAGCAAAGCTAGTGTTCTTATTTTATGCAACATATATACAACACATGTGCGACAGGCTGTAGTTTTATTGTGGTTATACGAGTAAACTAAAAAAATGGTCCTACCTGACGAACCTGTCCAACAACCATATAGAACTCCACCTGTGTCGCATTTCCTACCAGATCGTCCCAGGGCACCTCAAGCACACATACAATATGCACCAGTTGCTGATATATCTGAAACATGAGTTATTGTCAAATGTAAAAAAAAGCAATTAAGTAGAGCACACACAGATAACCTAGGAATATGCTAGGGAAACCTCTTGGTGTGAACAATAGAGACTGTCTTCAATACAAGTGATACTGCTCAGAATCAGCACTCTGAAGACATTAATGTTTCATATAAGTTGTATGAGAACAAAACGATGTTTATGAGCTTACTGTGGCTGCAGATAAGAATGTCTCTTGTCTGGTAGTTAAAATGCAGACAGGACATGCAGGAGGAGTTTTTGTGGAATGAACCACATCTTTTACCATGCCTGTCAGTGTTTCACTCCTACGATTACCTGAGGAAAAGAAATTTATTGATAACTTGTAATAGCTTTGTTCTGCATTTGCTGTTTCATATTGTTCAAAATAATCCTGCCCTTTGTTTTATTCAACTTACACAGAACGATTGGCAGTTTGGCCTCAGCAACTATCAGCAGGAATACTACCGGGAAGAGGAGATGGATTTCCATTAGCGGTATTTCTGCATGTATCTGGATGAAAAAAATAATAATCATTATTATCGATGTCAGATTATCCCACACATTACAGTTAGTACCATCCGCAAATGTCCTGGCCATATTAATGCACTTCTCAAAGCACTCTTTTTTTTTTTCTTTTTTTGTACCAAATATATTTTCTGAGGACACTTTCATATCATTGTGTTACTGCTCATAACTGAATATCAATGTAAACCAAGTGCTGAAGTTATAATGACAGTAAAATGGAAGTGACAATAAAAATGAAGTTGAGCAGAATCATTGTGGTCTGTTACTAGAAGGCGCATTAAATGCAAGTAGCAAGTCATCTTGTGGGTGTCCCAGATTGGTCCCCGCATGAGTTGGTTGGTGAGTAGGCAAGGTGGGTAGACTGGTGGATAGAGTGGGGTGGATAGGTGGGTTTCGTAGACAAAGTGGGTGAAGTCGGCAATACAGAAGGGCTGGGGATGGGTGAAGTGGATGTGGTGGTAGGCAGGATGTGGTGAGCTGATTGGGTAGATGGGTGGTTGATGTGGAATGTGGTGGGTGGGTGGTGTTTCATGGGTGGGTGGTTGGATTGGGCACGAGGTTGGGGTGCATGAGCTTTCTATAAAAAGATGTGTGGGTGGACTTAGTGGGTGGATGGATATGTGGCTTTCTGGAGGCTATGCCAGGAGTCAGGCCTACTACAATGGTTGCATGAGTGTGTAGTTGGGGGAATATTCAATAAGTTTCACTGGACAATAGGTCTAAAAGATAAGATGGCCATTGGTTTGAATGCTTATGTGGAAAAATAGGTATGTGGTTTGAATACGTTCAACTCGGAATGTAGGTCCAGAAAATAGGTCCATGGGAAGTGCATCCATAGGGAGAATGGGCTCAAGTAGAAACACAGATCCAAACTGTAAAAAAAAAAAAAAAAAAATGGTCCACGTGAGAATGTGTCCTGTTGGAGATTGCTGTGTCCCCCTCTGCTGAAAAAAATTATGTCCCCGAGGAAAAACATGTCCTTGGAGAAAATCGCTTAATGGACGGAAAGTATGCATATAGGGAAAATAGATTCATGGACAAAATAGCTCCATGGATAATAACAAATCCAAAGAGAAGTTAGGTCCAAGGGGAGTAATAGTTCTATGGAGAAACTGAATCCATACTGGAAAAGGGGGCCACATGGGATAAAAAAGAATCCCATGGATAAAATAGGTCACAGACACTGGGTTCATATAGAAAAACAGCCTAAGTGGAACAAAAGTTCACGGGTGTTAAGCAGGTCCAAGAAAGATTTTCTTTACAGAAGAATATAAACATATTAAACTCAAAGCACTCAGAGAGTGCTTACCTCCGCCAATGCCATAGCCATTAGAAAGGATCCGAATCCGGATTTGTGGATATAGAATCTGGATCCGGATCCGAATCCGTGGACATAGGATATGCATTCGGATCCTGATCCGCCCCCAAATTTAATCAATTCCTTCTTGGTCCATGGCCCACCTTTCCACAAAATTTCATTTAAATTGATTGAGAACATTTGGAGATATTGTGCAGGATACTTCGGATGAAGATCCGGATCCGTCACAATGTTAAACAATTTCTTTCTTGGCCCATGGCCCTCCTTTCCACCAAATTTCATCAGAATCCGCTCATAACTTTTTGAGTAATCTTGTTAAAAAACAGACAAACAAACGCAGGCAAAAACATAACCTTGTCAGAGGTAATTGAAAAAAAAAAAAAAAAAAAAATCAGTGCATCAGATTACAGGCAGGTGGGGACGCCCATCAACCACCCACTTACTGTAGTGGTACTATGCTTTAGGGTAGCTCTACATCGAGTGGCAAGCCAAATGATTTTCCTGTAAACCGGGAAAGCATTAACAACGCTGGGTGGTAACCTTATAACCAACCGACACGTGTTCCCTACGTGACAGCAGGTGGGTTGGAGGAGAGTTAGTGCCCCTCCCCGGAAAACAACTAACTAAAAATATGAACAAGAAGCCTCAGACCAGGACTGACAAAAAGATGATGACTAAGGGCCGAACAAAGGCCATGATACAGATGGCGACGTGGAATGTAAGGGGTGCAAATGATGAGATGAAAAAGAGACATTGTCCAGGTGCTTGAGGGTGCAAAAGTGGATGTATGTAGATTAAGTGAAGCTAAATGGTGAGAAGAGAGTGTGAGAGAATGGAAGTATGGATGCGGTATATGGCAGAAGTAAATGAGAATGATAGGGCAAAAGACGGAGTGTGTATTGTTGTGACTAACATATGGAAGGAGAATATAACAGAGTATGGATCAGTTGGCTCAAGGATTGTTTGGGTAAGATTGAAAGTTGGACTACAAATGTGGGCTACTGTGTGTGTATGCACCAGTGCAAGATTGTGCAACAGAGTGAGATAAGAGTTCTGGACAAATGTGGAAGTGTGCATGGTAAAGTTTAAAAGGAATGAGAGAGTGTTTTTGATTGGCGATATGAGTGGAAAAGTAGGGAATGTGAAGGTGGATGGAGTAGTTGGTGAGTGGGGTGTGCCTGCTAAGATAGATGAGAATGGCAGTGCTTTAGTGGACATTTGTGCCGGGAGGGGGTTGGTGATAGCCAATACCATCTTCAGGCACAAAATGATCCACAAGTATACATGGCAAGTGATGAGAAGGGTGGGTGGTGAACTGAATGAAAGGAAGGCAATGATTATGTGTGTGTGGATGAATGGATGCGAAGGTGTGTAATGGATGGAAGAGCATATGGAGGTTGGGGGAGTGGACTTCCTGACCACCACCAAGTGGTGGTCAGAATCAAGGTCCTAGTAAAATGGAGAAATAGAAGAAGGGAAGGACGGGAGGAAGAAGTAGATGCAACGAGAGTGGGAAGGTTACAAGAGGATGAGAAAAAGGCAGAATATAAGAGAGAAGTGGAGGAACGATTGGGCAACTATGAACTGGAGCAGATGGGGGACGTGGAAGGTGTGTGCAAGGTATTCACAGAAGAAATTTGTGCAGCACGTGAAGATTGGCCTGGGAGGAAGGTAGAGTCCCGGAGGATTGGAAGTCAGGTATAATTATTCCCTTGTACAAAGGAAAAGGGGAAAAAGAAGTGTGTGGTAATCATAGGGGCATTTGTTTTCTTAGTATAATAGGAATAGTGTATGGTGGGATACTTATAGACAGAGTTAGAGAAAGAACAGAGAAATTAGTTGGAGAAGAACAGGGAGGCTTTAGGAAGGGAAGAGGTTGTGTAGATCAGATATTCATTCTTAGTTCTTTAGTGGAAAAGTTTCTAGAGAAGAGAAAGAAGTTGTATGCGGCTTTCATGGATTTGGAGAAAGCATATGACAGGATGGATAGACAAGGATTGTGGAAAGTGTTAAGAATATATGGAGTAGATGGGAAGTTGTTGAATGCTGTGAAGAGTATGTACGATGGTGCGAAGGCTGCAGTGCGTGTGGATGGTGAACTAAGTGAATTTTTCTCTTTGAAAGTTGGTTTGAAACAGTGATGTGTCATGTCTCCAAGGTTGTTCAATCTGAAAATGGATGGGGTAATAAAAGAGGTACAAGGTAGGGCAGTGGATGTTGGAGTGGCCCTGGTGAGAGAGGGTAGTGTTTGGAAACTCCCTGTACTGTTGTTTGCAGATGATACTGTGTTGTTGAGTGAAGACGATGGGGAGCTGCAAGGCTTGGTGGATGAGTTTGAGAGAGTGTGTAAGAAACGGAATCTAAAGGTGAATGTAGGGAAGAGCAAAGTGATGGTCTTTGAGAGAGGTGAAGTTAGTGAATGTACAGCGAGGTTGGATGGTGAGGAATTGGAAAATGTGAGTACGTTTAAGCACTTGGGTAGTGTGATGAGTAAGGATGGAGGTTTGGAGGGTGAAGTGCTTGAAAGGGTACAGCAGGGAAGAAAGGTTGCTGGTTCTTTGAAAGCAGTGATAAGAAACAGGGAAGTGAGCATGGAAGTGAAAAAGTTACTACATGACAGTATTGTGATACCAACTCTAACGTACGAAAGTGAAGCTTGGACATTGTTGGAAGGACGCAAGTCAAGAGTGAGAGCAGTGGAAATGAGTTATTTAAGAGGAGCCTGTGGAGTCACGTGGAGAGACAGGCTGACGAATGAGGATATAAAGGAGCGTTGTGGTGTTGATGTGGATGTGATAGGAAGCGTTATGAGGAACACACTGAGGTGGTTTGGCCATGTGGAGAGGATGGAGGGTGAAAGACTGTCGAAGAGAGTGTATGTGAGTGAGGTGGAGGGTGGAAGAGGGAGGGGGAGGCCGAGGATGAGATGGAGGGATGGGGTGGAGAGGTATATGAGAGAGGGGGGTGTGAGTTGGGAGCAGGGCAGTGAAATGGCGGGGGACAGGGCGACTTGGAGGCGATTTGTTTGTGGCCACCCCAAACGGGATTGAGGCGTCTGGCAATAGATAGATAGATAGATAGACGTGAGGAGGTGTGTGGGGTGCAGAGTAGACGAATGGGGTGCAACGAACAGCATGGTGGAATGAAGAGGTGAGACATGCAGTGGCAGAAAGGAAGACAACATATAATGAATGGATGCGAAATAGGGGCGAGGAAGAAGTTGAGGGACGGAAGACAGAGTTATATGTAGAAAGGAAGAGAGAGGTGAAAAGATTAGTAGGAGAGAGTAAGAGGAGAGTGGATGAGGAATTTGGAAGGAATTTGAGTGTGGACTGGGGGGGACTGTAAGAAAATGTTCTGCAAAGAGGTAAAGAGAGTTAGACAGGGTGGCAGTAAAGTTAGTAGGGGTGTGAAAGATAAAAATGGTAGATTACTAGTGGAGAAGGGAGATAAAGTGAGCAGATGGAGAGAACACTTTAAGGAATTGTTAAACACAGAGAATGAAAGTAATGCGAGTATAAGTGGATGGGGAATGACTGGGAGAAGGAGGGAGGTGAGAAGAGAGGAAGAAATCAGTAGGAGGGAACTTGTGGAAGCAATTAAGAAAGTCAAAATTGTGAAAGTCCTAGGAATTGACGGAGTGTGTGGTGAAATGCTCATGCATGGGGGAGACATAGTAATAGAATGGATGTGGAAGATGTGCAGATTGGCCTGGGAGGAAGGTAGAGTCCCAGAGGTTTGGAAATCAGGTATAATTATTGCCTTGTACAAATGGAAAAGGGAAAAAGAAGTGTATGGTAATCATAGGGGCATTTGTCTTCTTAGTGTAATAGGAAAAGTATACGGTACGATACTTATTGACAGAGTTAGGGAAATAACAGAGGAATTAGTTGGAGAAGAACAGGGAGATTTTAGGAAGGGAAGAGGTTGTGTAGACCAGACATTCATTCTTAGATCTATAGTAGAAAAGTTTCTAGAGAAGGGAAAGAAACTGTATGCGGCCTTCATAGATTTCGAGAAAGGATATGACAGGGTGGATAGGCATGGATTGTGGAAAGTACTAAGAATATATGGAGTAGATGGGAAGTTGTTGAATGCTGTGAAGAGTATATATGGGGGTGCTAAGGCGTGTGGATAGTGAACTGAGTGAATTTTTCTATTTGAAGATTTGATTGAAACAGGGATGTGTCATGTCTCCATGGTTGTTCAATCTGTACATGGATGGGGTTATAATAATGATACAAGGTAGGGCAGTGGATGTTGGACTGGCCCTAATGAGAAAGGGCAGTGTCTGGAAAATCCCTGTACTGTCTTTTGCAGATGATACTATGTTGTTAAGTGAAGACGAAGGGGAGCTGCAAGACTTGGTGGATGAGTTTGGGAGAGTGTGTAAGAAACGGAATCTAAAGATGAATGTAAAGTTATGGTCTTCGAAAGAAGTGAAGTCAGTGAATGTACAGTGAAGTTGGATATGAGCAAATGGAAAATGTTAGTGCATTTTAATATTTGGGTAGTGTGATGAGTAAGGATGGTAGTTTGGAGGGTGAAGTGCTAGAAATGGTACAACAAGGAAGAAAGGTTGCTGGTTCCTTGAAAGCAGTGATAAGAAACAAGGAAGTGAGCATGGAAGTGACAAAGTTACTACATAACAGTATTGTGATACCAATTCTATAACGTATGGAAGTGAAGCTTGGACGTTGTTGGAGGGACACAAGTCAAGAGTGAGAGCTGTGGAAATGAGTTATTGTAAAGAAGCATGTGGAGTCACATGGAGAGACTGATTGACAAATGAGAATGTGAAGGAGCATTGTGGTGGGGATGTGGATGTGATAGGAAGCATTAGGAGAAACACACTGAGGTAGTTTTTTTTTTTCTTTTATGTCTCCGACTCTGGGCAAAGGCTTCAGGGCCTATATCTCCGGGGCAGTAGGCTATCCCAAGGCCCACTAGTCCTCCTACACCTCCACATGTCACCACTTCAGCGCTAACACCCACCATCCATATTGAATACATGCTAGGGCTGTCTCAGACAGGACTGGTGTATTGGTATTAGCGGGGGTATTTTTACGACATTTCGGCGGGTCATCTGGTAGATCAGGAAAGTCTGCATTTTATGAAATTCAAATCCCCAAACTGTTCCTGCCCCAGCCGGGATTCGAACCTGGGTCCACCAAGACTGCAGGCCGCCCCTCTACCGATTCAGCCACCGCCTCCGCCATGTGGAGAGGATGGAGAGTGAGAAACTGATGAGGAGAGTATATGTGAGTGAGGTGGAGGGGGAGAGGGGCAGGGGGAGGCCAAAGATGAGATGGAGGGATGGAGTGGAAAGGTATATGAGAGAGGGGGGTGTGAGTTGGGAGCAGAGCAGTGAAATGGCGGGGGACAAGGCGACGTGGAGGCGATTTGTTTGCGGCCACCCCGTATGGGATCAAGGCATCTGGCAATAGATAGATAGGTAGATTACAGGAGTGCTCCATTCACAAAAATCTGTAACAGTTGGACTCGAATTGTTGTATGTTTAAATTTGGGGTGGAAATTAATATGGGGAAGTGAGTCCAAACAGAAGCAGTTCTGGGAATAAATAAATTCTGACAGGCAGCAATTCAGGAAAATGGCAGTGTGATAGTCATGTCTTTGGCGCTATCAGATGCCCGTGTTGAGAGGTGGCACAGTGGATATAACTTCGTCTGAGCATTTGCCTTTAAGGTGAAATGTAAGTGCAAAAGATAGGTGTCTGCAGATTTGAGTATGTTAAAGTTGATTACTTATGTGGATGGGTAAGGCCGCACTGAGGGACAGAACTAAAAGGACAGACATATAATAATGCAAGGGAGGCAACAGTCCGTCTTACTTTTATAGGAGGTAGTTCATTTGTAAATGCAAGGATATTAATTTTTCTTAGGCTCAATTGTTCTAGTGCAACCACTCCACATCTTTTCCACAAGAGTGGGCAGTTTGGAGCTGAGAATGCACATGACTCATATAAATTAAAGCTAACTGGTCGTCAGTGAGAAGATACGAACTCTGTATAAGAATCCAAGTGTTTTTGAGATGTTCTACTAAGTAATCTAACGTGTGAGATCTATCTGAGGGTACTGATATGCGACCCACCGAGAATTTCAATACTTTTAGGGACTGGAATGTTGGATGCATTGAATATAGGAATCAAACAATATCTGTCTATTAGTAAACTGGATATATTTGGTTTTCCTATAATTATATGAGGCAGTGTTATTTTATCTCCATTCAGTGATCTTAGATAAGGCTTGATTTATGGATATTGCTGTGCTAAATTTGTAGGTAGAGATACCAAACTCCGCAAATGGGGGTTAAATGTGAAAGAACTGTTGAAACGCTGAGTTATCTCCGTATGAGTGAATGTGATAATGGATGAAAGACATAAAACCATTATATATTGTGAATGAGGAACAGGATTCAGGAATCAGAGCTGATCATAATTGCACACCAGATTGATTTAGTGCAAATTGATTTATTCATTTATATTCAAGGAGGAAGGAACCAAAGGCCAGAGGTCAGCAAGATATTACCTTTCAAGAAAAATAAAAACAAAATATCAGAAAGACAAATTCAAGAATCGTTCATTTCGATTTGCCTGGACACACTGCATTTAAAAGACTGGAGATCATAGACAGTTGGAAACGGACAGAAAAAGACAGTTCCAACTTCTCTTGAGGGATTGGGAGTAACGGTTAATTCTTGTATGAGAATCTTAGATAGAAAAGGGATGAGAATTAGCTGCTATGGGGGTGCTACTTGCCCACTGTAGTAGTGGTGGGATACAAACAGACAGTTTTGAAGAGCAATGAGCATTGACGTAGTGATAGGAAAAAGAGATAATGATGCAACAGTGCAGTGAAAAGGCAGGTAGAAGGGAGCCACCAAGAGGAAAAGAGTTACTAGACGAAAAGCCTTTGACTACACGTGGGGAGCTTCACCTCACATGAGAGTTGTACTCTACACGGAGCCAAATAAAACACCTGTATAAAGTGAACAAATTTGCAGGGGTAAAGAAGGCAAGGAGATGGCTTAGCACACCTAATCTCTTGGTATCATATTTACAGGAGAGGTTATGTGATCTTTCCAAGACAAACAACGTGAGAGTGAAACCTCAGGTATGTTCAAAGATGATACAGGATTGAGCCGGATATTGTTAAAACTTACGGGCTATTACTGTGGTAGATATTGACTGGTCGAAAACTATAAGAATCGACTTTTTCTTGCATTAAATCCAGCGAGAATGCTTTTACCCCGATGAAAGATATGAACCAAGACAGGTAATAGGTGTGCCATAGCCTCATCCCTTGTTTGTTGATGTAACTGCTAAGATGGACACTTGAAGAGGCAGATGGAAAGGTGAACGGTGGAGCCATCAGCGTATGAGTGGACAGGGTTAGATGTTCAGCTTAGAAGGTCCTTGGTAATAAAAGAAAGAGTCAGTGATAGGACAGAACCCTGAGAACGACTACTAATGATACCTCTAGGAGAAGAACTGTTTCCATCTACAACAGTAGTTAGAGAACGACCAGAAAGGAAGCTACAGATACAGGCACATATAGAAGGAGTGCAGTTTAGAAAATAATAAAAAATTATGCCAGACTCGATCGAAATCCTTTGAAATGTCAAGTGGATAAAGTTTTTGCCAAAGTCCTGAAGGGAGGATGAGCAGGATTCTTAATATATGTGTCAATCTTGCCTATGTTCTGAACATCGATTCATCCTAATTTTTCAAGTCATTTTGTTTTTATGATTTTTTTCTTTTTTTATGGTATTATAGCTGATAATACATGCATTTTAGTATGTTAGAGCATGCTCAATGAATGAGAATGATGTAACCTTAAAATATATGCAAAATTCATTACATGTGTAAACTTCCAAAAATTTTTAGGAAACTTAAAAAAATTATACTAAAAATCAAAGGACGTATGGTGGATTGGCTGCATACCGTGTCCTGGGCAACAAATATGCAAAATTAAAATTTGTAACTTTGTCCAAATGGTGAAAATCCACCAATTAAGTTGGGGGTCTTTCAAGACCTCACATGGCGTTCTGGCTTATGAATTTTCACCTGGCTTACGAAGGGTTATCCTAAATATCTGCCACATGTGATATTTATATTCAATTACCTCTCAAATCAAAACAATTCATTTATTTTGTCAAATATATCTATTTTCATCCAAAGAGGAATGTACGTTTGTAACCCGAAAAATTTAGAGGCAGAACATTTAAATATTTAGAGCACATAATCTACTGAACTCTAATTTGATTAATTTTGACAGCTCAGTTTAAGCTAGGAAAACATTAGGTATATGAGAATAAGATTCAAGTGATGAAGTGTACGAGGTTAGTAGATGGTAGGATAATGAATGTAGTCTTGCATGGTGAGTTGCATGAGGAGGTAGAATGTTTTAAGTATTTAAGGTCACATGTTGCTATGGATAGAAGAATAAATGTAGGGGTGAAGTTTAGAATGAATGAAGTAGGACAGGTGCTGGGAGGAATGGAAAAACTGTTTAGATGTCGGTCGCTTAGAATGGCTGTATGAGGGTGTAGTGGTACCGACTGTATTGTATGGGGCTGAAACGTGGAATATGGGTGATGCAGAGAGGAAGAGTTCGGATGTAGAGGAAATGAGGTGTCTGTGGAGTATGTGTGGAGTGACACGTATGTATCGAGTGGGAAATGATGAAGTGCGAAGGAGAACTGGAGTTATGCTTGAGATGGCTGATCGAGTTGAGCAGAGAGCATTGCTGTGGTTTGGCATATGGAGAGAATGGATGAAAAGCAATTGGTGACAAAGATAACTGGATCTGATATGAGAGGTGTAAGGCTTACAGGAAGACCACAAATAGGATGAATGGACGGTGTGGACAGAGCATTAGATGCGAGAGGGATGTCTGTAGAGCAAGGAAGAGTGGCTGCATGTGATAGCGATGAAAGGAGAGAAACTGAATGAATAAATGATGATGCGCCCCTGAGGGTATATTCTGCCACATTTGGTCTGATCAGCTAATCATGTTTGGTGTGAGTATGGGGTTGGGTCTATTATAATGTGGCATGGGTAAACCAGCTCTGCTGTCGGGCCCTGCTGCGGGTTTCACTGATTGCACTGTGCTGTTGACTCTTGTGCAGTGTTTGTGCGGTATCTGTTCCTTCTCCTCTTTGGGCTAAGATACGAGTAAATGCGTGATTGTGGATGAGTAAATTGGGAGAGTGTCGTCCTGTCTCGGCTATCCCCCTTTTCTTTGGGGGAAGCAGCCTTGGTAAATAGATGCATTCATCTAGTCCTTAGCAGACATTTTTATATTCCTCTACAGTATCATTTTCTAAAGCAATAATGATACTGACCGACATGAATACGGTGTGCACAAAGTTCTGGGAAGGAACTGTAATTTGGGGAATGCAGATAAAACAAGTAGATCTTTGGATGCCAGGACTATGGTACAGTGTATAGAATTGACTGGCTTAACAGAAGTAAATAATGCTATATTTGTTTTTGCATAAAAAACAAATATAGCACTGCGCTGAAAACAGGGAAAGCTGCAGGTATGGATGGGTGTGCTGTGGAATGCCTGAAGGGTGGTGGAGTGACTATTGTTGACTGGTTAGTAAGATTGTTGAATGTGTGCTTTGAGAAAGGTATGGTGCCAATTGACTGGGCAAGTGCTTGTGTGGTCCCGTTGTATAAAGGCAAGGGTGATAAGTATGAATGTACAAGTTTTAGGGGCATAAGTCTGTTGAGTGTTGTAGGTAAAGTGTATGGTAGAGTGTTAATTATGAGAGTTAGAGAGGGTACAGAGGGAGTGATTAGTGATGAGCAGTGTGGCTTTAGGAGAGGGAGGGGATGCGTTGATCAGGTGTTTGCTGTGAGACAAGTGTGTGAAAAGTATTTAGCAAAAGGCAAGGATGTGTTTTGGGCATTTATGGATTTAGAGAAAGCGTATGATAGAATTGATAGGGAGGCTTTGTGGACTGTTTTAAGATTGTATGGACTTGATGGTAGGTTACTAAAAGGGGTGAAAAGTTTTTATGTAAATAGTAGAGCGTGTGTAAGAGTGGGAAATGCTGTGAGTGATTGGTTTCCCGTGAGAGTGGGGCTGCGACAGGGATGTGTGATGTCGCCTTGGTTGTTTAATATTTACATGGATGGTGTTGTAAGGGAGGTGAATGCAAGAGTTTTAGGTGGTCTGAGTCTGGTAAATGTTGATGGAGGAGAGTGGAATCTGAAGCAGCTGCTGTTTGCAGATGATACTGCACTGGTGACTGATTCAGAGGAGAGATTGAGACAGTTGGTAGAGGAGTTTGGAAGGGTGTGTGAAAGGAGGAAATTGAAAGTAAATGAGAATAAGAGTAAAGTGATGAAGTGTACGAGGTTGATAAATGGTAGGGGGATGAATATAGTTTTGAATGGTGAGTTGCTTGAGGAGGTAGATTGTTTTAAATATCTAGGGTCACATGTTGCTGTGGATGGAAGAATAGATGCAGAAGTGAAGTTTAGAATAAATGAAGTAGGAAAGGTGCTGGGAGGAATGAAAAAAGTGTTTAAATGTCGTTCGCTTAGGATGGATGTAAAGAGAAGGCTGTATGAGGGTGTTGTGGTACCAACTGCATTATATGGGGCTGAAACATGGAATGTGGGTGTAGCAGAGAGGAAAAGTTTGAATGTAATGGAGATGAGATGTCTGAGGAGTATGTGTGGAGTGACGCGTATGGATCGAGTGCGAAATGATGAAGTGCGAAGGAGAACTGGAGTTGTTCGGGAGATGGCTGGTAGAGTTGAGCAGAGGGTGTTGCAATGGTTTGGGCATATGGAGAGAATGGATAATGAACGATTGGTGAAAAAGATAACTAGATCTGATGTGAGAGGTGTAAGGCTGAGAGGGAGACCACGAATAGGATGGATGGACAGTGTGAAGAGAGCGCTGGATGCGAGAGGGATGTCTGTTGAGCAAGGAAGAGTGGCTGTGCGTGACAGAAATAAATGGAGAGAAATTGTGAATGAATAAGTGATGACGCAGCCCTGAGGGGATATTCTCCCGCATTTGGTCTGATCAGCTAGTCAGGTCAGGTGCGGGTAAGGGGATGGGTCTGTTATGATGTGGCAGGGGTAAACCAGTTCTGCTGTCGGGCCCTGCTGCGGATGTCACTGATTGCATTGCGCAGTTGACCCTTGTGCGGTGTGATGCGGTGAGGATCTGTCCGTTCTCCCCTTTGGGGCTAAGATGCGAATGAATGTGTTTGAATGGATGAGTAAATGGAGAGTGAGTCGTCCTGTCTCGGCTACCTCCCTTTCCTTGGGAGAAGCAGCCTAGGTATATAGATAGATAGAGATAAATAAATCATCACTGTACTGTACAGTAAAATATTGTTCAAGTGTTATCATTCCACATATATGTACAAAGAAGAGTGCTGTATCTATAGAAGTGAAGGTATGTTTTAAAAAGAGACATTACTGAGCTAATAACTTGAAAGCTCATTAAGGCTAGGTCAGATCCGCAGCTGAGGTCAAGTCAATTTCTGTGCCTCCTCTATTTCACACTCCACATCCTTTCCTTAAGTCCATATGGTGTCATAGGGTCTAGTTACTCTCAATGTTTCACTTTGTGCTTAACTGTTGAAGTGGAATGAACCGAAAACCAAGATGTTCACAATAAACCAACAGTTTAACTAACGTCTTTCAAAGAGTCAGCTTTTACTTGCAAAATCAGTTGTCACTTATTTGTGAATTGACTAGATACCATTGTACAGCACAACACTTTCATAATGCTCCAGTGAGTCGTACAAATGCTAAGGAATTTGTAAAATACTTAAGCAGGAAGGGACATTTTCTTTAATAATATTCACATATTATCCTCTTACCATGTCATACCCTTGAATTTATCTTTCTGAAATATGTATAATGGTAATTAGCTGCTATTTTAACTCTTAATAAGTCGTACAAGTACCAGGGGAGTTATACATTCCATTTGTACAGAGAAGGCTGCAGGAAAAAGAACATAATTGGCACTTGTTGATAAGTGACATTAGAAGTAAGTAATTGGAAGCACACACATTTGCACTATGCAGCCGTGTAAGCCACCCTGCAACAAGATGAGTTCCATCGCTATACATCTGTTGATGAATTGCAGGTGAAGGTAGGTAGTTTGATGGGTAGGTGACTGAAAGCCATTCATCATTAGATTCTCTCCTACTGTATCGTAGACGATATTTCGTCTTAACGTTGCCTTCTTTCTTCCATCGTGTGATCCATCTGGTGACGGTAGAAGCGCTGTATCCCGTTTCCTTGGCTATACCTCGCGTAGACTTCCCCGTCACCCACAGCAGCACAAACCTAGTTCGCTCACTTTCCGCTGTTTGGTGGAAAGAACAGCGTGGCTCCATTCTCCTGTGGTTTATTTAGTCTTGTTGTTGCTGAGAAAGAAACACAATAACATACATCACTACCAATCTATTGTCTGATGCCATATCGCATGATGTTTGGCTTTCATAGAATCTCCTCAGCCATTTCTGTCCCTACTAAGCAACGAAAGTTACCGCAGTTATGACCCTTGCTATTGTGCTGTTGGGACTTGTTTTTTTTTTTTGTTTTTTTTTAATCAGTCCTTCAATTAATTAACAATCATTCTATGATATTTCTCTGTATGGAATATGAACAGCATCACGATATCTCATAGTCAAACGCAAATTAATGTAAAATAAGAACCAGTATTAAGAGCAAACAATTTGGAATTTTCTTATACCCTGTGTCAGGAGGCATAACAGAAAGTCTTTCTTATACTGCATACATATCAAAATATGCTTTACTGAATATGAGAATACTTTCTTTCATCTTTTGTAGGAAGTAGAATGTAGCACCAGTCGAACAGGACTGTACTCCCAAGGTGGACTGCAAAATGGTGGACTGCAAAATGGTTTTCATTAACACAGAGAGTAGGCCAGCATACTCTCATACTACCTCTACCTTCAACTGTGTGCACAACATTACATGCACATTAGATATCACACCCTCTATTTCCTTCTCCCATTAGCAATGACTGCTGCGTTAATATAAGCACATTCAGTGGTATCTTGGATTGCCACCACCGGCAAGGTAGGGCTCAAGAACCTCCTGGTCGCAATCATGCGACTGTGCCGACAGCAGTTGTTGCAAACACTGTTCATGCTCGTCAGCAGAGAAGCGGAGGTTCGGCCATATATTTCACCAATATCCGTGGCCTTAGTACCAATCGCAATTGCTTTCACATTTTCGTCCAGTCTATATCCCCTCTAGCCCTGTTCCTTACAGAACCCCAAATCTCTCCCAGTTCTAATTAATCGCCATTTAGTTTTCCTGGTTACCATGTCCTCACAAACAACTATAACAAGGGTGGTGCCTGATGTTATATCAAATCTGAATTTGCAGTTGACAGTGTTTTAAACTTCACTTCAGATATTTTTCATTATTCACAATATAAACCAATTTATCTAAATACTGTATTACCGAATGTATCCGTAGTTTATCGCTCCCCCAGTGCCTCTTCAAAACCCAGCATATTTGACTCTGTATGCACACAGTTGACTAACCTTAACCTCACCCTTACCAATGAAACTACCGTTTTGGGTGATTTTAATGTCCATAATGTAGAATGGTTATTACATTCTACCAGGGCTGATGATACTGGTCTAGGATGCGGGCTGTTTGCAGAATCATTTACTCTCATGCAATTGGTAAAACAACGAACCAGAATACCAGATAATCCTGACAACAATGCCTGTCTCTTGGATCTATTCCTGACAAACAATGCAAATCAATATAGGACAGAGATACAACCACCACTTGGATCCTCAGACTGCAATTTCATTAAACCCCCATTTGTCAGTTCCTCCAAACCTCCCCATTCTGAAACTGTCAGAGTGACCTGGTGGCACTTTCAAGGAGCAGAATGGGATGGATTAAGAAATTATCTTGCTGATATTCCATGGTAGTCTTTCCTCTCCAGTGATAACATTTCTACCCAGTACCAGATTAATGACCTAATACAAGCTGGTATGGAATTGTTCATACCCAGTCAACAGTTCACTAAATGGTCGGACTCCCCAGAATGGTTTGACAGCAATTGTGTCAGAGGAAAGACCCAAAAGTCCTTAGCATATAACTCTTTTATTTAAAAAAAAAAATCTGAATTGCTGTCATTTTAAATTTGGTAGAAACCTTGCAAAAGCAGTAATAAATTTTATGAATCAAAATTTCTTCACAACAAAGAATCCAAACTATTAAACAGTCTCAGTGACAACAATATTATGCTCAGATCTCAATTCTTTCAATAATAATTATAACACGTCGTTACCCACTCCCTCACTAAAAGGCTTAGATGGTAACACTATAAATGCCCCGTGTGGTAAAGCCAACATCTTTGTCGGTGTATTTGCCGGAAATTCTATCTTAGCAGAAGTCAGCCAAAAATATACTAGAACTTGACACTCCTCCTCCACTTAAGATACTGACTAGATTCGTGTAATCCATCCTAGACAGTTTACCAACCAACAAAGCTCCAAGTTAAGATGAAATTCCTCCAATTGTTTTGAAAAATGTGTTCCTCAGGAACTGCACGTCTTTTAGCTAAATTATTCGGACTATCCATACGTACTTCTTCATTCCCCATTTCTTGGATGGAAGCCAATATCCACTACATTCAGAAGAAAATAAGTTCTGCTGATCCTTCTGATTACAAACAGATAACTATCACATCTCTTGGTAAACTATTTGAGACTGTAATAAGCACATAGTTAAACGTCCTGAATCCAACAACTTAATTAGTGATAGACGGTATGGTTTTCGCCGCAAAAGATCCACTCTAGATATACTCAGTCTCCTGACGCATCTGTCATTCAACTGACCAACATGGAGAAACTCATGCAGTAGCCCTTGATATTTCTAAAGCTTTTGACAGAGTGTGGCACCGTTCCCTGCCATCCAAACTTCCTTGCTATGGCCTGTCATTTTTGTTTCTTCGATTCCGTCTTATCTCAGCAGCAGAAATATAAAAGTGGATGATGTATATTCCAGTTTCCACTCGATTATTGCTGGCTTGCCACAAGGATTAGTTTTGGCTTCAAGCTTATAACAGTTCATATTAATGATCTCTCATCTGACACCCATAATCCCATCCATACATATGCACAAGACTCAACACAACAAAGTTCATTCACACTTGAACCCCCATTCACAAAGTTTGATATAACTGACTCACAACTCGGTACAGCAATCTCCATAATTCAGGACTGCTCTGTAATCACTGAATGGGGACAAAATAACAGTGTCTCATGTAATGCTGGGAAAACCAAATACATACATTTCCTAATAGACAGAGATTGCCCGATTCTTATAAAACATTCAATGCTATAAATATTTCTGTCACTATGAGTATTGAAATTTTCGGTGTTCCACTTAACAGTGCCCTCAGCTGGACTTCTCATAATAGATCACTTGCTAAAACTGCATCATATAAACTTGGAATATTGTACAGTGCCCGTACCTTTGTCACTGACAAGCAGTTAGCTACAGTTTACAAGAGTACTGTGCACTGTCAGCTGGAATACTGATTTCCCTTGTGGAGTGGATGTGGAGAGGTTTCACTAGAGCAACTAGACAACAAACAAAGTTCCAGATAGATAGATAGATGGATAGAGAGATGGATGTATGGATAGATAGATGAATGGATAGATAGATAGACCAAAGCTGTTAGAATTACGAATAACCCTATTATAAGTGAACTAACCCTCCTGGAAGTAAGAAGGATTGTTGCGTCCCTAGCAATTTCTACAGTTATTTTTACGTCAAATGCTCAAACGAAGTTGCACCCATCGTCCAACATCTACTGGCCTACTCCTGAGCTATGCTGGCATTTGGTATCGATCAAGGCTGGACCGTCACACTGCCTTATTGTAGAACTTCAGTCTATCACATTTCTTTTCTATCCTAAACTGCATAACTTTGGAACTCGCTTCCCCAGAGTGATTTCCTCCCAAACTTCAACCTTCAGCCGTTCACGTACAACTGTTACAAATATTTTATGAATGGAGGACACCTGTAGTCTGGTGTAAGGATTATTTTTTTATTCATTTGCTTTTCCTTCCTGTGTTCTGCTATTAAAAAAGATATAAAATTTAATAATATTAAATATGATGTTAGTACATTGTGAGCACAAATTAACATGTGTTTTCTCTGATGTTTTTCAACAAGTAGAGAAGCATCATTCCTCTTATATCTAGATAATATTATACAATAATGCAAGGTAAATTTTTACCGTCCACCTGATTTAAGCAGAGGAGGGTATTTTTATCATTGGGATGAATAGAATAGGTGTCGTTAATATTTCGTTTCCAGTGGAAATCTCAGAATTATAAAATTTCGTATATTTATTTATTTGCCCTAAGTGAACTGATGCGTTTTGATAAATAGAATGCTATCTCTTAAAAAAAAACAAAATAAAATAAAATCTCAAAGATTTCAACGCGCCCTGAGGAAGAAATCTTAAACCACACACGACTAGTATTTACTGTACTATAGGGTCATGAAATTTCATATAGTAGTGTATCATAAAGTGAACTGACATCTTTTGATAGATAGAATGCTGTGTCTTTAGCAGTCTTTTTTCAAGAAAAAGTAAAAAAAAAAATCGTTTCAGGGCTAGGACTCGGAAACTAATACTGTTACAGGTTTCAAACTCCAAGAATATGTTAAAAAGTGTCTGATGGTGCCTTTTGGTAGTTAGTCTGCCATGAGATTATATTATATTATGAAATTGCAAAAATACGTCAAAGTGATTAATGCATATCGTATATATATATATATATATATATATATATATATATATATATATATATATATATATATATATATATATTACTTTTGCATCTGCTAAAACTACACTATTCAACAATTTTATCCCAAGTGTATTGATCTGTGCTCCATGTACACTTTTTCATTCTGAGTCCAAATATGAAATCAGCGTTTACGATCCTGGCTTTGATTTCTTGTGATGCCATGCTATGCACACACTTTCGTCATTTAGGATACTCACAGGAAACAAAATTAATATATATATATATTTTTTTTGTTACTCATAAAATTTTCTGTAAAATTAATGGATTTTATTTCTTTATGGAGAAAGATTTCATAGTGCTGGCAGGTTATATTTGGTAAGATCAGAAGACAGTGCAAGTTGAAACATGTTTAGATCTCTTCAGACAAGCCTACTTTCTGTGTATAGAGTAGTTCCAGGTCAGTCTTCTTGTAGGTGCCACAGTGTTAACAGCTAATGTGCGTTACTTGTTTATGAAGTTATATTTTTTACATTTTACACCAGTGCTCTGTTCATCCAGATGCCTTGTCATACCATGTAACTGTCTCAATTATCCCAGCTCCATATGCTATGCATGTGATGGGCTATCTCTTAAATCCTAGAAACGGAGCTTTACACCATTAGTTAAAAAATGCTCTGAACTTCATTTCGAATGTAATGTGGGTGATCAAGACTGGAGATGGGTCCCTCACATCTGTTGTGTTACATGTGCAACGCTACTCACATGATGTCTACACGGTTCACGTCACATGCCATTTGTTGTTCCAGTGATCTGGAGGGAAACCAAAGATCGCACACAGACTGATGTTTCTGCCTTGTAAGTACAAAAGAGATCACTTCCAAAACAATCAGCTTAGTGGAGTACTCTAATCTACCATCTGCAATGAGTCCAATTCCCCATAGTGCTGAACTTCCAGTACCAAATCCTCCACAGCATGTAACTCTAAAAGATTTGGAATCAAACTAAATTGGAGCATATCATAAGGAAAAAGAGAAAGAAATTTCTGATCCAACATTCCAGGACACCTGTTCTTTCACTGAACCACATTTACTGTAATGTCACAAGGAGATCTGAATGAACTTGTCAGTGACTTGAATTTATCTAAGACGCATGTTGAACTTTCAGGTTCAAGATTAAAGAGTTGGAATCTACTGCAGTGAGATACTAATTTTTTCCCACAGTCGCCATGACGGATACAAAGAATGCTTCTTTCAAGAGGAGGGACGTGTGTATTTGTAAAGATTTTGATTCGGCCATGGGGCTCTTGGTCATGAACATAATCTGGACGAGTGGTCATTGTTTACTGACTAATCAAAAGTCAGCTTGAAAGCTGTCCTTCTTCATAACGGAAGTAAATTTCCTTCTGTACCAATTGCACGTGCTGAAAACATGAAACAGTCATAAGACAACATGAAGGTGCCTTTAGAAAAAGTTCAGTATGAGTAATGAGTGGATAGCTGTAGGGATGTAAAGGTAATATCACGTTTGCTAGGGCTGCAGCTAGGTTACAAAACATACTGTTGTTTTTTGTGTGAGTGGGACAATAGGCACAAGCAAAAATACTACATTCAGAAGGACTGGCCAAAACGTATCTCACTTGTTCCAGGCAAGAAAAATGTTATTAACAGTCAACTTGTTGACCCTGAAAAAATCTCTCTTCCTCCTTTGCACATCAAACTTGAATTTATGATTTTTTTTTTTAAGTAATAAATAAAATGCAAACTGGATTCACGTACTTGTGAAATAAGCTTCTCCGGATAAATGATGGCAAGATTAAAGGAGGTCTTTTTGTGGGCCCACAGATCAGAAAAATTTTATGAGATACATAACAAGTAGAGTTGAAGGAAGGAGAGAAAGCTGCGTGGCGGTTTCAGAAGTCCCCTTACAAACTTTATGGTAAATCGCAAGGCCGAAATATGTCCTGAAATAGTGGGTAACCTTAAGTCTTATCAAGCAATGGGGGGCAATATATCATTAAAGATGTATTTTTTGGACTATTACTTGGACTTTGCTGCGAACGATGAACACAACCAACGTTTTCATCAGGAAATTTCTAAGATGGCAAAGCATTATTAAGGCAACTGGAGCCTCAGTACGTTGGCTGACTACTGTTAGAATGTTAAGAGAGACATTCTTGAGGCAAAATACCACAGAAAATCAAACAAAGCTACTTTTTAAACTACAAGTTTGTCTTTTTAGTCGGATTTAAGTCTATAAATGTATGGGTTATTAAAATTTAAATTGCATGACACTTAAAAAGTTACCTGATAGAGAAATTTTACAAACATAATAGGATTCAGTACAAACATTACTATAAGAATCAGGTACAGGGTATTTTCATATTTCGGATGCGTTTTTTTTTTTTTTAATCCAGTGTGATCGTCAAAAAATAGATTGCGAATTTTCCCAGAAGATAGAGTTCAAAGGCAGAAGAATAGTGATTTATTGTGGGAGGAATAAAAGAAGTGGGTAACAGTGTACTAGTGAAAAAAATAAAGAGATGAAAGGTTTAGTAAGAATGATATCTAAGAATACCACAACGAAAGGATTCTCCTTTCCTGGTTAAGATCGTCTGGAGGCTGCAAAAATAAAAACTAATTATCTATTTAGTTATTGTGCAGCCACCATAAGAAACCTTCGCCATAAATATTGGTGGTTTATAAGGAATGAGATATTGATGTCATAGACAAGTCTGTGACCTATAAATGTAGTTTAATGTCATTCTTATTTGGAACATGTATTTACGTTAACGTAAGGTAGCTACTTGTGTAATATCAACAAGATCTGAAAACAAATGTGTGGAAGGAAGCAGGGGTACATTTTTCATTTGTCAATAACCGGCTAACTGTGTCCATAACTGTAACTATATTCTTTCCTGATAATAAGAGAGACCACAGCTGTATTTCTGTACAGTTACATCTACTGTGGTTTTGTCTTAATCGTGTTACAAAGAAAACACCGAGCAGATGGTGGCTCAGTCGGTAGAGAGGTGGCCTGCAGTCCTACCGGTCCCAGGTTCAAATCCCGGCTGGGGCAGGGAACAGTCTGAGGATTTCAATTTCATAAATATCAGACTTTACCGATCTACCAGATGACCCGTTTACATGTCATAAAACTACCCCCGCTAATACCAATACGCCAGTCCTGTATGAGACAGCCCTAGCATGTATTCAATATGGACGGTGGGTGTTAGCGCCGAAGTGGTGACATGCAGAGGTGTATTTTATGTAGGAGGACTACTGGGCCTTGAGAGCAGGCTATGAAGCCTATGCCCAGAGTCGGACACGTAAAAAAAAAAAAAAATCTGAATTCGATACTTTCCATTAGGTTAAATGGCAAAATGTTCAGCCAAAATTCTTAGCAAACTTTTTAAATACAGGATTTTTTAAAAATACAGGCGAGAGAGAGAGAGAGAGAGACTACGGGTACTGTATTGGAGAGATGGAGAGATAAGGAGCAGTAGTCTATCATTATTTTACATGTCTAGGTCGCCAAACAAACAAAAGAGATTATTAGACTTCCAGCACAACTTGTCATTGCAGGTTAGCTCAGCAGAATCTATAGTCGGTTTAATATAACTTGTTCAAGATTTAGGTCTTTTGCAGGCTTTACATAAGTGGCGACTAGCAGAAAAAGATAATGCTACATGCCTGCAAACTTTCCATAACACTTCTTTGTGACTATCATAATGTACTGTTAGTCTATTGCAGTAGCTCAGTATTCGAGATGGAGTTATGGCAGTTTAAGGTCAAGTTAGAGTGAAGAGGGTGAAAGAAGTCCTACTCTTGAGGAGGTGTAAAGGAACTGCTGATTGCAAGTATTTATTTTCACGGCATGATAATAACTGGGAGTGAGAAAAATGCTTTGGTAATGAACTAGAAATGCTTAAATCAGTGGGAGTAATGGAAAGAAAGCCGTAGAGGAAATTATGCTCTGAGAGAGAGAGAGAGAGAGAGAGAGAGAGAGAGAGAGAGAGAGAGAGAGAGAGAGAGAGAGCTTCCTGGGTAAACTGATAGAAATAAGTAGGAGATATTGTCACTACAATAATAATCGAATCAAGGAACACTACAACTGGAAGTGCGTGCGTAGTAAATCGTATCCTTTCATCTCATACTTCACTGAGAAGTGATAAACAATCTACTCATTATCGTGAAAAGATACTGGTTACTTTGACATGCTGTTGTGGTAGCCTCACGTCTGTTGCACTGAGGCTTTGCCGCCAGGCTATAAAATGTATAAACACAGTGGGTCAGAATCTCAGTACGTCATGTAAGCACATGTGACTCTAATCGATGCAACCAGAGACGAATGTCTTAACATTATTGCTTATCGGAGGAGGAGTCTCGTCTTGTACACCCTCTCAAAAAAGTATCGGGCGCTTGGGGTACGATGGTTGTGAAAATGAGCAACTTCCGCAGAAACACATAAGTCTCCCATTGTGGTGCCTCAAATCATGTACCACCCAGTAAGTGAATCTTTTTTTCAATTTTGAGTTCTAATAATAACCAAAGATAATTTTTGCATTTATACTTACAGGATGACCCATATATCACTGTGCTTCATCCCTGTTTCTGAATGATGCGTGCTATAAGAGAACCGATACTTTTTGGGGAGGGTGTACACAAGGTAGTTTTGGATGAATGTTTTAAGCAGGAATGTATTGGCGAAGTGGCAATCAGTCTTTACTTGTATTAACTACAAGAATATATATATATATATATATATATATATATATATATATATATATATATATATATATATATATATATATATATATATATATATGTATAAAAGCGAGAATACTATGTGTCTTGGAGTGGGTAGGTGTGCATGTGTGTTCCGAAAGTTTTCGACTTGATCTCTGACAGTTTTTCCTATAATGTTATTTAAGGAAAATATTTCAATATTTCATTTCGTGTATCAACAAGAAGAAAAAAATGAAGGAAATCGAAAATTCGAAATACACTATTGTACTTCTCCTCTCTTTGGGGGTTCACAATTCAACTTCAATTAATTCGGAATTATTTACAGGACTTTGAATCAAAGACAGTAACATTGTTAAGACCGTGAAAGTATTTGTAATCTTGACCATTTTAATCTGATTTCGCACAATTAAATATGATATAATTATACTATTGAAAATTACGAAGACGTGAAACTAACAACGGAGTGTCATGTGATATCCTCCACATATAACAAAGTTCGTCATCTTTGTCATTTATATTCTCGGCTGATCTCCCACGGGGGCGATCCCCTCCCATCCCAAAGAATCGTTTTCTTTTTCGTCTGCCTAAATAGGCTAATCGTTCAAAAAAAAAAAAGTTGAAAATGATTCCCTCCTCCCCCAAAAAAAATATCGCCCTACTTTGCAACTGCCAAAATTATTGTGTAAAAAAGTTGATGTACCCTCAAGACAGAGAGTTCAGTCAGAGGTGAATCGTGATTCATAGCGAGCGAAATAAAAGAAGTGGTGTAACAGTGGTTTAGATAAGAAAATGGATGGAAGCTCTAACAACAATTGTATCTAACTATTCCAGTACGAAAAGATTCTGCTTTCCTGAATCAGACCTCCTGGAGACAGCAAAAATAAAAATAAAAACGACGTCATAACACTGAAATGGTTAATGGAATAATAATTAAAAATGGATGTTCTGAGAGAGAGAGAGAGAGAGAGAGAGAGAGAGAGAGAGAGAGAGAGAGAGAGAGAGAGGGAGAGAGAGAGAGACAGACAGACAGACAGACAGACAGAGACAGAGAGAGAGGGGGGGGGGAGAGGGAGTCCAGGGTACTGCACTCCAGAGATGAAGAGATGAGAATCGGCAGGCCTTCATTATTTAGCATGTCTAGGTCGCCGAACAAATAAAATACACCATCAGACTTCCAGCACAACTTGTCATTACATGTTAGCTCACCAGAATCTATAGTCGGTTTACCATAACTTGTTCCAGATTTACTTCATTTGCAGGTTCTTCATAGAGGCTAGTGGCAGAAAAAGACAATGTAAAGGGCCTGCAGTCTTTCCACAGCACTTCTTTGTGACTAGCATCATATTCTACTGTTAGTATATAGTAGTAGTCCATTATTCGAGACGGAGAGATGGCAGCTTAACGTGAAATTAGAGTGTAAATGTTTAAGTCTCGTTACCGAGGGTGTGTGAAGGAACTGCTGATCGCATATGTACATTTTCACTGCTTGATAATAATGGGCAGTGAGAAAAATGCTTTGATATAGAACTAAAAAATGCATAAATCAATGGGAGTAGGAGGAGAGAGAGAGAGAGAGAGAGAGAGAGAGAGAGAGAGTCGTAGAGGAAATCATGCTCAGGAGTAACGAGAGAGAGAGAGAGAGAGAGAGAGAGAGAGAGAGAAAGATTTCTGGATAAGGGAAGAGAAGTAAGTTGAGGATATAGTCACTGCAATGATAAGCCTTTTGCAAAGACATATCCCCACCATGAGGTAAAGAGCATTGAGGTTATGCACTAATAAGTATGGCAATTGCATATTTAGGGGCATAAACAAGGACTCGTACACTATCTTTAAGAAGTGAAGACGATCCAGCGAGTTGTTTCCAAGGTACAGCTATTTACAGATTAGTTTCCATTTATGGAAATAGCTGATAAAATATTTACAGTGTAGCAATTTCATATATAAGGTCATAAACCAGGACTCATACTTTATCTCTTTATGTGATATGAAGAGAATCCAAGAAGTTTCCAAAATATAACACAAGACAGATCTTTCCTTAAATAGTCATACCTCGTAAAGGTCAGACAATATGGCAATATTACATAGCCTATACTGGCATCAACTATGACACATGCTCTGTCTTTCTTTCCGATATGAACCCAGTCCATCTGGTAGATTTCGAGATACAGGCCCAGACGGAAGAACTGACATGGTCATAGCTCGTAAAGTACAGACAGTATGGCATTATTACATACAGTAATATGTGGGTTCAACTACGACACACATTTTATCTTTGTGTGTGATATAAAGCCAAATCACCCAGCAGTTTCTAAGATACAGGACCGGACGTTAAGACGAGAAGAGGGAAAATTTTCCTTAGATGATCAGGGGTCGGAAAGTACAGACAATATGGCAATTTTACATAGACGGACATCAACTACGACGCATACTCTATTTGTGTGATATGAGGCCAATTCACCAAGTAGTTTCCGAGATACAGACCCTGACGGACAGACGGACTGACAGACAGACAGGCGAATGGACAGGGGAGATTCCTATATCCTCACCATATGGAATAATGGTGAGGATAATGTTCGAATCAAGCAAAACTATAAGTGGAAGTGTATAGAAAGTAAGTCTTACCCTTTGATCTCTTACTTCGCAAGGAAGTGAAAAACCTTCCACAGAATGTAACGAAAAGATACTGGCTACCCCGACGAGCTGTTGTGGTAGCCACACGTCTATTACACTGACTCTTTGCCGCCAGACTGTACCATTTATACAGAGATTGAGTAAGGATCTGCGCACATCATGTAAGCACATGTAACTGTAATCGATGCATCCACGGGTGAGTGTCTTAACACGTTATTTGTTTATCAGAGGACTTGGTGCTGCCAGGCAGTCCCTCACCATGTACACAAGGTAATTTTCGTTGAATATCATATCCCTGAACACGATGGTGAGATGGCGATGAGCTTTTTCTTATAATAACTACAACAACGACGTCACCTGTTATGACAACAACTATCAATATATCTATATCATCATTATCATTATCATAATCATTATCATCAGCCATTGCATGTTCACTGTTTAACAAAGGCTTCCTCCAACCTTTTCCACGAATTTCATGACTGAGCCAATCTCTGTCGCGTTTTGCCTGCAAGCTTCTCTGTGTTATTTGTCCACTTCCTGTCTGGCCTTTTTCTGCGTCGCTTACAATCTACCGAAGTCCACTCAGTCAGGCACTTGCTCCATCAGTTATGCATTATTCGTAGTACATGACATGCTCACCTCCATTTCTGTTCTTTCATAACTTCCATAATGTCTTTGACTTTACATTCTCACCCACGTTGATCCATTCCTGTCTCTTGATAATATTCCCAACACTGATCTTTCCATTGCTCTTTGAGAACGGAATATTTGATTTTTCATCGATTTTGTAATCTTCTAAGTCTCACAACCGTAAGTCATAGCTGGAATTATACATTCATTATATAGTTTTCGTTTCATGCATATTGGTAAGGTACTTTTTACGATGTCTCTATGTTCACCGAAAGCTTTCCAACCAACTGTAATACGTCTTTTTATTTCGCTATCATAGTCTTTTGTTAGGTTTAGTATTTGCTCCAAGTAATTATACCCCTCGACCTCTTCAAGAATTTTTTCGCTTATTACGATGACACAGTTTGGTGTATTTGAAATTAAACATTACTTCGGTTTACTTCGGTTCATCTTTAGCCCAACTTTGAGACCTTCTCTGTTTAGGTCATATAAAATTTCATGCAATGTCTCTGTTGTTTCTAAGATTAGGGCAATGCCATCTCCAGATCTGAAATGGTTTAGGTTTTCTCCATCTATGTTTATTCCTTTGTTTTCCAAGTCTTGCTTTCTGAATATACTTTCTAGGCATGCTGTAAATAATTTTGGTGAAACTGTATCCCTCTGACTCACGCTTTTCTCAGTCTTTATTCTCCCCGAGTCTTTATGTAATCCAATTGTAGCAACTCCCTCTGTATAATTATATGCCTTTGAGCAGTTTTACAGTGTTCTCATATACGTCCTGTTCCCGCAATGAAATGATAAATGTTAAGTGCTCCACGGAGTCGAAAACATTTTCGTAATGAACAGACCTAAGCTCTATGGTTTAATTCTTCTGTAGTTTTCTCATTTAGGTGAAATATTGTGTGTAGATGATCAGTAGTTGTATACCGACTCCGGAATCCTGCCTGCTTACGAGGTTGATTTTCTTCCAGATTTGTTTTTATTTAGTTCATAAGGGTTTTTGTGAAAATTTTGTAAATAACTGGTAGCTAATAAACTAATGCGTCGTTAGTTACTAAGCTCTTTTGAGTCGCTTTTTTAAAAAGCAAAATAATTATTGCATTACAGCATGTTTTTTTTTTCTTTTTTACACACTGAGCCAATAAGTGGGAGAACCTGTTTTGTACTTCTACTCCTGCATACCACAGCAAATCTGTTACTATTCCAGCTTTTCCCGGGGCCTTCCCTCTTTTCATGTTTTTAAAAAGAAATCTTTACTTCGTCTGGTGTTACCTCAGGTATTTTTACTTGTATCAAGTGGAAAGCTAGCTATTGGTAATGTTGCCTTTGATGTGTACACTTTGCAAAATTCTTCAACTTTCATCATTCTATCTCTGCATGTAATGACCACCGTTTTTTTTGCTTTCAGTGATATAATTTGTTGCTTCTTAGTGCCATTTTTCTTCGGCCTTGTTTCACTTTTTCTTTTTTTGATGGTTTCTTTGATCTGATCCAAGTTTATCTCTTTTTTTCCATCTCTCTGTTTCTTGTTACTAAGCTTATTAAAACACTGACAAATCTATCGGTTTCCATATACAATGGTAAATCTATCGGTTTCTATAACCCACTTGCACCCAGTGTCCTCAAAATAGGACGGAGCTGGGCATTTCAAAATTTAACGAAGAAGGAAACCCCGCGATGGTGACCTATGAGCTTCGCGACTATGAGCCGATTGGCGGAGGGCGGTATGCTTAGTACCTTTCCAGCAAAATCCCTCACACAGGAAGTCTGAGAGCTGATGGGTTAATCCTGCTCTTTCTATTTCATCTTTCCTTGTTTTTATATTTATCTCCTTTCTTCTTTTCATAAGCTAGAGGGGCATTATTGAAGTCATGTTGTCTGTCGCTGTATTTGTTTTCCCTACTACCTCCGCTGATTCTCTTAGCATTTTTGTTAGTCTATCATTCAACTCACCGATACAACACAGCATAATTTAGAGCCTGAAATGTGTTCGTCATTTCTAACTTCAAGGCTGCTTTCTTCCCTTAGTTTTTTGGGGGCATATATTTATATTTCCAATCATGTTTTTTTTTTTTTCACATTTGAAACTGAATTTGGCTGTTCCGACCACCATTCTATTGTCACTTCCTGTATTTACTTTGTTGATAACTGTGACATTTATGATCGTGTTATTCATATCTGGTATAATGAAATCGATTTCAGTCTTTCTTTCTCCTTTTCGACTTCTTCATGTTCATTATTTCCCTCTTCTTTGGTTAAAGAATGTGTTCATTATTCTCATATTATACATTTCAGCAAAATTTACCACTATTTCACCTCTGTCATTCCTCTCTTCCACTCCAAACTTTCCCATACACGCTTCTCCATTTCTTGATTTGCCAGGTTTTGCATTGAATTCCCTAATGAGTAGCTATAGCAGGACCGGATCCAGCATTTTATTAAAGGGGGGGAGGGGAGCGATAAGCATTTTCAGATCCAGGGGCAAAGTGGGTATACAGTCCCCTGTCCAACCGGAAGTATTCAGTGTGTGTGTGTGTGTGTGTGTGTGTGTGTGTGTGTGTGTGTGTGTGTGTGTGTGTGTGTGTGTGTGTAAAACAAGTGGATAATAGAAAAAAAAAAAAAGGGAAATGGGTTGAAATCCGAATGAGAAATTAAAGAAAACGAAAAAGAATAAGAATTTGTATATAAATGAACATACTCATAATTACAATGATAGCTTAATCTTTAGATGTCAGGCCACTTCTAAATATTGAGTAAATCGTCAGGTGATGTGAAGAATGGAAGAGTTACTTTTTAACCCGATGGCGTCTCCTCTTTTTTCTATTCTTGTTAACACCAGATGATTTCACTCATCTGTGGAGACTCTTAAGCCTATGTCCCACTGTCAGGAACTTTCCCACGACACGCCACGATCTTCATGTCTTCGTGTGTCGCCACATGTCTTCATGAGTAACGAGGCGTGACTTAGGTGTGGCGACGTGTCGTAGCAATAACTTGCACTTGACAACTGACACCTGCTTTTTTTTTTTTTTTGTCAATGGCCTATAGACCATTGGGGTCGAAGCCCCTGGTCATTAAGGCCATATATATATATATATATATATATATATATATATATATATATATATATATATATATATATATATATATATATATATATATATATTAATGTTTTATTTATTATTTATTTTGGCTTTATTTTCTCTGATATAATTATTATACATTATTTAATAGGGAAAAACAAAACAAAACTAAAATAAAGACCCTATAGCTAGTAACTCAACAGACAAATCGCTAACCTACACTAAATCCTAAAGATACAAATAGACCGACATTAATGGTAAAAATACCTCGACCAAGAAAGACCATCGACTGCAGATATGTAATGCCTTTCTACATTACACAGCTGCACTCGTCACCTGCTGACTGTCAGTCGAGGCAGACAATATTATAAGATACATCAATATACTGTATGAAGGAGAACCAGAAGAGTCAGGAACTATTCCATATACGTCAACTGTCAATCCTAATTACGATAACTTACAAGATGCTATAAAGAATTTACATACACACAAAAAGTGAAGGATCTCACCCAGCAGAACACCATCGACTGCAAATGCCCAATACCTTTCTATATTGCACACTTACACTCATCAGCAGGTGACTGTCAGTCGAGGAACGGGGTTTAATGTAGGGGACATCAATATTAGAAATAGATCAGTCGGAAGCAGGTACTATTTCAAATACGTCAACTGTCAATCCTAATTAACAGTACAATATATACATATTTGCAGTCAAAAAAAAACATAACCATACAGTAAAAAAGTCACATCACTCTATACTCCAGCCTCCTGTATGTAGCCTCGCACCGAAGATCCCGGCCATCGTCGTGGATCGTCATATGTCCTGATAATCTTAGCGGTAACGTAGCGGTTCCGTATCGTGTCGTACCTTGTCGTAGCGTGCCTTGGCGATGTCTTGGCGTGACGTGAAGTCAAAGTGACCGTTATTTTTTATCTGAGGGATGATCATAGTGTGTCGTCAGGATAACGTGATGTTTCCGTAGGGTGTCGTAGGATGTTGTAGCAATGTCTTTGTGTGTCTTAGCACTGACGTGACTGTGTCATGAAATGGCCGTTTAGGCCTACCGTTTGAGGTATGATCGTGGCATTTCACCAATATCATACCTTGAGGGTAAGATCATGGTGATCGGGGCCATTCTCGAAGTTGAACTTGTATATGGGACAAGGGTTTTAGGTCCATATTATTGTCCGGTAAGGAAGCTCCTTAACACCTCTCCCTTAACGATTTATTTTTGCACATGGCTGGTTTATATCTACTTGAAATTTGAATGCTGTTTATGAAGAGTATGGCCATAATGGAAGGATCTGTGTGACAGAAGAGGACAGTATGGTGTAACTAACAAAATAAATCGCTTAGGAAAAGGTGTTCAGGAGCTCCCTAATCCTATAAAATTCGAGCCTTAGAACTGGAGGAAGTTAGATACAACCTTCATGAACCCATTCACTACTTCCTTCACGCCAACCTGGCCCAGATTTTTGTCCCCTTGCAGCTTACTTCACGTAGCTCAATGGCAGAATAAGACAACACTACAGTTCCAAGTCCCTTCTATAGCACTGCCTCGTGACTAGCACCCTATTCCAGTATTGCTCTATTGCTATAAACACAGCATTCAAGACGGAGAGATGGCGATTTTAGGGACAGTTAAGAGTAAAGTGGATTTGTCAAAAGTTGAATTAAAAGAGTTTGGTGGCAGCTAGAATAAATAAGGAAAATTCGTCATCGGATTGAAGGGGTAACACCAATCACGTCTTGAACGGGTCACGATCCTTTAGATGCATATTAATTCTCCCAGCTGAATAAACATGTCTGGCAGGACCGAGAATAAAATAGGGAAGATTAGCGCCAGAATGATGGGGTTCAATGGGAATATAAGTGGGAGAGGGATAATATGTGGAAGTGGGAATGTAGGTGGTAATGGGAATGGATGTGGAAGTGGGAATGTAAATGTGAGTGGGAATGTAAGTGGGAGTGGGAATATATATGTGAGTGGGAATGAATGGAAGTGTGAGTGATAATGTAAGTGGGAGTGGGAATGTAAATGCAGGAGGGACTGTAAGTGGGAGTAGGAATGTAAGTGGAGGTAGGAATGTAAATGGGGGTGTGAATATAGGGGAGTGAGAATATCAGTGGGAGTGAGAATATAAGTGACAGTGGGAATATAAATGGGAGAGGAAGTTTAAGTACCGAAGGAGCATAAGTCAGAGTCAGAATAACTGGGAATGTGAACAGATATAGACAGGGCAAGAGACAGAGAGGAGAGGGCGTGTTGCAAATTAAAGAGGCAAAAGAAGGACAACGAGGGGGCAGGGGTAGGTGAGGGGATGAGAGGAAGGTGGGGAGATAGTGGGCAGGGTAAGGGGCAGTGGGATGAGGTATTGTGGGATGGGGGTAGTGGATGAAGAGCAGGTGGAGGGGAGGGTGAGAAGCAGGTAGGAGGGGGGAACTGTAGGTAAGTGGAGGAGGGGATGGTGTAGGATGGGATGGGGAGGGGATGAGGTGCAGATGGAGGGGCAGTGTGGGCTGGGATGGGAAGGGGATGAGGTGCAGGTGGAGGTGAGGGGAGGATGGCTATAGGTAGGGGTGGGGTAGGCTGGAAGGGGCACTATTATAGATCACATAATTATAAAATATAAACATGCGAGAAACTATATTCGGCCTAACCAAAAATTTTCGTTGAAAATTCGACTCATGAATAATGGCACAGAAAAAATTCATGTCAGCAAAACTAAAATTGAAAAGAAGGTGAAATTTTGTGTGATAAGCAATATGCATTCCTCTTCTAGTGTCATTTTCACTGTGGTTATCAGTATACTGCAAAAAAGCTTACAGCTGTGTCACCGTCATCCATGTTGATTTTCCAGCTGGCTAAGCTCAAAATTTAGTTACATGACCAAAATCTGCCCTTCACATTATTACTGTCATAAGCCGTCAAAAAGGAAAAATACGCTGAACTTAACCCTTTGAGATTTTCGGCCCTCCGCCGATTGTGTCTGCCAGATTCAGCTGAGCTCACATAGAGTGCGCCGTAGCGCAGCGATATTTGTACTTAATCGGCCACTGTACACTAAACTTTTTATGGTAGACTAATGAATGTGGTACCGTTTTAAAGCTGAATAGTTGCTCTTTATCGTAGCATGGTTGATAAAGGTAAATACGATAGCTAAAAGGCCAATAGGACGAGTAGAAGTTAGCCAAAAAGGAACATTTGCACACCCTTCCGTAGAAAAATACTTATTAAAAAAAAGTATTAGAGTTAAGTTAAATTTGATAACACCATGTCAATCTACAGTAAAATTCCTTTCTATTGATATATAGATTATGGCAATTTATGTTAGTTTTCACGGAGAAAAGCGAAGCTCTCGGTGTCATGCTGGCAAATATCCAGGCTGGTAATACCGATATTATTCATGGTAAAAACCCTATTTATTATGCATATCTATCTGATGTACTCGTCACTGTAAAAACAAATAGCTGGAAAAGGACAAACAGGATAGTTTATGTGGAACAAGGCCAGATAGGAGATAGAAAACATGCAAAATAAATATATATTGTTTCGTAATACTCGAATTCGAGACATCAGAACCTAAACGGTTGGATTTACGATGACTCGAAAACGCGTCGTCGGAATCTTAAAGGGTTATTTGTATGTGTTTCTTTATATGCATATTAAAATAAGTAAGTATAATACTTCGCACAAACCTAAAGGATCGCTAAATAATGCACAAACACACTTGTCACCAGGCTTACCACGCAACTGGATGCTTCATTTTCATTGGTTAGCTGAGAAGCATGGCTGACTTAAGCAGCCAATTATGATTTACCAATCTGCTTGGTAAAATTCTGAGGACCACAGCTTCCCACTCTATCCAAAGTGGGATTTCTTAAGTGCTCAGTATATCACGATCCACATCCAAACTGAAATGTTACATATACGCCACTGTCTTCTTAAGATATAACGTTGCCAGTACCGACGTTCGACTTGCCACGGCCAAGTATTACACAATTAGAGCCTGAAATTTTTAACGAATTTCGGGAAAGCATCAGAATGCCAGTGCAATTTGAGCCAGAAAGATTTATAAATTTGCCCCCCCCAAAAAAAAAAAAAAAAAAAACTTCAGATCAGAAACGTTCATAATATTTCCCCACCTCTATCTCCACCTTGGAACCTTAGAGTAAAATATATATATATATATATATATATATATATATATATATATATTTGATTCTGAAAAAGGGGGGCGTACGCCCCTCACGCCCCCCCCTGGATCCAGGCCTGCTATAGTATATATGGTCTTTTCTTCTTCCATAATCTGGGATATGTCATCATAGGATGTTTCTGTTACGTCATCTGAGCTTTGAGGAGACGGTGCATAGACTTATATTACTTTCACTGTGTATCTTTTGCCTAGTCTACTTGCAATCCATGCTATTCTATCAGATACACTGCCGAATATTATAATGTTTTCTGAAAGATCTCTGTTAATTCAAAATCCTGCACCACTAACTCCATCATTTTGCTTTCCTTTCTGTTAAAATAGGTTGCTGTCTTGGAGCTAAAATAAGCCTGATGAATGGGGATAGAGAGAGCAGAGCAGCTGTAAACATGATTGGTTTTGGGGGTGTGCAGAGAAGGAATGCAGTGCCAGGAGACGTGACACTCGCACAGGTGAAGAGTGCTGTGCAGCAGCTGAAAAATAGGAAAGCAGCTGGGGTTGATGAAGTGTATGCAGAGATGCTTAAATGTAGTGGAGAGAATGGAATGAAGTGTTTGTTGGAGATATGTAAGAAGGCATAAATGAGTGAAACTGTGCCTGCAGAGTGGAAAAAGGCTGTGATTGTACACATGTACAAAAATAAAGGTGAACGAAGTGAGTGCAAGAATTATCGTGGCATAAGCTTACTGAGTGTGGTAGGGAAGGTATGTGGAAGAATTATTATAGAGAAAGTAAGAGAGATATCAGAAGTCCTAGTGAGTGACGAACAGGGTGGCGTTAGGAGTGGCAGAGGATGTATGGACCAAATATTTGCAGTGAGACAGATAGTAGAGAAGGCTTGTGAGAAGGACCATAAGGTGTTTATGGCATTCGTGGATCTGGAAAAAGCATATGACAAAATGGACAGAGAAGGATTGTGGAAAGTTTTGCACATGTACGGTGTAGAGGGTAAGCTGCTAGGTGCCGTCAAGAGTTTTTATGATGGTAGTGAAGCATGAATCAGGGTTAATGGGCATCTAAGTGAATGGTTCACAATCAGTGTGGGCGTGCGACAGTTGTGTGATGTCCCCATGGTTGTTCAATGTATATATGGATGGGATGATGAGAGAAGTGAAAACACGAGTAATGGAAAGGGGGATGGCATTGGTAATGAATGGTGATGGATGGAATATCTCAAATTTGTTGTATGCTGATGATGCAGTACTGCTTGCAAGTACCTGACAAGAACTTGGTAGGCTAGTGCAGAGTTTTGATGATCTCTGTAAGCGTCGTTCCTTGTGAGAAAATTTAGAAAAGAGTAAAGTGATGGTTATTGAGAGAGAAGGTGACTCCCAGTGCAATGTAACAGTGAATGAAGAGAGCCTGATATTGGTGAGAGAGTTCAAATACCTGGGTACAGTGATAGAGAAGAGAGGATAATGTGCAAAAGAAGTTGAAAGTAGAGTGACACAATGAAGAAAAGTACCTGGTGCAATGAAGGCCTTGATAAAAAACAGAGGCTTGAGTGTTGCAGCTGCACGAGGCTTACATGAAGGAGTGTTAGTGCCAACTTTAACATATGGATGTGAGACTATGGTGTGGCATGAAAATGAAAAGTCAAGAGTAAGAGCAGTGGAAATGGGACTACTGAGGAATGTATGTGGAGTACAGAGGGTTGATAGGATACGAAATAATGTGATTCGTGAAAGATGCGGAGTGAGGAAGTCGGTGGACACCAAAATTGAGGCGAGTGTACTGAGATGGTATGGTCATGTGGAGAGAATGGATAACAATAGAGTGGTGAAGAAGGTATATCTGAGCGAATTCGAAGGAAGGAGGAGGCGAGGTAGGCCAAGGAGAAGGTGGAGAGATAAGGTGGATGAATGTGTGAGTAAGAGAGGTTCGGAAGTTTTTGAGGCTAGGGACCTGACAGGAGATCGAGCTGGCTGGATGAATTTTGTGAGAAGTGCATGAGCAGGGATTATTGACACCCCTTTTTAACGTGGAAGCGCCTGGATTGACTCTGTTGGATACGATTATGTGAAGCTACAGAACGTCGTGAATGTTTTTGGCGTATCTGATAGAGCCATGATTCTGGGGGCTTGAATGATGAGTGAATGGAAGCGTGGCCCATTGGATTGGACAATTTGGGACTGTCTGGACATTGCTACTCCTCACCCTGCCCTTGGGTGGGAAAGGAGGTCCGGATGATGATGATGATGATGATGATGATGATGATTTTTTTTTCATTTATGTGGGTTTCACTCAGATCTACAATGTCTCAACTAATATTTTTAATTCAGTAATTAAGGTATCAAGTTTGTAATCTTTTGCGTGGCTTCTTACATTGTCTGCATAGATATTTTTGCAGGATCAGCCATCTCAGTGTTAGGAAAGACAACAGTTCCATGAACTTCTTCCAATCTTTTCTTACACTGGTGATAGAGCTAGCTCCAGCCCCACCTCCAGCACAATACTTGTCCTCCAAGTAACAAAACTATTCCACACTCTCAGTCGACAAGAGCATGTCAGTCTTTTCATGCCTGACAATTTCCACATGCTCTCTCCGATTTACTGGACAAATTAAATCAGCATCATCTCTCAGTCCACTTAATAGCGCTACATACCTATGAACCCACTTATCACAAATACTGCACAAGATGAAATTATTTCCTACACCCTTGTGGCAAACTGCAAATGGCCACTGTCCTTCATCTTTGACAATATTGCCACCAATCGTAGATACCATCTCCTTTGTTGTGTCTGCAATTACACTCAAGCCCTTGTACCCCATACCGTCTCTCCACTTCTGAAATCTTTCGTTTGCCTCTCCTTCATTCTCTGCAGTCAACACCAAATCAGCAACATACAACATCTCCCATGGAAGTCAGTTTCTGAAGTCACATGAGAGGGCTTCCAGCACCATGGCAAACAGTAAGGGACTGAAGACTGACCTCTGATGCACACCATCATTCATGGAAAACTCATCACTCAAATTTCCATTCACTCTCACATGGGTGCGAGCACCCACATACATAGCCATAACCATTCTAACCAGCCACTCCTCGATCCCAAGCTCTTTTATTGCCCACTTCAACACCTCCCAAGGGACTTTGTCAACAGCCTTCTCCAAAAAACAAAAGCAAGGTACAGCTCCCTTTTCTTTCCTATATATTTTTCTTGAAGCTGTCAAAAAATGAATATGGCATCTGTGAACCCTTTGCACTGTCATGAACCCAAGCTGCCTCTCATCAACATTCACTCATTCCCTAATGATATCTTGTAGGACTCCTTTCATTACCTTCATGATGTGGTACAAAACTGTTGTCTCTACAATTTCCTCTCTCCAGGGCATTACCCATTCCCTTGTACACATTTATAATTACCATCTTCAACCTGTCATCTGGAACAACACTCTCATATATTGACGTATTTTCAAATCAGTAACGAAACCCACTCTTGTATCTTCTGAGGCCTACATCATACCAGCAGTCAACCCAGACACACTCGCCGCCTTCCCCTTCTGCATACCGCCTCTTGTCCTGCTCGAAGTGGCAGCACCAAAGGTAAAGGGCCAAACACTTAATCTGCAAAGTCTAAACCTTCCATGTGAGAGAGAGAGAGAGAGAGAGAGAGAGAGAGAGAGAGAGAGAGAGAGAGAGAGAGAGAGAGACAGAGAGAGAGAGAGAGACAGACAGACAGACAGACGACAGAGAGCAGGCCTGTAGCCAGACTTTTCGAAGGGGGGGGGGCACGTTTTCTTCCGTCATGCATTGCAGTAATCTGGCAATAGATCTGGTGCATGCTTGCTATGGGGGTTTGGGTGTATGTACGAGTATATGCGACTTTGAGAAACAGCACAAAGCCTCTGAAGAACGGAGAGTGACTCTTTTTACACTGATATTAAAAGAACAGTCCGTGAGAAAGTGAATCTTTAGGCATGAAACCTCTCTCCCCCTGGATACGGGCCAGGAGAGAGAGAGAGAGAGAGAGAGAGAGAGAGAGAAAGAGAGATGCTTTCCTTGCTTTCTTGATTTGTATCAATGAATTGTTAATGATGCATTGCTCAGAACTTAATTTCTCGAACAGCTAATCAGTTGTTTATAGAAGGTGAACCATCATTCTGGGACATGTCCGAATACCTGATCTCGAACAACCAACACCCAGCCTCTCTCACATTCCTCATAGTTTTCTTAACCATGTTTACTTGTGTTTTACCGTAAAAACGGTAACTCTCTGAGAAGACTAAAAGTAAAAAGGCAATTAAAACTGCCTAACATCCAGGACTTTGCACTTTCTGACGGATAATATATTAAACTCCGCAGCTTGAGCACACTGGGTGTAATTCAGTCTATGTTTCCTTGTACTTTGTAATGTGAAGGCCATGCTTGTACATTTTTGTTTTGTAAAGAGATAAAGATAACACGTTCCAAAAATTTATATTGAGTGACACTGTATCGCTTCATACTGAAGAACTTTGATAAGAGTGTAACAGTAATGATATTCTGTTACTAACAACAGTAGCTTGAATCCATAGATCATCACCTTCATATTCTGTCATTGAAAGTACGCAGCAAATGTCTTATCAAGTCCTCATTCCCGTGACTTGATAAAATAGGATCATTTCTGACATCACTAAATACAATGCATTGGGAAAATACTACCAATGTCTTCGCATTAAGCAACATTCCATTTGTGGGTATACTTCATCCAGATATGTCTCACCCTTAGGGCTGGAACTAACCAAAGAAGCGGTGAAACTGGTGTGAGAGAAATGTAGAGACCTCCTCCGGAGTTGAGATCGGAACTTGGGCTGGAAGGTAGAGCTGTTAGCACTACTGCGGCGACTGTGGCATTGAGGCTGCGTCGATCTGCCGTTTATATAACATGTAAGTCAGAGTCAGCACGCGTAATGCAGTCTATTCACTGTGCATAGTTAAGAGGTGTTCCTGTGCTTGCTGGTGACTGCCAGTTAGCTCCCGTAATATGATCCAAAGCTGTTAGTTTGTATACATATCTATATATCTATATCTGTATCTGTATCTCTCCTTCTCTCTCTCTCTCTCTGTATATCTGTCTGTCTGTCTGTCTGTCTGTCTGTCTCTGTCTGTCTGTCTGTCTGTCTCTGTCTCTCTCTCTCTCTCTCTCTCTCTCTCTCTCTCTCTCTCTCTCTCTCTCTCTCTCTCTACTCCACCGAGGTGGATGGCAAGCTGGTGATAGGGAGAGCTCGAGTTCCTGTTTCACCAGCCCTCAGGACTTGATCCTGACTATTTCCCTTTGCTGAACATTTTAAGTGCTTTCATTTACAGAGAGTAGGCCAGCATACTCTCTTAATACCTCTGCCTTCAACTGTCTACACCAAACTACTCGCACGTAAGATATCACACCTTCTATTCCCACTCCCTTTAGCAATGGCTGCTGCATTAGTACTAGCAACCGATGTGATATCTCGGATTGCCACCACCGGCACGGTAGGGCTTGTGGCACAGGGTCCTCCCGGTTGTCATCAAGAGACTGTGACGGCAGCAACTGTTGCAATTTCCAGTCATGCACGTCAGCTGGGAAGTGCAGGTGCGGCCTAAATCTTCACCAGTATCCTTGGTCTTAGCAACAATCTAAAGTAAATTCATTTTTTCCTACAGTCCATATCCCCTCTGCCCCTATTCCTCACAGAACCACAAATCTCTCCCTCTACCGAAATATTTCCATTTTGTTTTCTTGGTTACCATCTCCTCACAAACTTCTGTAATAAGGGCGGCACCTTCGTTATATCAAATCTCAATATCCAGATGACACTGTTTTAAACTTCACTTAAACTATTTTGATACTCAGTGTATAAATTAAATTATCTAAATATTACCAAGTATATCTGTGGATGAGCGAATGAGAAGGCAAGTGTTGGATGCAAGAGTGTGGAAAGGGTGGGGGAATGGAGTCTCGGACCATCACTTAGTGATGGCCAGGGTAAAACTGCAAAGAAAGTGGTTGAAGAGACGAAGGGGAAGACAGGGGGAAACAGCGCTTGTGAGAAGAGTGGAGAAACTGCAAGATAGTGAGAAAATGGCAGAATATAAAAGCATAGTGGAAGAAAGACTGGGCAGGTATGAATTAGAGCAGATGAAAGGGGTGGAAGACGTATGTAAGATATTCACGGAAGAGATAGGCGCAGCGTGTAAGGTGGTTTGTGGAGTGAGGAGTATATGCAAGGGTGTGCAAGGGACAGCATGGTGGAATGATGAGGTGAAACGAGCTGTGGAACAAAAGAAGAAGGCATACAGTGAATGGCTAGCGAGTAGAGGTAGGGGAGAAGATAAGAGAGAGAAGAGAGAGGTATATGTGAGCAGGAGAAGGGAGGTGAAGGGACTGGAGAAGGAGAGTAAGAAGAAAGTGTATGAAGAATTTGGGAGGAATCTGAGTGTGAAATGGAGGGAGAGTAAGAAATTGTTTTGGAAGGAGGTAAAGAAAGTAAGGCAATCTGAAAGGGGAAATAGTAGGGGAGTGAAAGATAGGAATAATAGATTGTTGGTGGAGAAGAGAGAAACTGAGGAGATGGAAGGAGCACTTTGAGGATTTGTTGAATGTAAAGAGTGACAGCAGTGCGAGTATAAGTGGTTGGGGAATGGCTGGGAGAAGAAGAGATGAAAGGAGGGAGGAAGAGATCAGTAGGGCGGAAGTAGTGGAAGCAATGAAGATCAAGATGGGAAAGGCCCCAGGAATTGATGGAGTGTGTGGTGAAATGCTGAGGTATGGGGGTGAGATTGTTGTAGAGTGGTTATGGAAGTTGTGTAGATTGGTTTGGGAAGAGGGAAGAGTTCCAGAGGACTGGAAATCAGATATAACTGTTCCTTTAAACAAAGGAAAAGGGGAAATAGAAGTATGTGGTAACCACAGGAGTATTTGCCTTCTTAGTGTGACTGGAAAAATATATGGTAGAATACTCATTGATAGGGTTAGGCATATGACAGAGGAGCTAGTTGGAGAAGAACAAGGGGAATTTAGGAAGGGAAAACGGTGTGTAGATCAGATATTTGTTCTAAGATAATTATTGGAGAAGTATCTAAAGAAGGGAAAGAAAGTGTATGCTCCTTCAAGGACTTGGAGAAAGCTTACAACAGAATAGATAGGCAAGGTATGTGGAAGGTATTAAGAATATATGGAGTGGAGGGGAAATTGATGAGTGCTGTGAAGAGTATGTACGACGGAGCTAGGGCTATGGTGCAAGTGGATGGTGAGCTGAGTGAGTTCTTTAATCTCAATGTGGGACTGAAACAGGGTTGTGTGATGTCTCCATGGCTGTTTAATATATACATGGATGGGGTTGCAAGGGAGGTGCAAGGTAGGGCAGTGGATGTAGGGGTGGCTCTAATGAATGAGGGTGAGATTTGGAGGATTCCGGTGTTGCTTTTGCTGATGATACATTATTGTTGAGTGGAGGTGAATGGGAGTTGCAAAGTTTGGTGAATGCATTTGGGACAGTGTTTAGGAAGAGGAATCTGAAAGTTAACGTAAACAAAAGTAAAGTTATGGTGTTTGAGAGGAATGAAGTCACGGAATGTACAGTGAGATTGGATGGTGAGGATATGAAGAATGTGAGTGCATTCAAGTACTTGGGTAGTGTGATGAGTAAGGATGGAACGTTGGGGGATGAAGTGCGTGAAAGGGTACAGCAGGGAAGGAAGGTTGTTGGTTCACTGAAACCAATGATGAGAAATACGGAGGTGAGTATGGATGTTAAGAAGTCACTCCATGATAATATTGTGATCCCTACCCTGATGTATGGAAGCGAGGCGTGGACATTGCAAGAGCGGAACAAGTCAAGAGTGAGAGCAGTGGAAATGACTTACTTGAGAGGAGCATGTGGAGTGACATGGAGGGACAGGTTGACGTATGAAGAAGTGAAGGAATGTTGTGGGGTGGATGTGGATGTGGTTGAGAATATAAAGAGAAATACACTGAGGTGGTTTGGACATGTGGAGAGAATGGAGAATGAATGATGTGCCAGCTCCTGATTTCTTCTTCCACATATTGAGACGGCACTCGGTCATTGATTTGCAGTCAGCATGTCTTGCCAAAGCAGACAATCAGAAAGGCAGTTGTTGAGCTGCAGACTTCATCGGGATTGGCTTGAGGGTCACCAGTGATGGACAAACTCTCTGGGTCGATTGTTTGAAGGGCCTTGGGTGCCAACTTTTTCCCCACATTGGAAGGTTGTGGCAGTATCAGTCCCAGTTAGCGCATGCATCACCTTGATGTCCTTTGCCAAGTCCTTGTTCTACTGGGCAGTTGCTCTAAGATCCACAATCGAACGATTTTGAACACAGGAGCTCATGTACAGAGCACTTGTACTCTAGTGGGTGACATAGAAGTAGAGGAAAAGGATGAACACATCTGTCATCAGAGATGACCCAGACCTTCTCCCCTTGCATACACCATAATATGGCAAGCTGGTCGAGGATGGGCTCGGCCTCTTTATGGCTTGATGAGAGATCTGTACTCTCCAGACGTGCCCTGATCATAATCTCCACAAGCACGTCATCCACACCAGCAAGAGTCAGTCTGTGACCATTCTGTGTGGCAGAGATGTAGAAGTCAGAATCCAGCAAGGCTTCAGCAGTCATTCTCTTTAACTGCATCTTGTTTTTGCAGACACCAAGCATTGCACTCTTAGGAGGTGTGGGCATGTCTGGTTTTAGTATGTGAACTCGGCTGGTTCCTTACTTTTCCCATCGAAGCAGGTGACAGTGAGCCTTTGTGCTGTCTTCAAAGTATCTGTCAAAGACAAACGAGACATTGCCAACCATCAATGCCTCCATCACGAAGACTTGAGTGCATCTTCGTATACTGTACTTGTTGATCGAATACTGTCAATTCAGGTTTCAGTGACTCTCACTTAGAAGTCCTCCCCAGCTGCGCTGCACTAACCGACTCTCCCCAGCACACACTTCATCTCAGACTACTTCAGGAGTAGAGGAAAATTATGTAACCCCTGTTTCACTAATGGGCTCAGCCCAGCATAATTAAGTAGGCATTATCTATGTCGGAGGCACAGTTATCCAGGCATGCAGCTATACAAACAGCGCAAATAACAAGTGTCGTGTGCACTGCAATATTTATGCTGCACCAAAGACAAATTTTTTTGGTCTATTATTGTCATTATGACCCATTATTAATCATTTTTTGCTTGGACCCTGTCTGATGTAGATGTCTTGGCTCATCTGTTCTGTCTCATTCATTTATCATGTGTTGCTGTGGTATAATGTAATGCTCAGTGGAAATTAACCAAATGATTCTGTCAGCTCCGTATGAGTTTATGCATCAATCACTTTAACCCGCCCCATCCCGACGTTTTTGGACCTTTTTTGGGGGGCTCAAACATCCGCTTTTGGTGAGAAACATCGAAAATTCATAGAGAAATCGCTCACCTGAAGTTAAAAGTACCGGATTTAGGTGCGAGTACTTCCTTACCTGACTGGGTTTTCTAACAGGCTGGCATCAAAGAAAACGAGTTCTATGGGAGGGTAACTATTTTATCCACTCATAAACAGTATTTATTTATTTACTTGGTACGAATTTATATGTAGTACAAGAGTATATTGGTTTTCAAACAGTAATATAGGCATTATAAGCATTGTTTCACTCACTAACTCATCACCATTCATGACCTTTTTTTTCCCACATTACCTGATCATCATTTCTGACTGTTTCTTCCTCTAAACTTTGTCCTCCACATTGTCATCGATTGGGGAATCACTCTGGCCCTGAATGTCTTTATTGGCCAGGTCACTGGTAACAGGTGAATTGTCGAGACAATGGCGTGCAGGGGGGGGGGAGAGGTTATGCGGTGTAAGGCATTGTTCCTGCTTGGCATCTTGTAGAGGAATAGAGGAAGGTGTCCCGTGTATAATGCCAAAAATCACTCGCGAAATCACTAGCGAAAATTGAAAATTGTGCAAATTAGGGACCTTGCAATGTTGCCACGTTAATTCACGTCGCCGGGATGGCGCGGGTTAAGACAGTAGTGGTGGAAATTTAAATACTGTACTGCGCAAAGGTAGCGAAAGTGTGGCCTTTGTACCGGCAGTCCATCAAAAACTTTTCCATTTTCTATTCATTAAGTCTGTTATTAATACACAAGATAAAAAAAAAAAAACATGCACAAGAAAGCTAAAACCCCTCTATTTACCGATGAGCACTTCAGTGAATGTCTACATGCTCCTACACTGTCATAGAGATAAGTGGAAGCAACATCATTTTTTATGTTTTTGAGCATTGCTGTAGCTGTCCGTCGTCCTCAATGTCCTCCACCGTCTCCCGTCATCATTCACTTCACCACCACGTACCACAGTATGCGTCACTTAAGCTTGCACTGTGGTGTATGTGTCACTCATCACTTCAATATCATTATTTTACAGACATTATGAAATTCAATAGTGTTATACTGAAAAGTGAAAAGCTAGTCAGTAATAGTGAATAATGCTAAACTCAACGAAATACGTTTATATAGCTTACACCACACAGTTTCAATTTCCGAGTACTCTATTTGCTTACACTTACATTTAGCTTTTTTCACTTATTTACATTTTATGAGTCTCTTTTCTAGCAGTTGATGAGTGTGTGAAAGTCATGGTAGCTGTCTGCCAGACACAATCCAACATGACACTCTGGGCACCATGTTGTCACTTTCCTTTGTACTTGTTCATGCCTGCTAGATTTCATGCAGATGTAGCAGGAAGCTAAAATGATGAACTAGCAATCCAAAGGGTGAGTGGGTTACTACACAAAGTTCTCAGGGCAGAATACAGGGCACAACTTTTGAAACAGAATTGTGGATTTTAATAGGAACGTCACAGCCTGTCGATAGGTTCATTCAGAAGGAATGCAGCAATCAAAAAGGTTAATACTCATGTGCAAACATAAACCACTCCGCCCACAATGACGCATTTGTCGTCATTTGGGCATGTCTGCGACTATACTCAATGATGCACTTGTCATCATAAAAGCAAAAAAACCTTCATCAGCGAAAAAGTTTTCAGCTGATCGGTGTCATTTTTGGAGGTGTCATAGTTCCAGCGCCTCTCGTCAAAAGTAATGACCTGGCAACCTTGGGGCCCGAGACATGCGGCAGCATGGACAGGTTGATTAGTTCTGCATCAGCTGTCGAGGGCAAAGGTATTGGGTGGCTGGGCATTTAAATCGTACTCTATTTACCCCGTCCCGGGATGCGTGTCATATTCCACTATACCAATAGTGCTTATGTTTACTTTTTGAGCACTGTTGTGATTAGATTTGGTGTTTGCAATAGGGAATTAGGTTTTTGTGAATCATTCCTGGCAGTTATCAGCTGTTGGCCCAAAGAAGATTGTGCTGGGCCTACCCTGTTTTTTGGTGTGTCCCAACAACTACACTCCCTCTACCCTGCACCCTTTGTGAGAATTCAACCATTGAGTACTAGTGACAGTGAATCAGGTGAATATAGTGTGCAATAGCTAGTGAGGAAGGACATGGTGAAACGTTTAGCAAAGGGAGGTGGGAAACCGCCTGACGACACAGCATTGTCTTGAACTGAATATTTGGCAAGGTGTTGATGAGGTCCTTGTTTTATGCTGGTATATGGTGAATGGTGTTAATGTGAATAGGAATATAGTGCAACGAGTGTATGTGATGAAATACTGCCCAGGGCAGGAGTCACGTACACCTTTCAGCCACGGCACACTGTTGTCAGAAGGGGAAAAAATAGAGGAGGTTTATAGGGATCTTTGATTTTATCATATTGTTATATTTATTCTGTATGCTTTCTGTGTGAAATAAAGCATGAGTGTTATTGACATGTTTATTGTACCCTTGTGTGGATGAACGTAAACATAGCACAACGTGCTTGTTGGAAAATATTGTCTGTGATACCTTAGGTATCACAGATGTGACATACAGAGCACGTTCAGGTACTGTTGTGGTGAAATATTCTGTATCTCTCATAAAATGATGGATTTGATTATGTGTATTGTGAAATAAAATCGTCAATCTAGCGGTTGACGAGTGTGCGAAAGTCATGTTAGCAGTCTCCCAGACACAATCCAACCTGACACTCTGGGCACCATGTTGTCACTTTCCTTTGTATTTGTTCATGCCTGCTAGATTTCATGCAGATGTAGCAGGAAGCTAAAATGATGAACTATTGAACTAGCAATCCAAAGTGTGAGTGGATTACTACACAAAGTTCTCAGGGCAGAATGCAGGGCACAACTTTTGAAACAGAATTGTGGATTTTAATAGGAATGTCACAGTCTGTCGATAGGTTCATTCAGGAATGTAGCAGTCAAAAGGTTAATACCCACATGCAAACATAAACCACTCCGCCCACAAAGACTGTTTGTTGTCATTTGGGCGTGTCTGCAACTATACTCGATGACACATTTGTCATCATAAAAGCAAAAAAAACCTTCATCAGAGAAAAAGTTTTCGGCTGATCGGCGTCATTTTTGGAGGAGTCATAGTTCCCACACCTCTTGTCAAAAGTAATGACTTGGCAACCTTGCAGCCTGAGATGCGCAGCAGCACAGGCAGGTTGATTAGTTCCACATCAGCTGTCGAGAGAGAAGGTAGCGCACGGCTGGGCATTTAAATCGTACTCTATTTACCTCATCCTGGAACAGGTGTCATTTTTCACTATACCAATAGTGCTTGTGTTTACTTTTTGGGTACTATTGTGATTAGATTTGGTGTTTGCAATAGGGAATTAGGTTTTTGTGAATCATTCCTGGCCAGTTTCAGCCGTTGGCCCAACGAAGATTGTGCCAGGCCTTCCCTGTTTCTCGGCGTATCCCAACAGCTACACTCCCTCTACCCTGCACCCAATGTGAGTATTAAACCATTGAATAATAGTGACAGTGCATCAGTTGAATATAGTGTGCAATAGCTAGTGAGGAAGGACATGGTGAAACGTTTAGCAGAGGGAGGCGGGAAACTGCCTGACGACACAGCATTGTCTTGAATGGAATACTTGGCATGGCGTTGATGAAGTCCTTGTTTTATGATGATATATGGTGGATAGTGTTATTGTGCAGTAGATAGGAGTATAGTGCAACGAGTGTACATGATGAAACATTGGCTAGGGCAGGAGTCACGTACATCCTACAGCCACGGCACGCCATTGTCAGAAGGGGATAAAATAGAGGAGGTTTATAGGGATATTTGATTTTATCAAATTGTTATGTTTATTTTGTATGCTTTCTGTGTGAAATATAGCATGAGTGTTATTGATATGTTTATTTTATGCTTGTATGGATGAATGTTAACACTGCACCACATGCTCGTCGGAAAAAATCGTCTGCGATACCTTAGAGGAGGTTGTGCATTTATAATTTGTATTTCAAACACAAAGATGCACATAAATATACATGGCATAGAGGAAACGGGGATCATGTTGAACGAATCCTGATTGATTATGTGCTCATAGAGAGGTCGATGATGGGAATGGTTGCTGATACGAGAGCTGTGAGAAGACGATGTGGAAGTCTGTCAGATCATATGATTGTAGTATGCCTGATCAAGCTGAGAGGAGTGAGGTGGATCAAGAGAGAAGAGCAGTCAGGGTGAAAGTCTGAAAGTTGAGAAGCTGAGGATCAAAGACATGGCAGATGATTACAGGACCAAAGTAGAGGACGAGTTAAATTCAGTGAACTGGAATGAATTGGGTCTGGACAGCTTGTGGAATGCATATAGGGATTGCTTTGTTAGGAATGTTAAATAGGTGTGTAGTGTGGCAAGAGTATCAACAATAAAGAAGGGAACGGCATGGTGGGATGAGGAGGTTAAGAGAGCGGTGGAGAAAAAGAGGAAGAAGTGGCTAAAGTGGTTTCAGGATAGGGGTTCAGTTGAAATAAAAACTGAGTACATCGAGAGCAAGAAGCACGTAAGGAGACTAGTGAAGAGGAAAAAGAGGGAGGTAAATGATGATCTGGTAAGAAAAACGAATGCGAACTACTCTGAAAATAGGAAGTTATCCTGGAAAGTGGTGCAGAAATGTAGAAGTGGAAGGGGAAAGAACTGTGATAGACTGAAGGATGCAGGTGGTAGGTTACTAACCCATGGAGATGAAGTAAGGACCACATGGAAAGACTATTTTCAAAGCCTGAGAAATGGAAAAAGAGAGAGCAGAGCGGCTGTAAACATGATTGATTTTGGCGTGTGCAGAGAAGGAATGCAGTGCCAGGAGACGTGACACTCGCACAGGTGAGGAGCGCTGTGAAACGGCTGAAAAATGGGAAAGCAGCTGGGGTTGATGAAGTGTATGCAGAGATGCTTAAGTGCAGTGGAGAGAGTGGAATGAAGTGCTTGTTGGAGATATGTAAGAAGGCATAAATGAGTGAAACTGTGCCTGCAGAGTGGAAAAAGGCTGTGACTGTACACATGTACAAAAATAAAGGTGAGCGAAGTGAGTACAAGAATTATTGTGGCATAAGTTTATTGAGTGTGGTAGGGAGGGTATATGGAAGAATTATTATAGAGAAAGTAAGAGAGATATCAGAAGTCCTAGTGAGTGATGAACAGGGTGGCTTTAGGAGTGGCAGAGGATGTGTGGATCAAGTATTTGCAGTGAGACAGATAGCAGAGAAGGCTTGTGAGAAGAACCATAAGGTGTTTATGGGATTCATGGATATGTAAAAAGCATAAGACAAAGCAGACAGAGAGGGATTGTGGAAAGTTTTGTGCTTGTATGGTGTAGATGGTAAGCTGCTTGGTCCAGTCAAGAGTTTTAATGATGGTAGCGAAGCATGTGTAAAGGTTAATGGGCATCTAAATGAATGGTTCACAATCGGTGTGGGCGTGCGACAAGGTTGTGTGATGTCCCCATGATTGTTCAATATATACTGTATATGGATGGGGTGATGAGAGAAGTGAAAACATGAGTAATGGAGAGAAGGATGGTGTTGGTAATGAATGGTGATGGGTGGAATATCTCAAATTTGTTGTATGCTGATGATGCAGTACTGCTTGCAAGTACCGAACAGGAACTTGGTAGCCTAGTGCAGAGATTTGCTGATGTCTGTGAGCATCGTGCCTTGAGAGTAAATGCAGAGAAGAGTAAAGTGCTGGTTACTGAGAGAGAAGATGACTCCCAGTGTGATGTCACAGTGAATGGAGAGAGACTGGAACTGGTGAGAGAGTTCAAATACTTGGGTACAGTGATAAAAAGAGAGGAAAATGTGCCAAAGAAATTGAAAGTAGAGTGACACAAGGAAGAAAAGTAGCTGGTGCAATGAAGACCTTGATAAGAAACAGAGGCTTGGGTGTTGCAGCTGCACAATGCTTACATGAGGGAGTGTTAGTGCCAACTCTAACTTATGGGTGTGAGTATGGTGTGGCATGAAAATGAAAAGTTAAGAGTAAGAGCAGTGGAGATGGGACTGTTGAGGAATGTATGTGGAGTACAGAAGCTGGATAGGATACGAAGTAGTTTGATTTGTGAAAGGTGTGGAGTGAGGAAGTCGGTGGACACCCGAATCGAAGAGTGTCCTGAGATGGTATGGTCATGTGGAAAGAATGGATAACAATAGAGTGGTGAAAAAGGTTTACCTGAGCGAATTTGAAGGAGGGAGGAGACGAGGTAGGCAAAGTAGAAGGTGGAGAGATATGGTGGATGAGTGTTTGAGGAAGAGAGGTTTGGAAGTCGGTGAGGCTAGGGAACTGATAAAGAGATCGAGCTGGCTGGATGAATGTTGCGAAGAGAAATGCATGATCAGGGATTTTGGCACTCCATGTGAGCATGGCAGTGTCCGGGTTGACTCAACCGGATACGTTTGTGTGAAGCTGCAGAATGTAGTGAATGTTTTTTGGTGTATCCGGTGGAGCCAGGATTCCGGGGGCTTGAATGATAAGTGAATGGAGGTGTGGCCTATTTGGATTGGGCAAGTTTGTGCTGTCTGGACATTGCTACCCCTCACCCTGCCCATGGGTGGGAAAGGAGGTCTGGATGATGATGATGATGATGATATCTTAGATATCACAGATGTGACATACAGAGCACGTTCAGGTACTGTTGTGGTGAAATGTACTGTATGTCTCATAAAATGATGGATTTCATTATGTGTATTGTGAAATAAGATTGCAAACACTGCAGCGTCTTCAGGTAAGGGAAACATCATCTGCTACACCTTAGCGGACAGGTAAGGGCCACATACTTGTACTTGTTGTGGTGTAATATACTGTTTATCACATATGCTGATAGATTTGGTTATGTTTAATGTGAAAGACATGAAATGACTGACCCAATTGCTTGTAGGAAAGAGTGCATCTCGTGCATCTGAGTTAGCACAAGGGTAGCAACATGCAATGCAAGGTTAGGAACAACTGCATTTACATTTTATAAGTGAAATATACTGTTATCTCATACAGTGATATACTTTGTTATTTGTTTATGTGAAAAGAAAATGAAAGTGAACCACGTGCTCCCCTAGAAATCATCGTCTGCTACACCTTACTGCCCAGGTATGGGCCACGTAACTGACCTATGTAGGACGAGTATTTACATTTTATTGGTGAAATATACTGTGTATCTCATATATTGATAGATTAGGCTATGTATTATGTGGAAATAACGTGAAAGACTGAGCCACGTGCTCGTAATGAAGAGTGTGTTTCGTACACCTGAACAAGCATGAAGGTAGTGAAATGCAACGCGACGTTAGGAACACGTGCATTTATTTATTTTTATTTTTTGAAATACACTGTGTATCCCATGTATTGATATATTTGGCTATGTTTTATGTGAAAAGACAGTGAAAAAATGACCCACGTGCTCGTAATGAAGAGTGTGTATCATACACCTGAGCTAGCACAAAGGTAGCGAAATGCATTGCGAGGATAGGAACATGTGCATTTACATTTTTTTTTTTTTAATATACTGTGTATCCCATGTATTGATATATTTGGCTACGTTTTTTGTGAAAAGACAGTGAAAAACTGACCCACTGCAACATGTTCTCATCAGGGAAACACCGTCTGCTACACCTTAGTGCACAGGAAACGGCCTACGGAACATGTCCATTTACATATTACTGGTGAAATGTACTGTGTAGCTCATAAAAATGATAAATTTGGTTATGAGTAATGTGCAATGAAAATGAAAGAGGTAACCACGTGCTAGTGGCCCCTACCATTGCGCTAAGTCAGGTGTAGGAAACGATGTTTTTCAAGGACATACACGTATATCATGAACCCTTGCGTTGTGCCAGTGTTGAGCCTAGTTCTTGGCTGGTTGTGAATAAAATATCTTGACTCATGCAAAGTGATAGATTGGGTTATGTTTTATGTGTAAAGACAGTGAAAGACTGACTTACTGCAGTGTGTCACCATCTGCTACACCTTAGTGCACAGGTAACAGCCTACGGAACATGTCCATTTACATATTACTGGTGAAATATACTGTGTATCTCATAAAAATGATAGATTTGATTATGTGTAATGTGCAAAGAAAGTGAAAGAGGTAACCATGTGCTAGTGTCCCCTACCTGTGCGCTAAGTCAGGTGTAGGAAACGATGTTTTTCAAGGACACATGTATATCATGAACCCTTGCGTTGTGCCAGTGTTGAGCCAAGTTCTTGGTTGGCTGTGAATAAAATATCTTGACTCCTTTATTTCAGCTCACACTCCTACCACAGCATTGGACTGCCACAGGGTCCACAATCCCTCAGACAGCAGTTTATTCTCCAGCTGGCTTGCAACGACAGCAGTCTTGCAAAGATGAAACGCAGGTTGGCACCAGCCACTCTGCCCCCCGTGGTGAGCCAGTGTCACCAGAAGCCTTGCCATCATTCATTGTGATGGCCCCTCCACCCGCTTCTGCCATACAGGATGCTACGGTGACATCTTCGCTGGCCAGGCCGAGGAGACTGGTGTCCCCAGAGCCCTCTGTCTCGTCCTCGTCCTTGTCCGAGGCATCCCCTCCCAGACGAGGGAGCCGTGTTCCACTGCCTGGACACGGGGGACGTCCAAGGGGTCAGAGGGTAGGCTTCTCTTCAGAAGATGAACAGAGGAACATAGAATAAGTTTAACATAGAAAAAAAAAAAGAAAACTTCCACACGCCATACTACAGGTATCATCCATTCCCAAATAAATGTATGCAGTTAGATCTGAAATATTGTGGGTTGAAATTAGGAGGGAAAGGAATCTAGGGAAGTGAATTCCAAAGAGAGAGAGAAAAAATGAGTCCATAATTAACACTTCAGATTATATATTACTAAGTAAATGATACAAAAATGACTGTAGATAACTAGAGTAAAATATAAGCTGATCACCGGACTAAGATAAAGTATTAAGGTAAGGTTCAGAAGTAGGAGAATGACGGGAATAGAAGGAAGAAAATCAGTAAAAGTGGTCAATGCCACAGATCTTTTGCATATGGGAACCTAAAGAACTGAAAGTGTCATTTCCACGGTACTGTAGTGTTCACAAGTTACAGTATGTTGCCCAAGTTTGGAGAGTGAGGATCTTGTGGAAAGGGTGGTGGTGGAGCGTCAGTAAGTTCTTTCACCTTAACTTGGCGGCGATTTTCGTCCTTTAGCAGCTTATATCCCGTAACTCGATGGCAGAATAAGAACTGGCTACTGTTATACATTCTTTCCCTAGCACGTCTTCGTAATGTGGTCTATGTTCTTTTGCTAACCTGTATTTATAGCTCAGTAATCAGGACTGAAAAGTATTAGTTATAGGCTATGACAAAGTGAAGAGACTATAATAACCCTTTAGTGGCAATACTATCAACCTTACCACTACAATGATGTATGTTCTTTTGCTACCATTGGACGGCTTTGTTCAGATTTTAAATGCCATTTAGCAGTGAAGCATTAATGACGGCTATATTTAGCCTTTCCATTTTAAAAATTTTCTTCAAAGCTGAATAGAATATAGTACAGTATTAGGAAGAATAAACACGCAAATACCGTCCTTTAACTAAAGTGTTTGAACCTGAGGAGGCGACAGCATCGGCATTTGCCAGTTTCTGATTAACTTTATGAAACAACTACTGTATGATCCTTAAACATGGATAGCTTTCATGTTGCTTTACAGAAAGCATAAAACCGAGTAAAGAGGCAAAACAAGAGTTAACCCACTGCGTGCCGGTTATTTTTAGCCCTATGGGTCACTCTAGTGCCAGCCATTTTTTGACCTTTTTTTTTGGCTAAAATGATAGATTTTGATGTGGAAACAACGAATTTCGCCATTATAATGTTCACCGAGGCTTGGAAATCAGTTTTATTGAGTCCTGCATACTCGTTTACAGGTATAGCCACTCTCTCACGCTCACCATGTACGTGAGAGAAAGCCGTTTTCCATGTAAGGTATACTCAGGTATTTATGCTGGGAAGGTATAGCAATGTTCAGTACACTTTTCTGATTACTTATTACTTCAGCATCTATCACAATTTGCATGTCTTTCTCACTGTGAATGCATTATCTTATACTCACTTAAATATAGGTATAACCTGACTTTATTACATACAGTCCTGGCACTTACAAGAAGGTATTTACAACTTGACTTCACTATTATAGTCCTTACGCTTACAAGAAAATATTAATAACTTACACTTACATGAAAATATTTACAAAATGCCTTGATTATGTACAGCACTGGGTGAGGCACACAGGCAGAGTGAGGCAGAGCAAGCGTGAAAGGGGAAACGAGTGAGTGTATGGCTTTGAGAGCGTGGGGGATAGTAGAGGAACAGTTACTTTACATGCCTGCCAATTTTTACCTGCGAATCTTGAAAAGTGTGGTCACAGCGAAGTTTTTTATTTTAGACCGTTTTAAACCGGCACTGGCACTGGCCGTGGCATTATGTCAGACTGTTTTAAAACAGCACTGGCACACGGCGGGTTAAAGTCATCAGGGGTTTAAGAATTCTTAAATAATCTCTCGCTCAGAAATCTGACGAAAACCCTTACACTGTCAGACACAGTTAATTACAATTATTTCCTGTAGCTATATAGTCTCCTACATATTTGTGTAGTCTTCTTTCAGATCTATGGGTTTATCATAAGTGACAATAAAAACATGCAATAAACATTCCCCAGACTTGGGCATGCAGCAACCTACAAAGTCCCTATATCAGTTATAGGCTCAAATATGTTGGGCTAATATCCTACCTGGAAGTCTCTTTCCCTACCCTGAAACGAAACCGAGACCTCTTCGGTGCGGAGCAAATGTGCCTCCACTTGCATCTCTAGCTCGACCGTTATGGTTGCCCCTCCACTGCACAAGACCCAGTAGTAGACCACCAGTAATCTTATTCCCGGTCTTCATGTAAAATATGGTCTGCTAAAAAATTAAGTCCAGGCCCCAGATGGCTTTAGAGGGTGAATAGGGACGAGAGAAAAATATACCCTATCTAAAGAGCCTGTCCTTTCTGAGAATCGAACTAAGGTTTTGCCAGTTGTCGGCTGGTATGTTTACCCAAACATCACTATTTCCACTCGATTACTAAGAAGAATGTTTAGACTAATATTTATTAATTAGATGAGGGTCATTAGGATAACCAGTTATTATTTGACAAGCCCAATCTTTCTCCCAGATTATAACACATTGACACTGCCTAAAGATATCATTGCCTGATCTCGAATCAAATACCGGTCGTCTCAGCTGGTGGCCGATTATGCTTCCAATTACATCACTGCCACCCCCCGACGCCCCAGGACTATGGACACCACAATAATCCAGTGTTATTTATTAGAGCAAACAAAATAGTTAAATACAATTTAGTTTCACCCAAGCATCTTTAAGAACATTCATCCGTATTCTGCGGAAATTATTGTATGAGGTCCATTGCTTTGCATTCCGATGACGTGGATCACAATGAGTGAAATGACTTGAGAAGCTCAGCATACAGCACCACACCAGAAGCAGCTACACCCACCGCCAGCACCACGAACATTCCCTGGAAAATGTGTAAGCTATTAACACTCAGGCTTTTGTGACAACCACAACCGAATAACCTAACCTGGCGTTAACTGAGATACAGTATTAAATTGTCCAAACCACGTGGAGGTTAATGGTAGCAATATTACCACTCTCCGACCTGAATTCTTGTCGCATAAGGATTTTCCGTAACACCTCCTCCTAGCTGAAGGTGGGGGGAAAGAATACTTCCCCAATAACCCTATTTGTCGTAAGATGCGACTAAAAGGGGCATTCCTGTCTCTAGTCTTTCTCTCCTTATTGTCCTCTTCTGCTTTTCTGTCCTACCTCTTCTTTTAATACTTCCATTTTTCTTGCGGCCTTTATTTTCTCTCTACACCTTCAGTGCCATATAGACATATTTTGGTTTGGTGCTAATTCTTCAGTATTCCTTCCTTCCTTCCCATTTTTTTTTTTTTTTTTCATGTTTTATACTATTACCTTCTTTTGTCTTAAATAATCATGGTAATTTGAATAACAAATATACAGAAGGATAGTAAACATCCACACCTTCGAAAATAAACAGCTAAGGAAGAAGTCTTTGGGAGCTTCCTTAACTGATGTGAATACGGGCCATTGTGTCCTATGATTCGGTCGTTCCCGAAAGCAATCGTCTGGCGATAATTTTAATAGAAAAGTGGAACTGCCCTCACCATGAGAAGGTACCTGGTGACAGTATTCCTACCCATGCTCCTTACTTACTCTCGGCTAAATATATTCGTCTGACATTAGCTGGAATAGAATAGAGCGTACTTATATATCAGTTTCCGAATCTTGTTTAACTTTGTTCTTAAATGTCAGAAAATTTTATTCGGCTCTTTAAACACCATGTCTAAAAGAATTACCCTATAGCAACCGACACAGATGGCTATACTTATGTTTGATGTGTGTGTGTGTGTGTGTGTGTGTGTGTGTTGGTACAGTGGCAGCATATATAACTGTTTGTTTATGTAACAGCAACAGCAGACCTTTTCATATACTGTATTTGTCATTGCATTTTCACTTCTATCACCTATATGCGATGAAAGAGAACTATTCTTATTAAAACTTATGTTTTCCATGTACTGTATACATTATGTCCAGTTATTTGAGGCCTGTGAGGTGGAGCCAATATCCCCTTGGCTTGAGTGGTTTACGGATGTTTATGGAACCCGTTTCACTTTATAAACTTGATAATTCTACCACATTTATTTCTGAATGCTATATCACTCCATCTTTCAGTGAAAAGGCTCATCACAATAACGACGATGATGATAGTTGGATATTTGATATTCTTTAATTAGAAAATGGCAAATTATTAACAAGGTTACTTCTTTCCGATGTTACAGTTAAATGATTGTATATTTAGACAGAAAGACTGGTAAATTGTTACCACTTGTCCTGTTTATATTTACAGTGTATTTATATATTAGTCGTTCAGCTTTACAAGACGGCATTTATAAGAAGACCACAGGACTGGCGACCTTCCAATTCAACCACAGAAGATAATGCCAGATATCCCAAGTGTCATTCATTAAGAATGACTTTGCATTAACCTGTATGTTTAGTAAGTTAGATCTGCTAAACACACAAGGATATTCCATTAAGAAAAAAAAAAATCAAAAGCCAGTCTCATTGATAGGCTTATGGTACATCGATTTATGGCTGTTGACAGCCTTAGAAAATTTATAGGAAATAACCACTATGGATTGAAGATTATAGGAAGAGGAATTCTGTGACATTCAGTACCCTTCCTCGTTGAGTGTACACCAGTGCATTGTACTTCTGGATAATCAGGGTAGACAGCCTAAAGACAGAAGAGTTTTTTAATGGTACAATATAAACACCAAAAGACCAATAAACCTTACCCATAAATTTACCATTGCCAGGGACGAATCAACAAGTATCTGCTTCGGTAAATTACGGCACTTAGTTGCGTTTGGGATGCTAGTCAGGTACCAGTAAGTAAATAAACCAGAATCCCACAGTCGTAGAATCCTGAGAGAAAGAAATATATACTTCATAAATATCTATCTATCTATCTTATCTATCTGTGTATATATATATATATATATATATATATATATATATATATATATATATATATATATATATATATATATATACACGCAGTATAGTGGTGTTTAGAGGTCATAGCGTCAAAGCGGGCGAGGCGAGAATGGAACAGAGAAAATTGGAAGAAAGTGGTTCACAGGGAAATAATTAATGGCTGTCATTGATTTACAGCACGCAATAAGAAAAACATTTGGCGTAAAGTGTAGACCAGTGAACCCTGTTTGTGGATTATTTAGATGTACTTTAATGTATTCTGGTACTTTGGTATAAACAAATTAAACGATCCTGCAAACAGCTCACACTCTAGAACTGTATCGTCAGTGATTAGAAAACTCATGCCGTATGTGTAACTTGCTGTGCTACTCAGGGTTGCTTGAGTCAGCGAATAGTGGATAGATTCTTAATCCGTCACGGGCTTCTCGAACAACATTCATACTTAATTCCAACGGTGCCCATGACTCACTTGGACCTGTATCTACTCACATAGAAAAAATCAATCCTTTACCTTGAAACTAATGGTTTATTATCTTAAGGCGTCGACGATACGGTTGTAGCTATGCCCCTAACCACCAAGGGAAGTTCTTGTGGTGTCTAGTACAGTACCTAATTTAACCCATAAGCAATTGTACAACATCTATGCATTTATTTTTATTTTTTTATTTTTTGCCGGTCGAGAATACAGGTGATGGTTGTCCTCTTTCTCGGATTCCCTTGCGAAGTTTCTGTCAAAAAGGTTAATTAAATTTTTTTGTGTGAAACGCATTTTTCAGATTTCATTAATGCTGGGGGATGGACGTCCCCTACCTCGAATCTCACACGCAGTCCATATGATACTCCTGACATTCCTCTGATCCATATCTATACCCATGTAATTATTCAACACAACAGATTGATAACTATGACTCTGCACAAACAGACAAGTGGTGGACACCGTTAATTATTATGTACTGCGGAAACTTTCATTACCTTTTGTTGAGGCCAGTTAATAACGGACTGTCTTTCTGTGTGATGAGCGCTGATGAAAACGGCAAGTAGCCCTCCCTGGATAGGTAGAAGTTACACTGACCTGAGAAGAGTCACCCGTAAGTAGGATAACAAGAATGGTCATAATCTGGGAGGGTAACACTCGGTAAACATTATATATATATATATATATATATATATATATATATATATATATATATATATATATATATATAGAGCCTCTATGGTACAGTGGTTGAGTGTGCGTCTCGTACACGGGTGGACCAGGGTTCGCACCCCGCCAGGGTAATAAACTTTGGGGGTGTTCACCCGGCGACGTTCTGCATTGGCGGACACAAGGGGTGCAGTGGTTGAACCAGTGTCGCTTACTGTAAAGTATGCTTGCACCCAGTCGGCTTGTGCGGGCCGATTACACTTAGTTCACAGACTACAAACACATTCAAAGCCACTCCAGCACTACAATTACACTTACAAGCACTTCTCACCCTACGTACAATCTCTACCAGACAGCCTAAGCCACTTGGTAGAGATACATTGGCTGTATCGTCCCGACTTCGGTCGGGATAGGCCGGTCCTGCAGTGGATACTCAAACGGCTGATGATGATATATATATATATATATATATATATATATATATATAACAAATCTAAGTATATATATATATATATATATATATATATATATATATAACAAGTCTATGTATTTTTTTTTTTACCAAGTTTAAGATCAAAATACACTCTCATTCTCATGAGGACTGTATATCCCAGAGAATTGTGCACACCAGATATATGTTATGATGATGCTGCATAAGTATAAAAAGTAGTCGGCATTTTCATACGATATTTAGAATTTTTGTACAGAACATCTTCCTGAAACATGTAATGACGTTTAAATGTTAACATGTCACTTACTCCCGTCTATTACTGTTGAATAATTTTCATGCCCCCATCAGTACATATTAAGATGTATATATATTTGAAATATACTTAGCCTGGCAGGTATTGCAGAAATTATGACACTGAAAGAATAACAGTAATATGGCTGAAAACGAAACAAGAGAATTATAGCATTTAGCAGGCATGTTCTTTCATCCTGGCTCCGACCTCCGACCTTCAGGCATTTAAAAAATCAACTAAGGCTATTGTCAGCTGGAAGGTTGGAAAGATGCTATGACCTTAGGAAATTGTAGTGGAGTTTGTTACAAAGCCTATGATTTCATCATCCTTTGTGTAATTTTAACGCACAGTATGCTGCATGTTTGATCACGAGCGTGTTCTGCCTCAGTCCCCCCCTTCTACCGTTATAGTAGAGTAAGTCGTCATTTCTGGAGTTCAGAGCAGGATTTTCATCTCTTTGTCCCCGTGGCTTCATTTGCGCGTCCTTCTTACAAGTTGTATCAGGCTCTGCTGGCCCCTATATAATGAGCTCAATCTCTGCATCATTGCCACTTAGATCTGCTCCTCACTTTGTTCACATCTCTGTCCTCCCCTGTACAGAGTGCTCAAGAAATCTCCAAACATCTAGCAGCTGTGTGTAATTTGAGTATAACTGTTGTATTTTTTTCTTGTGCTGTGTAGCATAGGGTTAGTTTTTAGGCCTAGTGAGGTCTTGGTGATTAATGTTGGGTTTTATGTCAGTCATTTTTGATAATAGTTTGTATCTGTAATAATTTATCTGGCATTCACTGAGTATTATCTGGTATCTCATTTTATCAGGGCTGACTTAGATAAATTTACTCTTGCTAATTTCGTGTTAATAGAGGCTATTGCAGTTAACCATATATTTAACCTGTTTATTTGCCATTACATTATCCTTATGAGTCCTGAATGTTTTGTTGTTAGTTTAAGCATTAAACTTTAACTTGTAATTTTACCTAACTCCTTTGTTTTGAACCTGGAACTTTACGGGACAGTAGTGACTCTTCGTATTCTCACTTAAAGTGTACATTATCTTTCTCTGTTCCGTAACATAAATTTGGCGACCTCATATCAGGATATTCAGGATATTATCATAAGGATATTGCTTGATATTTTGTGACTGTTACTTATTAATTATGTCTACTATTACTACACTTGATGAAGCCAAAGATTTTTTGTCAAATGTGCAAACAGTGTGTGATATAGAAAACAGAACAAAGAATGAACTTAAGCTTGTTGCTCAACAATTGGGAATTGCAGTTCACTCTCATCATTCTAAAGATCAAATTGTTGACATGATTAATGAAAGCTTGTTTAATGTAACTCCTCCAAATGAGCAAACGCAGATTGAATTAGCTAAGTTACAGCTAGCTCTGCAGGAGGCTCGTGCTAAAGAAGCTGAATTTCAGGCAAGTGCTAAGCAGGCGGAGTCTCAGGCTCGTATTCAGGAGGCTGAATTTCAGGCAAATGCTAAGGAGGCGGAGTCTCAGGCTCGTATTAAGGAGGCACAGATACAGGCTCAGGCACAAGTTGAACTTGCCAGGATTCAGACAGACCATGAGTATCGCATGAAACAAGGTGGAACTGGATCATCTAGCTCTGATGATTTTGATGTGGCTAAAAATGTTAAACTTGTCCCCCCTTTTAATGAATCTGATTTAACCAAGTATTTTCAGTTGTTTGAGAGGGTAGCTACAGGTTTTAATTGGCCCAAAAAGTATTGGCCAGTACTCCTTCAAACTGTTCTCACCGGTAAAGCTCAAGTAACTTATGCATCTTTGCCTCAGGATCAATCTGATAATTATGATGTAGTTAAGAGCTTGATTCTTAAGGCCTATGAGCTTGTTCCTGAAGCCTGTAGAGTAAAATTTAGGACAACTTACAAGCAAGATAAGCAATCCCATGTTGAGTATGCAAAAATCAAAGAAGATCTGTTAGAGCAGTGGTTAAATTCTAAGAATGTGGATTCTGATTTCGGTAAATTTAAGCAGATGATTTTGCTGGAGGATTTCAAAAGGTGTATTAGTAAAGATGTAAGCCTATATCTTGATGAGAAAAGAATAGATAATTTGTCTGATGCTGCAGTTTTAGCTGATGAGTATGTTCTCACTCACAAGAGATATTCTAGAGAAAAAGGGAAAGCTGAGAGTAAGTACGTTGCCTCTACTCAGAGTACAGGTAACAGGAAAGAGAATAAAGATGATGTTTCTCAGGAAGTAAATACCAGCTTCACCTCTAGATTTCAGACAAGTAAATGTACTTATTGTAGTAAGCTTGGTCATACTACGGAGAGATGTTTCAGGAGACAGCGTGATGTGAACAAAAAGGAGTCTTTAAATATTCAGTCAATTGGTCTAGTGTCCACTCTTGAGAGTTCCCAGAATTCTTTAACTGAGTTAACTGAACCTGCTTTGAGGGGTAACTTAAATTCTCATGATGGAGCTCCTCTTTTGAGCAGTAACGTGGGTGACACTCTCAAGAGTTCATGTGCTAATTTCCTGTCTGATGGTTTTGTCAGTCCTCTGGACAGTAATGACAGGAAATCAGTTAAAATATATCGTGATACAGGTGCTTGCCAATCCCTTATGCTGACCAGTGTTCTAGGCTCTAATGTTAATTCCTCTGATGAAACTGTAATCTTACAAGATGTAGGGAATAATTACTTCTCTGTCCCTCTGTGCAGAGTGAATTTAGAGTCTGGTTTTGTTAATGGTTCCGTTATGGTTGGGTTGGTTGAGACACTCCCAATGTCAGGTGTAACTTTCTTACTTGGAAATGATATTGGTGGATGTCAAGTGTGTCCAGCTCCTCAGTTGTCTGGTGAGCCAGTGGCTGTGTCCCAGGATTGTGATGTCCCTGATGTGTTCCCTGCATGTGCTGTCAGTAGGGCTAAGTCTAAAGTTACTGGTGATTTAGAGGATAATGATGATGATGATGTTATCCTAGCTGACACTTTTCTTGCTAATTTGGACCACTCACCAGATGAGGCAGTACCCCGTAGTGTTGATAATTTGTCTCGTCAAGAGTTGGTTGAGCTGCAGGTTGCTGACCCTGAGTTGAAAGGTCTAGCTAACTCTGCTTACAGTGAAGAAGAGTCAGCCGGTGCTTCTACTTGTTATTATGTAAAGTCAGGAGTACTTATGAGGAAGTGGAGACCCCCAACAGCATCAGCCGACTGTGAATGGGAGGTTGTACATCAAGTTGTCATCCCTCGTGTTTGTAGGCAGGATATCATTCGAGTGGCTCATGATACCAGTTTGGCAGGACACCTTGGAGTGAGGAAGACTGTGGCACGCATTTTGAAACACTTCTACTGGCCAGGTATCTTCAGGGATGTTTCCTGGTATTGTAAGTCTTGTCACACCTGTCAAGTTGTGGGGAAGTGTAATCAGACTGAAAAGGTTGCACCTCTAGTTCCCATTCCTCCTTTTGAGGCGCCTTTCACCCGTGTGTTGGTGGATATTGTGGGTCCTCTTCCTAAGACTTCTTCAGGATTTTCTTATGTGTTGACCATGAGTGATATGGCTACTCGTTATCCTGAAGTCATTCCACTTAGAAACATCTCAGCAAAGAACGTGGTTAAGGAAATGCTAGGGTTCTTCACAAAGTTTGGTCTGCCCAAGGAGGTACAGTCAGACCGGGGAAGTAATTTCATGTCAAACGTTTTCAAGCAGTCTCTGAAAGAGTTGGGCATCACTCAGATCACGTCTTCAGCTTACCATCCCCAGACCCAAGGAGCGTTGGAGAGATATCATCAAACACTCAAATCGATGCTCAAGAAATACTGTTTGGAACATCAGAAAGACTGGGATAAAGGTCTTCCATTCGTTGTGTTTGCTGCAAGAGAATCTCCAAATGAATCACTGGGCTTCTCACCTTTTGAACTACTATTTGGCCATGAAGTAAGAGGACCCCTTAAGTTACTCAAGGAATGCTGGCTGTCGGAGGAAGATGACGTCAACCTGCTGGAGTATGTGATGAAGTTCAAAGAACGGCTGTCCACTGCTTTACAGCTGGCGAGAGAGAATTTAGGAGCTGCTCAGGAGAAGATGAAGACTTGGTATGATAAGAATTCCAGGTTACGCCACTTTCAGCCAGGAGATCAGGTTTTGCTTCTGCTACCAGTGCATGGACAACCTCTTCAAGCCAAGTTTAGTGGCCCTTATTTCGTGGAGAAGAAACTCAGTGATGTCAACTATGTCATCGCCACACCAGATCGTAGAAAGAGCAAGCAACTATGTCACATCAACATGCTAAAGTTATATCACAGGCGGGACGAAAATAATCCAGTCTGCACTGTAGCTGTTCCACCCGAGTCTACAAGTGAAGTTCTCCCATGCAGCATGAGCCTGAGTGATAGTTTGGGGAAGAATCCTGATATCATGAATGATCTCCAGACTAAGCTTTCTCATCTACCTCCCAAGGAAAGGCAGGAGTTTTCGGCATTACTGCAGGAGTACCCGCAAGTGTTCCGTGCTACTCCAGGAAGAACCACTGTGTTGATGCATGATGTCGATGTTGGAGACGCAAAGCCAATTAAATTGCCTCCTTACCGTGTGAACCCAGTGAAAGTTCCTCTCATCCAGAAGGAGCTTGGCTACCTGTTGGACCACAAGATGATTGAGCCCTGTCAGAGCGAGTGGAGTTCTCCTGTCACTCTAGTCCCTAAGCCAGGTGGGTCACAGCGGCTTTGCATCGACTACAGACGTGTTAATCAGATAACCAAAACAGACACTTACCCTCTCCCTCGCGTGGAAGATTGCATAGACAAGATCGGAAAGGCTAGGTACATAAGTAAGTTTGATTTGTTAAAGGGATACTGGCAAGTACCTATGACTGAACGTGCTAGGGAGATCTCATGTTTTGTAACACTAGGAAAGGCTTTTGCATGTTCGGTAATGCCATATGGTATGAAAAATGCACCAGCCACATTTCAGAAGCTCATGAATGTTGTAACAGAGGGTTTGGCAGGGTGTGTTGTTTATATTGATGATGTATTAATCTTCAGTGACAACTGGAAAGATCACCTATGCCATGTCAGTAAATTTCTTGACCGTTTGGTTCATGCTAATCTTGTACCTAATTTATCAAAGTGTGAGTTTGGTCAAGCTAAAGTTCAGTACCTTGGGGTATGTAATTGGTGATGGACATGTTGCACCACCAGGAGCTAAGGTTTAGGTTATAAATGATCTTCCCAGACCTAAAAGTAGGAAGGAGCTACAAAGATTTTTGGGAATGGTAGGTTATTACAGGAGATTTGTTCTTAACTTTTCTATTCTTGTATCACCACTTACAGACCTACTGAAAAAGGGAGTTAAATTTGTCTGGACTGATAACTGTGAATCCTCTTTCAACAAACTTAAAGCTATTCTATTAAGTCAGCCAGTGCTCGCTACTCCAAATTTTGCTAAGCCTTTTAAGATGGCTGTTGATGCAAGTGATACAGGAGCTGGGGCTGTTTTGCTGCAAGAGGATGATCAGGGTATTGAACATCCTGTATCTTATTACAGTAAGAAGTTCACTCCACCTCAAAAGAACTACTCAACTATTGAGAAAGAGCTTTTGGCCTTGATTTTGGGTTTACAGCATTTTTCATTTTATTTGTGTTCTGGTTTTGACCCCATAGTCATTTATACCGATCACAACCCACTGAAATTCCTTAGTAAGTTTAAAGATAAAAATCAGAGATTGACAAGATGGAGCCTACTTCTTCAGGAGTATTCATTAGACATACAACATGTCAAGGGGAAAGAAAATGTTATTGCAGATTGCTTATCTAGACTTTAGACAGATTGTTTTAGAGTAATAAGAAATTTCCTTTGTAAATTTCTTTTTCTTTGTGGGGAGGTGTTACAAAGCCTATGATTTCATCATCCTTTGTGTAATTTTAACGCACAGTATGCTGCATGTTTGATCACGAGCGTGTTCTGCCTCAGTCCCCCCCTTCTACCGTTATAGTAGAGTAAGTCGTCATTTCTGGAGTTCAGAGCAGGATTTTCATCTCTTTGTCCCCGTGGCTTCATTTGCGCGTCCTTCTTACAAGTTGTATCAGGCTCTGCTGGCCCCTATATAATGAGCTCAATCTCTGCATCATTGCCACTTAGATCTGCTCCTCACTTTGTTCACATCTCTGTCCTCCCCTGTACAGAGTGCTCAAGAAATCTCCAAACATCTAGCAGCTGTGTGTAATTTGAGTATAACTGTTGTATTTTTTTCTTGTGCTGTGTAGCATAAGGTTAGTTCTTAGGCCTAGTGAGGTCTTGGTGATTAATGTTGGGTTTTATGTCAGTCATTTTTGATAATAGTTTGTATCTGTAATAATTTATCTGGCATTCACTGAGTATTATCTGGTATCTCATTTTATCAGGGCTGACTTAGATAAATTTACTCTTGCTAATTTCGTGTTAATAGAGGCTATTGCAGTTAACCATATATTTAACCTGTTTATTTGCCATTACATTATCCTTATGAGTCCTGAATGTTTTGTTGTTAGTTTAAGCATTAAACTTTAACTTGTAATTTTACCTAACTCCTTTGTTTTGAACCTGGAACTTTACGGGACAGTAGTGACTCTTCGTATTCTCACTTAAAGTGTACATTATCTTTCTCTGTTCCGTAACAAGTTATATAACTGGGCAAGGAGAAGGCCGATATAATGTTGAAAATGGTAATGAATACATAACAGCACAGGGCTGGAGAAGTAATGTGACTTTATGCAGAAAAGGAATATACTGCTTTATATGAACAATGGAAGGATTAAGTCGATGAATCATTCCATTTATATTATTAAGGGGATTACTAATAATAGGGCGAAAAAAAATGTCATAGATTATTATGCACTTTCGTCGTGAGGTATGTCCAACAGAAGGGATTGTAAGAAAATGAAAAGCTACACTCCAGCTTCATCAGCCTAAAATGTACCGTTGATAAAGTGTCAGAGAAGATGATTTTTTTTTTTTTAATGCGAGGAAGAAGGAACCAAAGGCTAGGAGCCCGCAAATCAGTTCCTTCTAAGAAAAAAACAAAAACAATACAAAAGAGAGCCAAATTCAAGATCTGTTCATTTCGAGATGCCTGGACACAATGCGTTTGAAAAACTGGAGATCACAGGAGGTAGGAAATACAGACAGAGGGAGACAGTTCCAGAGTTGACCTGTTGCATGAATGAAGGACTGGGAGTAACGGTTAACTCTTGCATTAGAGAGCTGGACAGAAAAGGGATGAGAGTTTGTTGCTAGACGGTTGCTATGCACCCGTCGAACAGGTAGAGGGATGCAAGCAGACAGTTTAGAGGAGCAGTGACCATGGAAGTAGCGACTGAAAAGAGATAAATAGACAACAGTGTGGCGAAGAGACAGAGGTTGAAGGGAGCTAGCAGGAGGAGGAGAGTTAATGAGATGAAAAGCCTTTGACTCCACCCTATTGAGAAGAGCTGTATGTGAGGATCCTCCCCACACATGACAGTTGTACTCTAAACAGGGGCGAATAAAACCCGTGTATAAAGTCAACAACTGTGCAGGGGTAAAGATGGTATGGAGTCGGCTTAGCACACCCAATCCGTTGGAAGCAGATTTTACAAGAGATGTAATGTGATCTTTCCAAGGTAAGTCCCGAGTGAATGAAACCCCAAGCATGTTCAAGGGATGCAGGATTGAGCTGGATATTATTAAACATTAGTGGGTACCCCTGTGGAAGATTCTGTCGAGTTGATAGGTGTAAAAATTGAGTCTTTGATGCATTAAAAACAACAAGATTATTATTACCCCAATTTGAGATACGTGCCAAGTCAGACATTAGGTGTGCCATAGCCTTGTTGAAGTAACTGCTGAGATAGACGTTGAGAAAACCGAATGGAAAGATGAAGGGTAGAATCATCACTGTACAAGTGGATAGGGTTAGATGTACAACTTAGAAGATCACTGATGAATAAAAGGAAGAAGCTGGTGATAGGACAGAGCCCTGATAGATGTAGGAAAAGAGCGATGGCCGTCTACAACTGCGGCTATAGAATGACCAGAAAGGAAGCTGTAGATAAAGACACAGATAGAAGGATAGAAAGTGTAAGAGGGCAGTTTGGAAATTAAAGATTTATGCCAAACTCGATCGAAAGCCTTTGAGATGTCAAATGCAATGGCAAAGCTTTCGCCAAAGTCCCGAAAGGAGGATGACAAGGACTCTGAAAGGTAAGTAAGAAGATCGCCAGTGGAGTGACCCTGACGGAACCCATACTGATGATCAGAAAGAAGGATGTGATAGGAAAGATGCTTTAAAAATTTTCTGTGAAGAATAGACTCTAAAACTTATGAGATACAGGATGTGAAGGCAGTTGGACAATAGTTAGAGGGTTGGGAATGGTCACCCTTCTTTGGGACTGGCTAAATGAGAGCAAACTTCCAGCAAGAAGGAAAGGTACAAGTTGAAAGACAAAGGCAAAAAAGTTTAACTAGGCAGGGTGTAAGCACAGAGGAACAGTTCTTGGGGACAACACGAGGGACTCCATCATCCCCATATGCCTTGTTAGTTTTGACATCAGTGATGGCAGAAAATACATCAGCTGAATACATTTTATTGTCACCATGAGGAAGTCAGAGGGGGGAAATGATGGAGGAGGAGCACCGGAATCGTCTAAGGTGGAAGTGAAGGAGAAAGTCAGAGCAAAGAGATCTGCTTTACCGGTAGAAGAAATAGCTAAAGAGCCATCAGAGTAGAAAAGAGGAGGGAAGGATGATTAGGTAATGTTGTTTATAAGGTTTATAGCAAGGTTCCAGAAGGAGTGGGAAGAATTCAAGCTGAAGAGTTGAGAGCATTTAGTATGGATAAAATTATGTTTTGCAGAGCGAAGAACAGGCTTAGCATGATTCCAGGCAGAAACATAAAAAGGATGTGATTCATAGGTTGGTTGGCTCTGGTACCTTTTATATGCCTTCTCCTTGTTGCGGACAGCATTAGAACAAGTGTGATGAATCCAAGGCTTTATTGCATTAGTCAAAGGATAAGAGAAGGGAATGTATGCTTCCATGCCCGAGAGAATAACCTCTGTAATGCGCAAGGCACACTCAGATGGCTCCCGGCCATGGAAGCAATTCTCATTCCATAGAAAATCAAAGAAGTACTGCCTGAGGGCCTCCCAGTCAGCAGCTCAAAAGGGCCTCCCTCAGTCGACGTTTCTTTGGAGGGTTCACAGGCCATATCGGAGTGATAGGACACGTTAAGGTAATAAGGTTGTGATCGGAGGAGCCCAATGGAGAGAAAAGATTAACAGTGTAAGCAGAAGGATTAGTTGTAAGGAAGAGGTCAAGTATGTTGGAACTCTCTCCAAGGTGGTCAGAGACACGGTTAGGGTGCTGTACAAGCTGCCCTAGCTCATTAATGACAGAAAAGATGTACGCTTGTTCACCAGGTGGATAAGTGAAATGATAGGAGAGCCAAATGTCGTGGCGAACATTGAAATCTCCTAGAATGGAGATTTCAGAACAGGAAAAATGGACAGAATGTGTTCCATTGAAGATGTAAGCTAGTCGAAGAGTTTTTGATACTAGAATTAGGGGATAAGTAAACAACCCAGATAAACTGTATTTAGTCAGAGAAAGACAGGAGAGCAGAAGCCAGAGAGCAGATAATTCAGAAGAATCAAGTTCAGGAACACGAGAGCAAGATAAGTCGTTGCATACATAATACTCAGCAGCCATCTTTGGCTTTTGAAATGAGTATAGATAAAGTAGGGGGTTACAGAAAAGGGTTTGCTGTCAGTTGCCTCAGACAGCTGAGTCTCGGTTAAAAAGAGGTGAGGTTTAGAGGAGGAGAGGTTGTGTTCAACATGGAGAAAGTTAGAGGAAAGGCCGCGAATGTTGCAGAAATGAAGAATTGAGTCAGACAGTGGTTTCAGGCAGCTCGTTGAGTCGTCACCGGGATAGGGGTGGATGGTGGGGGTATTTATAGCCCCCCCCCCCTGCGGACTCCGAGGCATAGTTAATGTGCGCCATTTTCCTTTTTTTAATTTTGAAAAGTAAGTGTAGTGTGTACTGTGCATGTAGACTGGTGATGCCAGTTAGAGAAACTTGAACTTGTATTGGGGTGCATGCTAGCCTACTCTCTGTGTTACTGAAACACTGAAAAGGTTCAGCAAAGGGGGATGGTCAGGAACTAGACCCGAGGGCTGATGAAACGGGAGCTCCAGCTCTCCGTGTCATCAGCTTTCCATCCACCTTGGGAGTACTTGTGCTACAGTCTACGCCTCACTGCACTGATGTCCGAGGAATAAGGGGGATCGGAGAGGGCTATGAGTGTGAAAAAAGAAATGTTTAAGACTACATGGACAGACGTGAGATATAAAAAGCTGATTCAGATTGCAAAGAGATCAAACATCTGCATGTATCCCCTTCCTGTATGTACCTATAGTGGATGTAATGAGTGTTGAAATGAAAGGAAAAGACGAAAAGACGAATGGGAGTTTTTACTTGCAGACATGGTTTGGGAATAACTGTGAATAAACAGAAGATACATGAAATGGTGTTTAAGGGAGAAAAAGGCGCGTAAGTCAGAGGTACTCAACAATGGTTAGGGATGAGGTGATCAGACACAAATAGTGGATTATAACGAACCAAAGTGATGCAGGTGTAGGAATTGAAGTATTTGGAATCAGTGATTGTGACAAGAGATTGAAAACAGATAATTGATAGAGGTAGGCAGCCTGGAGATTATGCAGGGTGCTATCGGGAGTAAAATACGATGGGGAAATGCGAAGGAAAAAATTATATATCAAACAGCAATGAAATCAAAGTTGATCTACGGAGCAGAATTCTGAACTTTAGAAGGAAAGGAGGAGAGACTAATGGAGCGGAGAAAGATGCCGAGATGTTAGCTGGGCATTTCATACTGAAAGAGAGAGAGAGAGAGAGAGAGAGAGAGAGACAGACAGACAGAGACAGACAGACAGACAGACAGACAGACAGACAGACAGATAGACAGACAGATGGTTGAGCATTGTAATTATAAGTGGCTTAAAAAAAGCTTAAGAGGAACATGTGAAAGGATGAGGGTACAGAAGCATGAAAAGAGTGTGAAGTGGGTGATGAAAGAGAGATTTGGTTTTAAAGGAATAGAGGCACAGTGACTGTGCACTTGGGATCGTGCATGATGGGGAGATTTCGTCAGAAAGAAAGGCAGCCTCCAGCCAGCATTGTAGAACAAACACTTTTTGATCGAATAGTCCAAGAAGAAGAAATTGACAGTTAGAAAACTTGACACTGATTCAAGTTTGGAAAAATAAACCTCTCTCTGGCAACACTTCCACCAGTTTGAAAGAATGAAAGATGAAATTTACTCTTTTGGACATTAACCCAATTGAATTATTAAAAGCCACACAAAGTCTTTCGTTTGGGGCCAAAGTGGCTTGGAGCGTACGGAGACCTGAAGTTAGGTTGCCATTACCCACATCAGTAAAGCTATGGCTAGGTTCAGTTAGTCCAGTCAGTAAAGCCACGAAAAAAACATATATCACTGGCAGTGATTATATATACATATGATAAATAAACAGTAGCTATCTCTCTCATTCCAACTATGGCGTGTTAGCGTGTGCTCTCCTTCTACCCAACACTTCTGTCAGCTACGGAAATCACACATTCATACACATTTTATGTTTGCACTATAAAACATCATCACTGAAATTTCACACCACTCTTAATATTTTGCATTGCTAATAACTTTGCATAACTAATAGCTTCTTATACTAATAACTTATCAGCTCCATAAATTATTTTCTTTTAACTTCAGTACTGAACATATTTTAAAAACCTGAGAGATGGGAAGTATTATGAAAAAAATGTCATGAGTAAAATTGTAAGGAATGCATATAATGAATATATTAATAACATTTTGATTAGTTTTACACAGCACTATGAAAACAGTCGAATAATGCGTTTCTGCCGGGTCAGAATTCCTCATTACATTATTTATGTAGTGCTAGTATGTATTTAAATCTTTGGACATCAAGATTCATGACTATATCTAGGATCCAGCTATTTTACTCTGAAAGATATAGATTTTGTGGTAGGTGGGGGCGCTCACCATCCACTCACTCAATGTAGTGCTACTCTCGGGTGTCTGCCCTGTCCTCTCCTCCATCCTTCTTTCCTTCCACCTTCTTCTGTCTTTCTTTCCTTCATTCTTTCCTCGTCTTTCTGCCTGCGGGTGATTTACACTCCCTCTTCTCTTTCATTCCTTCATTCTTTCCTCTTCCTTCTGCCCGTGGGTGACTCTACACTGAGTGACAAGCCAAATGGTTTCCTGTACACCAGGAAACCATTTACTATGCTGGGTGGTAACCATATAACCAAATTTTGGCGCCTGGTGGTTTAGTGGGTAATTATTGTGCTCCAATCGGATTGAGCCAGTGAAGGTTTATATCCAAGGGGTGGTTGGGGTTTATTGCTCACGTAATGCCATTCAGCGATGAGTGAGGCTGGTCACTCTCATCTTAAATGTTAGGACCAACTGCCTAGCCCCGGGCTCCTACGCTCCTCATGGGGCAACTTAGGATTGGATGATGGATGGATGGATAGAAGATATATATTGACATGATCATCGTTACAGAAATAAAGCATGATGCTATGAGTCCAGCTTCTCGAACGGATCTTAATTTTTGAATTGTTTCGTTCGGCTTTTTGGGGAGAAATCAACGTTTGTACACTGTAGGTTCAGTATCTGCATAAACACACGAAAAAAGTATCGGCAGCCGCATCTAACGGTTTGAAGAGACAATTTTTGATGCAAGATACTGTTGTTTATTTCGAAAACATCCAAATGTTAAACACATTAGGAAAAAAAAAAAATTTCATTTAAGCAAATTATTAATATCTGCATGGATGTAGTCATACATTGTGCCGCTTTAGGTACAGTTAATGTAAATATAGATGCGCTGACATTTTTTCTCACTTTTTTGTAGATATAATAGGATAGCCAGGCACGCTAATAGTTAAATATATGGAATACTTGCCACTTTGGGAGTAATCTTCGGCAATTTGAGTCGTTGAAGCTAAATCATTATCGATGATAACATGATCACCTTTCTTCACAAGCCTTAGACTGCTCGAGAACTCGGCATAATTTCGGAACATCAGTCTTCCATCACCCTCCGTCGCAGCCACTTGACAGAACAATCCATCTTTGACTGTCTGGAAAATGCATGTGTAAACTTATATTTTACTGGTAATTATGAACGAAACAGTCACAATATATTTTTGTACTGATGTCTGAGTCATTGCCCATTGTTTCACTTTTAATCCTTTTCCTGGCACCAAGTCTAAGGGATGGAGCATGAACATTAACATTTCTAATCCTGATAGTTGTTACCCTTTTCTCCGGTCCTTCCTGATACCGACTTACAAATGAAAATGATATTCAGTTACTAAGTGACTTATTTACCGTGTTAATTAGTGACTAGACAGATTACCTCATACGCTAACCAACATGTGCTTAGCACCACACGACAGCTTATACCACGAGACTCGATGTACCAAGTGTGACAATCGTGATTTGGAAAGTCCCTCTGCAGTACCCCTAGGTCCCTGACATAATTCCCAGAGGCACCCTTGTTTAGGTTCTTTAGAAGACCTTTGTAAGCACTTTTCTATCCCTTTTTGTGCCCATAGAGCAAAGTTCAGCTATTTTTTCACATAAGCAGAGAGTTTTCTTACGTAACCAGAGTATTTGTTTTCTCTTGTGATCTTTTGGTAAACTAAAATGATATTTGCGGACTCCCGTGTTCTGAAATCAGCCCTTTCCTTGAGGATCTGGGAGCAAGCAGCATGATTAATTAAGATTGTTGAACAGATTGAATCTCTTGTAATCATAATTATAAACTTTTATCAGTACCCTGAGATACTGCTCATTAGCCGAGTTCTTCTGCCAGATCATAGTAACGCCTGGGTCATCGAGCACATCCCTGAGAGTCTGGTATGGTTGAGGGATGTATCTGACTGCTAGTAGGGACGTGAGGTTGCCGGCGTAGCTGCGCATCAGCACAAGAGTCGTCAGCATCCACACACCAACTGCCACACGTTCCCACCACCAGGAACCGCGTTTCATAATTATGTCTGAAAATTTCATAGATTTTTTTAGTGATTCATCACTGCTTAACCTGCTGCGTGCCAGCGCCGTTTTAAAACGGTCTGATATAATGCTGCGGCCAGTGCCAGTGCCGGTTTAAAACGGTCTAAAATAAAAAACTTCACTGTGACTGCACTTTTCAAGACTTGCGGGTAAAAATTGGCAGGCATGAAAGGTAACTGTTCCTTTACCATTCCCCAGGCTGTCAAGGCCATACACTCACTCACTCCCCCTCTCATGCTCGCTCTGCCTCACTCTGCCTGTGTGCCTCACCCAGTGCTGTACATAGTGAAGGCATTTTGTAAATATTTTCATGTAAGTGTAAGTTGTAAATATTTTCTTTTAAGTGTAAGGACTATAAAGTGAAGTCAAGTTGTAAATACCTTCCTGTAAGTGCCAGGACTGTACGTAATGAAATCAAGTTGTATCCATCTTCAAGTAACTGTAAGATAATGCATTCACAGTGAGAAAGACACGCAAATTGTGATAGATGCTGATGTAATAAGTGATCAGAAAAGTGTACTGAACATTGCTATACTTTCCCAGCATAAATACCTGAGTATACCTTACATAGAAAACGGCTTTCTCTCACGTACGTGGTGAGCATGAGAGAGCGGCTATACCTGTACACGAGTATGCAGGACTCAATCAAACTCATTTCCGAGCCTCAGTGAGCATTTTAATGGCGAAATTCGTTGGTTCCACATCAAAATCTATCATTTTAGTCAAGAAAAAAAGGTCGAGAAATGGCCGGCACTGGGGTGACCCAGAGGGCTAAAAATAGCCGGCACGTGGCGGGTTAATAAAACTCAAGTAAAAATAGTAAAATGTCACGATAGCATTATTTATCACATGAATGGAAAAAAAATAAATGGGATAAACGATTCTTAGCGCAGAACCATGTGATCACTATACTATATTTTTGCCATTTGTCAGTTCAAAAGTTTTACCTGTATTAACTCTTTAGGTATTTGCCAAAGTGTTATGTTCGGTGCATGACATGTGCTGAACAACCAGCACACACACATTAGGGTGCGTCACACGTGCTCTCCAACATATGTTGGCAACATGGCAGGCAACTTGTTTGATAACATGTTTCCAGCAGTTTTTGGACAGATGTACACAAACATGTTTCAGTGCAGCTTCGAACACTGGCAGCATAGGCGATGGGATAAGTGTGTCCATATCAGGCAGCTGAGACTTAATCATGATGTTGTGAACATGATCTGGATGCTGCTGTTCCCAACATGTTAGCAGCTTGTTCATTACTGTGTTGCTTACATGTTGCCAGCAATTGTTGCAGCACATGTGTGGACGTGCCCTTATACATACATACATCATCATCAGCAGCAGCAGCAGCCGTTTGAGTGTCCACTGCAGGACCGGCCTATCCCGACCGAAGTGAGGACGATACAGCCTATGTATCTCTACCAAGTGGCTTAGGCTGTCTGGTAGAGATTGTATGCAGGGTGAGAAGTGCTTGTAAGTGTAACTGTAGTGTTGGAGTGGCTATGGATGCGTGTGTAGTCTGTGAACCACGTGTAATCAGCCCGTGCAAGCCGACTGGGTGCAAGCATACTTTGTAGTAATCGACACTTGTTCAACCACAGCACCCCCTTATGTCCGCCAAAGCAGTTCATGGCCGGAAGAATGCTCCCAAAGTTTATTACTCTGGTGGGACGCAAACCCCTTGTTAGTCCCGGTACGAAAACACACACTTTACCACTGTACCAAAGAGGCTTTCATATATATATCTATATCTCTCTATATATATATATATATATATATATATATATATATATGTGTGTGTGTGTGTGTGTGTGTGTGTGTGTGTGTGTGTGTGTGTGTGTGTGTATGCATGATAGTCTTCGACTTACTGCGATCTGAATTATGACCAATTCTCACTTACAACCAAGGCCCCACAGAGTCTTTAAAAGTGCAGTTGTATCCGTAAGTGGCAAGCCAGGCAGGCTGGGGCAGCTTTCCCGAGCCTCACTCATGTAGACTGATTGCACTGCCAGTCTTGTGAATAGTTGTACTGAATATCAAATTTATAATATTTTACAGCTCACATAAACAAGTGTGTGATCGATATATGAAAGTACTGTTTATTGTTATATGATACTGGTTTCAGTTTCTCTATTTTACAGAAATAACAATCTCGCAGTATGACAGTTTGCTAAAAAGGATGCACTTGTTTCATCTCGAACCCAGGGATACAGTCTGTTTTCTTTTTGCAGTGCTTAAGGAACATGCAGGCCATGACTGAGATGTGCAGTTTAATGGTAGTCATATTTGGTTTACAGTATGTGGATTAAAAACCGTTTTTCATTCCACAATGTCAAGAGGAATGGTGAGGCCGCTAATGCAAACGTGAAGCCAGCTGAGGCATTCATGGAGGAATTATATTTATTCATCTATTACTGCTGTTCTATAGCCATGTAAATACTGTTCCATTGAGTGACAGCAATTTGCAGTATGTATGCATGATATTAACCTTAAAAATGTGTGTACATGTGTGCAACTTCATATGTATCGTATATCTGATTTCTGACAATATTGTATTGCATATGCATTGTCGCCTCACGACGAAACTGAGTTACGATGGATCCGTCGGAAGGTAACCCCGTCGTACGTCGAGGACTATCTGGATATATATATATATATATATATATATATATATATATAAATATATATATATATCTATCTATCTATCTATCTATCTATCTATCTATCTATATCTATATATCTATCTATCTATCTATCTATCTATATATATATATATATATATATATATATATATATATATATGGGGCAACGTAGGATTGGATGATGGTGAATTTATTTATACAGTGTATATAGATAGATAGATATAGATAGATAGATAGATAGATGGATACATAGAGAGATATACAGTAGATATAGTTAGATAGATAGATATCCTGTAGGGAGATTTGGAAAAAACACAGGTGAGAGGTTGGACTTTATTCTCTAACTTTTCGACCAGAGGCCTTTATCAAAGATAATGCTACATTCGGATTGACGTGAGCTCCTTAAGTACCCATGGGATCACCTCCTCTTGCTGGCTGTCCCCTTCCCCGACGACCTGACCTGACTTTGCCGTCCCTCCTGAGGTTATATGAACATAAGAACGATGTAAGGTGTCACAGAACATCAAACTCTTTAGTTGTTCATCTCGATGAGTATAATCACTTGCTATCTGGGAGAAGGCACAAATAATACACAAGGGTTTAAATAAGTGTGTGAGGACTAAATATATCTGTGCTGTTTACTTATCCCCTGATTCTACTGACTATGAAAAATTCTTCGACTACCTTACTTCCACAATGGAACACATCCTATCCATTTCATCTTTCTCTGAAAACTTCATTCTAGGAGATTCCAATGTTCACTACCACCTTTGGCTCTCCTCTCCTTTCACTGATCCACCTGGTGAACAAACCTACATCATTTCTATCCTTAATGACCTAGAGCAGCTTGTACAGCACCCTACCCGTATCCCTGACCGCCTTGGAGAGACCTCTTCGTTTCAACTAATCCTTCTGTTTACACTGTTAAACTTTCTTCTCCGTTGGATCACAGTCTTATTATCTTAACCTGTCCTATTGCTCCAGTATGGCCTGTGGACCCTCCAAAGAAACTTCGATTGTGGCACTTTGCAGATGCTGATTGGGAGGCCCTCAGGCAATACTTCTTTGATATTCCCCGGAATCATTATTGATTTCATGGCCAGGAGCCATCTGAGTGTCCCAGGCGTATTACGGAGGTTATTATCTCGGGAATGGAAGCATACATTCATTTCTCATATCCCTTGACTAATATAAAAAGGCCTTGGCTTAATCACGCTTGTTCTAATGCTGTCCACAACAGGGAGAAGGCCCGTAAAAGGTACGGGAGCCAACCCACCCCTGAATCACATTTTTTTTTTATGTTTCTGCTCAGAATCGCGCTAAGTCTGTTCTTCGCTCTGCTAAAAATAATTTCATCCGTACTAAATGCTCTCAACTTCTCAACTCAAATTCTTCCCTGTCCTCCTGGCATCTTACCAAACACCTTTCTAATAGCATTACCTCATTATCCCTCCCTCCTCTTTTCTACGCTGATGGTTCTGTAGCTATTTTTTTCTACTGATAAAACAGATCTCTTTACACAGACTTTCTCCTCCAGTTCCACCTTAGATTATCCTCTTGCTGTTCCTCCAACATTTCCTACCTCTGACTTCCTCAATGCTGGCATTAAAATTTCTTCAACTGGTGTATTTTCTGCCATCACTGGCCTCAATATGAACAAGGCATATGGGCCTGATGGGGTCCCTCCTTTTATCCTCAAGAACTGTGTTTCTGTGCTTACACCCTGCCTAGATAAACGCTTTCACCTTTGTCTATCAACTTGTACCCTTCCTTCTCGTTCAGCCAGTCCCAAAGAAGGGTGACAATTCCCAACCCTCTAACTATCGCCCAATTGTTTTAACATCCTGCGTCTTAAAAGTTTTAGAGCTTATTCTCAACAGAAAAATTTCAAAGCATCTTTCCTATCACAACCTTCTTTCTGATTATCAGTATGGGATTCGCAAGGGACGCTCCATTGGTTATCTTCTCACCTACCTTTCAGACTCCTAGTCATCCTCCTTCCGAGACTCTTGCGAAAGCTTTGCCATTGCACGTGACATCTCAAAGGCTTTTGATCGAGTCTGGCATAAATCTTTAAAATCCAAACTGACCTCTTATGGTTTCTATCCTTCTGTCTGTGCCTTCATCTCTAGCTTCCTTTCTGGTTGGTCTGTAGCTACTGTTGTAGACAACCACCATTCTTCTCCTAAATATATCAATGATGGTGTTCCTCAGAGCTCTGTCCTATCACCAACTCTCTTCCTGTTATTCATCAATGATCTTCTAAGCTGTACATCTAACCCTATCCACTCATACGCTGATGATTCCACCCTTCACCTTTCCATTCAGTTCCCGAACCGTCCATCTCAACAGTTACTTCAACAAACAAGGGATGAAGCTATGGCACATCTAATGTCTGGCTTGGCTCGTATCTCTGACTGGGATAATAGTAATCTCGTTGTTTTTAATGCATTAAAGACTCAGTTCTTACATCTAACACTCCGACAGAATCTTCCACAGGAGTACCCGCCAATGTTTAATAATATCCAGCTCAATCCTGCATCATCCTTAAACATACTTGAGGTTTCATTCTCTCGGAATTTATCTTGGAGAGATCATATTACATCTCTAGTAAAATCTGTTTCCTAGAGATTAGGTGTGCTAAGACGACTCCGTACCTTCTTTACTTTCGCAAAGTTGTTGACCTTATGACCTTATACACGGGTTTTATTCGCCCCTGTGTAGAGTATAACTCTCATGTGTGGGGAGGCTCCCCACATACAGCTTTTCTCAATAGGATGGAGTCAAAAGCTTTTCGTCACATTAACTCTCCTCCTCTTACTGGCATCCTTCAACATCTGACTCTTCATCGCACTGTAGCATCTGTATCTCTTTTCTATTGCTACTTCAATGGTCACTGCTCCTCTGAACTTTCCGCTTGCATCCCTCCACGTCTACGAGGGTTCGTAGAACCCGTTTAGCAACAAACTCATCCATTTCTATCCAACTCTTTAATGCAAGAGTTAACCCTTACTCCCAGTCCTTCATTTATGCAACAGGTCAACTCTGAAACTGTCTCCCTCTGTCTTAATTTCTTACTTCCTATGATCTCCAGTCTTTCAAACGCAATGTGTCAAGGCATCTCGTAATGAACGGATCTTGAATTTGGCTCTCGTTTGTATTGTGTGTGTGCGTGTGTGTGTTTTTTTTAAAGGAACGTTTTGCGGGCTCCTGGCCTTTGTTTCCTTCTTCCTTATTTAAAAAATAGAAGTTCATATTTATTCAAACAAGGGTAGCACAACTAACCATCGTGACGTCTTTCTGTGCTGGGCGAGGCCTATCACGGAAATAGCAATCAGGAGGGGCGGCGAAGTCAGGTCAGGTCGTGTGGGGGGGGGGGACAGCCAGCAAAACGAGGTTATCCCACGGGCACCCAAGCAGCTCACCTCAGTCCGAATGTAGCATTCTCTTTGATAAAGGCCTCTGGTCGATACACTGGAGAATAAACTCCAGTTTCTCACCTGTGTTTTTCCTAACCTCCCTGCAGAGTCCACTTGTCAGTATGAAACATTCACATACGCGCGCGCACCACACACACACCCCCACCCACCCACACACACACACACACACACACACACACACACACACACACACACACACACACACACACACACACACACAGATATATATATATATATATATATATATATATATATATATATATATATATATGTGTGTGTGTGTGTGTGTGTGTGTGTGTGTGTGTGTGTGTGTGTGTTGTATACTGTATGTAGAGAAAATTTTCTTACACTGAATTAGAAAGTAGAGTCTCAGTAATGATAGAGGTTTGCAATATGCCATATGCTTCATTACCATAAGCTATATAATATTCTGCCATGACCATCTTACCTTGTTGCAGTAACACACGAAGTAAAATAAATGATTCAAGAAAATTCGTTTCACTGTGGCCAGCAGTGAAGGAAACAAGTGTTGACAGAAGAAACAGTATAATGGGTGTGGCAATGATGCACACCATGATGCCGGTCCAAACAAGAGGTGACAGAGGCAGAAGGAAACCCCAGGGATTCACCTCAGGCCACCCCAAAGCCGCCATCACTTTCATCACGTCTGTGCCATCGATCCAAGTGTACTGGATTACTCCAGCTCTTGTCGCAGTCAGCATGAAAGGACCAGGGGCGAAATCAACTTCCTGTTTCAGATTAGCTACATATAGAACGCAGTCAAAGACATTAGAAAGTAGGTGACCAGACATAAACTACTTCCAGTTTCGTTAGTTGTGTTAGGATTCTGCTCCTCAAAAATGAAGATTTGCTATACATTATCTGTATCAGAATGTTTTTTTTTTTTTAGCATGCTGAGTAAACAGTACGAAAATTATGCTAAAGGTAACTATGATGGTCATCATTAAAACCTATACATTATTGTTACTCGATGTAAAATAATTTTTAGCAACCCTGTCCAATGATAGGCTTGATTTCACTAGTCATTACCTTTCTCATTACCATGCCCACCATTCCATCCCAAGAGCCATCTGGCAACTTGACTCCAAATGTTCCCATTCGGGGCCGTACGTATGTGTACCTGGTGAAAGTGTAATATTCAAAATAAGCTAAATCTTGTTTCAGCACTAACATGCAACAAATATTGGAAGTGATTCCGATTTCAAGTACAGATCATTACCAAATTTTATTCACAGTAATCTCTGAAGAGATTCAATTACCTTCCACGAGATAATAGATCATAGTCCAATTTCAAAGTCACTGATGATATTATGTACGTGAAATCAATACTCTTATGAAATTGATTGGTTTCATTAATATACAGACAGGTGCCGTTGACGTAAACTTATTGAACATAACTATTAGTCAGTATAAGCTAAAAAGAAAATAGAAGATGCAAACTTCGATTACTGTTACATGATTAAATATATATATATATATATATATATATATATATATATATATATATATATATATATATATATATATATATATATATTTTTTTTTTTTTCAGAACCTATGCACTTTATATGAAAAAAAGAAATCCCAGTTGAGAGCGTGGAAAACTCTCTCTTATGCATGGAACTGAAAATAATGAAAGACTGGAAAAACCTGGAGTCTATTTAATTTCTAGATCCCCATAAATCCCTGAGATTAACACACACACACACACACACACACACACACACACACACACACATTATATACATATATATATATATATATATATATATATATATATTCTCTCTCTCTCTCTCTCTCTCTCTCTCTCTCCCTCTCTATATATATATATATATGTGTGTGTGTATGTGTGTGGGTGTGTGGAGAGAGAGAGAGAGAGAGAGAGAGAGGTTTTAATATATATATATATATATATATATATATATATATATATATATATATATATATATATATATATGAATAAATAATGATATGGCTTAATGACCAGGGCAACAGGCTCAATGGACCATAGCCATTGATTTTTTAAAAATGACAAACGGGCAGGAGGGTTATTCAAACAGGACGGGTCAAGGACTCAGGTTCCTTCTTCTCTTGGCAGTAAGGTATCATTATGTATCTTGTGATATAATACTTGAAAAAGAATATTTTAAAACATTATCTTTTGCATAAAAGAATAGTTAAGATCGCTTCAGTCATGGTATATTCAGACCCATAAACGATCTTCCAAGAACAGTTCCTCTTCAGTATCCCTTTAAGCTACATAAGTCTGATTTAGTCTTCCTCAGTCTCTCTTTCTAAAGGATTTTTAGCCTGATTTTTTTTTTTTTTGCATACACATTTTGTGGGAAATATTTTTTTAGTTTTTAGTCTTACTTTTTTACATTATTGCTTTCAGATCACTGACGATGATATTTTAAACGAGGAATAGTCTGAAATATAGATGCTGTTCGTATCTACGCTCATTGTCCTCTTCTTACTTAAGTTGAGGTTCCGTATGAACACCCCACCACCTGAAGAGAAGAAGTCGTTACATTATAATATATTGTAATGACTACACTAATGTATGTGAATAAAGCTTGAACTTAGCAGTAGGGATACAAATCAAGAACGAGAGAAGTGGAAATAACTTGTATTGTTGAACAAGAAAGAGAGGCTGGCCAACACAATAAAATGTTCTGGAGGGATGTGGTGTGTAGGCGGATGCACTGGAATGAGTTACAAGTAGCAACCGGGGTGGTTTGACTATGTGAAGCAAATGGAGAGTGAGAGATTGGCTAGGAGAGTAGATGTGCGTTGGAGGAGGAAAGGATTAAGTGGGGAGCAGGTTTGGGACGGGGTGGAGAGGTAAATTATTGAAAGTGGTGTGTAATGCTGTGGCAGCAACATGATGTCGAAGAACAGGGCGACGTGGCCGCGATTTGTTCGTGACCATCACCTGAATAAAGACTTCTGCCTGTGGATAAGTATCCAGACAGCCACTCATGCTGGTTTTTGCAAAGATCATTTCAGAAATGTGGTTCCAAATCGAAGAATGGTAGCGTATTGAAATTGAGAATATACTGTGTGTATAACACATACAGTAAATAAGCAGTCAGTGAATATACGAGTATGTGGCTTTTTTCACACTTACGTAAAGTTCATTCCTTGGGCTAAGTATTCAACAACGTTATTCACAGCTCCCTCGAACTCTAGCCGTTTACCGTCTGGAGCCAATGGATCGTTCACCCAAAGTATCTTGTTATAAGGGAGACTCTCGATGGCAACTACTAGGTTGGGTGCTACTAGGAACCTGTGTATTGTAAAGACTGTTATTAATACGAGCACATTGGAACGCGTTATGTAATCTCTCTCTCTCTCTCTCTCTCTCTCTCACACACACACACACACACACACACACACACACACACACACACACACACACACGAAGAGAGAGAGAGAGAGAGAGAGAGAGAGAGAGCGCTTGGTGGTATTGCCACAATCTTTTAATTTTATCCTTGACTCAACAACTATTCCTCAAGCTCTACGAACAGATCGAGAAAGCAACATTAATACAGTGAATACTCGCTTTACATTCCCATAGTCGTGATATTAAGTGGCGGAATATGAAATCAATATTAATTTTGAACCCCTTCCGAAAGTTTGACTTAAACGGAATTTCCTCATGTCTTAAAAATGAGATCCACAATGGTTACAGTATCTTAGCTCAGAAAGTAAGACATCTCGAGCTTTGTATGTACTGTATACATTTTAGAAATTTATCGATCTAGAAATCTGCATTACTCTATACGTTTTGTTTAAATCTCGTCCATGTCTTTTGTCAGGCCTTCCTGGCATCTGTTCTCTTGAAATCGTTGTAGATTTGATTCGTTAGAATATATCAGGTACGAAATCCTCTACCATCCGTTCAAGTTTATTAGACAAAAAAGTGTTTATATCATTCGCTCTGAGATATGAATTTAGCTTCCTACCCCCTCAAACTGT
>NC_136993.1:6126656-6239156 GCF_032717465.1 Coenobita brevimanus | reverse complement strand
GTAGACAGATGGAGAGTCAGTAAGTGAAAGATAGTCAGCCAGTAACTGAGTAGTTGTGAGCAAATGACAGAGTTAACGTGGGAGAGAAAAGCCTGGAAACATACTTAAGCTGTGTTTAGAAGGAATTAAACTCAGAAGTGTTCATCCTCTTTTGATTAACTGGTTGACCTATCTATGTGTCATTTTGATGTATGGAAAGAACTTCTAAAATGGTAACAATAGGTGTCAGGAGTGAATATAAGTCTTGAGAAATGGAGATGCATTGACAGGCTGAGAAAACGGAGTAAAAATCTTTGGCACACGCACTCGCGGGGTTTAAAGCATATCATAAAAAAAACAGCAATTATATACTCGCAATGTTAAGAGGAAATCGTGAAGAACAAAAGAATTATTGGTAAGCAAAGCATGAAAAAAGTATATATATATATATATATATATATATATATATATATATATATATATATATATATATATATATATATATAAAAACTGATGTACATGCAATGTTCAGAGCCGAAGAAGAACAAAGAAACAGCAAAATGCACAGCAAGAACATAAGAACATAAGAAGAGAGGATAACTGCAGTAGGCCGGTTGGCCCATGCTAGGCAGCTCCTAGAAGAGTAACTGAACTACTAGAATGAGATAAGGATAGCAAAGAAGAAGGCTCTCCCCCGCCCTCCAAACCCTCCAGCCGAAGCCGGCAGGAAAAAGTCAGAAAGAACACCACGCCGTATAGAAAAACTGGCGTGGACATTTTACAGGAAAGTGTGAAAGGAGAATAGAGACTATCATAGTGTAACCTGAAAAGAAAATGTATTTTTTAATTAGTATTGGTTATAATATTTTCTTTATTCTATATCCACCCCTTATTTGTCATATGCTTATCTAGCCTATGCTTGAAACTCTCAATGGAAGAGGCAGCAACTACTTTACTAGGTAGCTTATTCCATTCGTCTACTACTCTATTACCAAACCAATTTCTACCGATTTCCTTTCTGAAACGGAATTTTTCTAGTTTGAAACCATTATTTCTAGTTCTATCCTGTATGCTCACTTTAAGTACCTTGCTAATATCTCCCTTATTTATACCATTCATCCACTTAAAAACCTCAATTAAGTCTCCCCTTACTCTACGCCTCTCTAGCGAATGCAGACTTAGTCTTTTCAGTCTGTCTTCATATGACAGGTTCGGACGTCATGTATCATTTTAGTCATTCTTCTCTGTACATTTTCTAACGAATTAATATCCATTCTATAGTAAGGACACCAAAATTGTACTGCGTAGTCTAAATGTGGCCTTACTAATGCTAGATAAAGTTTCAGTATTACTTTAGATGATCTATTGCTCACGCTTCTCGAAATAAATCCTAGGACCCTATTTGCTTTATTTCTCGCATTAATGCACTGTTGCCTAGGTTTAAGGTCGTTACTAATCATAACTCCTAGATCTCTCTCGCATTCCGATTTGCTAATTTCTTTGTTATCTAAGCTGTATTTAGTATCTCCAATGGTCTTGCCTACGTTAAATACTTTACATTTTTCAACGTTAAATTCCATTTGCCAAGTTTTAGACCATCTGGACAATGTATCGAGGTCTTTTTGTAAGTAATGGCAATCGTCAGTCGAGTTAATGATACGCCCTATTTTTGGTATCGTCGGCAAATTTGCTGATTCTGCTATTGACTCCTAAGTCTAGATCATTTATATATATGATAAATAATAAGGGACCGAGTACTGAACCCTGTGGTACACCGCTAGTTACTAATCCCCAGTCCGACTTAGTTCCATTTATTAATACTCTCTGCTTTCGTCCTTTCAGCCAGGATTCTATCCATTTTAAGATATCGCCGTCTATACCGTGTGCTCGAACCTTTCTAACTAACCTTTCGTGTGGGACTCTATCAAAAGCTTTACTAAAGTCCAGATAAATAACATCGTAAGCTTTATCGCTATCTACTGCCTCATAGACCTCCGAGTAGAATGACAACAAATTTGTGAGGCAGGATCGTCCTTGCCTGAATCCGTGCTGACTTTCGTTTATAAGATTAAATCTTTCTAAGTGTTCTCTAATCTTATTTGCCAAAATTGACTCTAACATTTTTCCTACTATTGACGTTAGACTTATCGGACGATAATTCGACGCAGCTGATTTATCACCCTTTTTAAAGATGGGCACTACGTTTGCGGTTTTCCACGCCTCTGGAACTTCTCCTGAACTTAAAGAGTCATTAAATAACGTTAAAAGTGGCTGACATAATTCTTCTTTGGTTTCTTTTATAATTTTTGCATATATATCGTCCGGACCTGGCGATTTTTGAGGTTTTAACTTGTTAATTTCTTTCAATACGTCCTCCTTACTAATGGTTATTTTACTAAGAATATTTTCCGTATTCTCATGGTAAATATTTGCTGCTTGAGGGACCAGGCTTAGATTTTCCTTGGTGAATACTGATATGAAATAATTATTTAGGATGGAGCACATTTCTTTATCTTCACTGGTAATGTCACCTGATTCTGTTCTGAGTGGTCCTATCCTATCTTTATTTTTCGTTCGGTACATTTGATAAAAACCCTTGGGGTTTACTTTTGATTCACTTGCAACCTTAATTTCATAACTTCTCTTTGCTTTTCTTATCTCCCTCTTTACTTCTCTATTTAAAATTGTGTACCGGTTACGTAAGTGTTCCTCTCCACTTTTTATTTTTCTATATATTCCTTTCCTTTGGCCTATGAGAGATTTTAATCTGTTGTTTAACCATCTTGGTTCTGAATTGTTAGTTCTAAACGGTTTTGAAGGAATATATCTATCTTGGCCTCCGTATATTATATTTATTAACTCGTTATACTTCTCACTGGTCGAACGTCTGTTTGGTACTGGAGCTGAGTTAATTTCCGTCACCTGGACTACATTCCTATCTACCACCTCCCCCTCACAGACACCTGACGGACGTCCCCACGTGCTTCCTGCGCCTGACCTATGACCTGGGGATCCCCACTAACCTGACATTCCCTCAAATAGCTAATCTCCCTGTGGAATACCGTTCGAAAATAAGCTCTTAAGCCATCGAAATCTCCTAGACGAAAATTAGGAACGGTGGAGGTATTTTCAGTGGAACAGACATCCCAAATAAATTTGAACTTAATTTCTTCATGATCGCTATTACCAAGTCGTCCACCAACCTCTATATCGCTAATGATATTTTCTTTATTAGCTAAAACCAAATCTAGTATATTATTACCTCTGGTGGGCTCCCTGATATACTGATAAAGGAAATTATCCTGTACTACCTCTAGAAATTCCTCTGACTCTGCATCTCCTGTCTGATTTCTCCAATCTATCCTTGGCAGATTAAGGTCCCCAACAATTATTACTAAGCTGGACTGTGATGCTTTCCTAATTTCCTCCCAGAGGTATTTACTATCAGCTCTACTTAATTTTGGAGATCTGTAAATTGCTCCTAAGACTAATTTCTCCCTATTGTTACTAATTTCAACCCAGACACTTTCTGTGTCCCTATTTACTTTAATGTCTGCTTTATTGTAACAGTTTAATGAATCCTTTACATAAATAGCTACCCCTCCCCCCTTTCTTCCCTGACGGTTTGACACAAAAATATTATAGCCTTTTATCTGATATTCTGCTAAAAATTCTCGAGTGTCTGTATTCATCCAAGTTTCACTAATAACGGCAATGTCTATTTTCTCTGTACAAATTAAAGCCCTCAGTTCATCCATTTTATTACGTAAACTCCGGCTGTTTGTGTAGTACACTTTCAGATTATTACGAGTAGTTATGCCTTTACCTTGGCATTTACTGTTATTTATTTTATTACTAACTGGGAAACTCTTTACTTTACTAATATAACAATTTTTTGTACTATCGCTTATCGCCCTTCTATCATCGCTTGTTCTATCATCTATCATCGCCTGCTCAATTTGAGGTGCCTGAGTGGATGTATCTACACTATTGGTTGAACTTTTGTTCTTAATTTTGCAAGTATCGATGCATCTATCCAAACATGGTAATAATGATTTCTGACTGTAGTTGCTGCATCTTCCTGTACACCTACTTCTCAATCTCGAAAAATCCCTCCAACTCCCTATCTATCATTCCAGCTAAAACAGTAACTCCTTGCCTGCTAAGATGAGTCCCATCCCAACTATACAAGGCACTTCGTCCATAAAACCGGTCCCAGCTGTCTATGAAAGGTATTGCATTATCTTTGCAATACCTTTCAAGGCGGCAATTAAACCCTATTGCCCTGCTCAACCATTCCCTTCCAACCCGCCACCTTGGTAAAACACCAAGCACTACAGGGGTTCCTCCCCTCTCCCTAACCTTTTCTAACATCAACTTGTACCTTTTCCACAGTACCTCACTCTTACGGCTACTAATATCATTGCCTCCTACACTGAGGCACACAGTGGGTTTGTCACCACTTTCCTTTACGATATTTGAAATTTTATCTACCACATTAGCCACCCTGGCCCCTGGAAGACACACATGTTTAGCGAGTGGAGTATACATGGCCCTGTTCAGATATCTCACCTGGGAGTCTCCAACAACAACAACATTTTTCTTACCTTTCTTGTTCTGTTTATACTTACCTGTACTGGAAGTTCTCTCACCGTCCTTCTCCTCTACTTCCCTCTCTGCCTTCCCTTCACATTCGTCCCGTAGTGTGTCGAATGTATTAGTTGTCTTAATTTCCGTTTGCTTTTTAAGAGTGAACTTCGTTGCACCCTTGTTAACAAGTGTCCAACCTTCAGCCTTTTTCTCTTTCTCCTCCAACATCTCCTCCAACAATTCCCTCATTTGTGCCTTCTCCTGCCTGAGAATTTGTACCTCCCGCTTCAGTTCGAGAAGTTCCTCCTTTAATTCAAGGTAGTCCTTTTCAGTACCTGCAGTGGGGACACAGCTCTCTGCCGAGGAAGCCATTACGCACTAGTTCACACAAGGTAGCACACACTATCACGGGTCACCACAACACACACACTCACGGATCACTAGCACAGCACTATCGCTGATCACTACAACACACTAACACAACCACTATCGCAGATCACTAAAGCACACTAGCACAACACTACCATAGGTCTCTAGCACGTCTGAGCTGACTGGCCTCACGAGAGCGACTGACGACCTCACGAGAGCGACTGACGAGCCTCACGAGAGCGAATAGAACACCATGAAGAAAAAAAATCGATTAAAACAAAAGAGAGATTGCGGTGTTGAGAGCACTACAACAACAAATAGAAACCCAAGCACAAGAGGACGCAAGACTAAAGCAACAGTTAAGTGAGATCAGACAGGAGCCTCACCAACTAAGAGAGGTAGCATTTTAGTTATGGGATATTTTACTAGGGGCTACACCAAGCCAAATGGTAAGGATAGATAAACACAAATGTGCTGGGTAGAAACAGACAGAGAAATGATTATTGACTTGGAACAATACAGAGTTACTGCATGATTTCAAAATAGTACAAGGGCATTACATTACAGCATGCGTGGATCAATTACATGGATAAATAGTTACAGACTAAATATTTGAGTAATGAATATAGTGAGAAGCAGTAGTGCTGGGCTGATGTGTTTGTGTGTATCGTATATGTAAAGTTGAACCATGTGACCAGATTTTACCAGGAGAGACAGAGAGCAAAGCAGGTAGTAGCCGGGGTGAAGTTGAGAGTAGAAAGAAGGCCGGAGCTAGGTTTTGTGCTCGGTTTTAAGCCCCCTAATGAGGTGGGCGAAGCACCGGTAAGCCTAGATCGCCTGAATATTTAAATCTGATTGGTTTAGGCACCACTACAGGTGAGGAAGCAAGAGAAATTGAATTCTATTGGCAGCGGCACCAACAGAGATGCTGATTCTGAGAACAAGGTGTGGAAAAAGCCATGAGGGAAGAAAACCACATGTGTAAGTGAAATGAGGAAAAACCAGGAGGGAAGGAAACCACGTGTGTAGATGAAATGCGAGGTACAATACTTTGTGGTGTAATGTATGCCACAGCACTCCCCCTGCCCCCCTCCGTTTATGGCAACAAAACAGGAAGAAAAGAGAGAGAAAAAATATATGATTATGGTACAAGTTACAATATATATATATATATATATATATATATATATATATATATACCATTTTCAAAGTGAGCAAACATTTGAAGGTGATCTGGATGCGGTAATAACAATAGAACGACGGTGTTGATTACGGGAACGACGGGTGTTGATGGATGAGGGGTACTGACTGGGGGAGGGGTGGGGACTGGTGGGGAAGAGTGTGAGGTAGGATCGCCTGAGGTTGACGGAGAGGGTGGGTTAGGGTTAGGGACTGGGTAAGGGGCGGTAGCTGGGGTTGACGGAGAGGGTGGATGAGGTGTAAGGACAGGTTGAGGGGTGGTGGGTGAGGGAGTAAGGTGACAGGTAGGATCGTGTGAGGTTGACGGAGAGTGGGTTAGTGGTAGTAGGGTTGTGATAGACAGGAGAGTTTCTAATGACAAGTCCATTCCATGGCTATGTGTTATGGAGTAATGTATTAAATGGAGGGGGATGACTATAAACTAAGGATTAGTAGCCAGGCATAACTTTCAGTACGAAAACTTGAATAGTGCTTAGGTATGATAAACGAACGAATGAGAGCATTATGCCCACCTTTACAATTGAGCTCTTATATGAGGTAGCACACACACAAAAACAATTCTGCACCAAACGAATGCAATGTAGGTGTGATGGCTGGGAGTGTCTGCGGTTTCTGGTATCAGATTATGCTGGAGTGTAAAATTGTGGTGGTTTGCTGAGTCGGCCTGATTGTGTGTAGGTAAATGTGATAGGTATTACTGTAGTTTGTAGGCTTGTGGTTAGTGGTGGAGGGATTACGGGAACGACGGGTGTTGATGGTTGAGGGGTATTGACTGGGGGAGGGGTGGGGACTGGTGGGGAAGAGTGTGAGGTAGGATCGCCTGAGGTTGACGGAGAGGGTGGGTTAGGGTTAGGGACTGGGGAAGGGGCGGTAGGTGCGGTTGACGGAGAGGGTGGATGAGGTGTAAGGACAGGTTGAGGGGTGGTGGGTGAGGGAGTAAGGTGACAGGTAGGATCGTGTGAGGTTGACGGAAAGGGTGGGTTAGTGGTAGTAGGGTTAGTGCTGGAGGTAGGGTTTGTGGTAGTGTGGGTGATGGTGAGGAAGTGTTTGCATCAGTGGTAGAGGTTGCTGGTCTGCATGACGCCTGAGTTGGGGTGTGATGATAACAGGTATCGGAGGATACGAATTTACAAAGGGGATGGTGTATGTGTGTGTGTGTGTGTGGGTGGGTGGGTGGAGCATGTAGGTGTTGGTGCTGGTATACAAGGTGTTGGTTGTGGGCGTGTTTTTGGTGGGCTGGCAAAGTTGGGGGATGACGTGTGGGGTGTTGTCTGTGACTGGGTTTGTGGTGTGGTCGGTTTGACTCTGTCTGCAGAGATTGTGGGTGGTTTCCCGTGATTGTATATTGTGACTGTCTTGTGTGAGTTTGTGATCACAGGGTATGGGCCTTCATATGGGATTTGGAGTAGTGATGTGTGTTGACCCCTCCTCACAAAGACCTGTTCAGCGTCTGGTAGGCAGTATGGGATGAACGTCGTCTAGTGCTGGCGAGAACGGGGAGGGACTGGTCATAGTGCCTGCATTGCTGCTGGAGCTCTGGGAGGAAAACCAGGGCCGGCATGCCCGGTTGTGGGGCGAACTGCCCCGGTAGCCTCAAGTCTTCCCTGTACGTTAGCTTCGCCGGGGAATTCCCGATGTCCTCCTTCACCATAACCCTCAAGTTTAGGAGGAGGATTGGCAGCATGGCCACCCAATTCACTGGGTGGGGAAGTGCCCTCAGTACTTCCTTCAAGCGATGATGGCAGCGCTCAATCATCCCATTTGCCTGAGGGTGATATGCGGAGGTTCTGTGCCGTTTAGCACTCAGGAAGTCCATTAGGTCCTCCCAGGCTCGAGGCTCGAACTGGGGGCCTTGGTCTGTGATGATAAGCTGCAGGGCGCCAAAACGAGCGACCCTGGATGTCAGGAAGTGATATGCCACACGGTCAGTCGTAGCGTCCTGCATGGGTGTGGCCTTGACCCACCTTGTTGCTCTATCTATACACGTTAAGATATAGCGGTTATCCCTAGATTCAGGGAGGGGGCCGAGGATGTCTATGTGGACCGTGTTGAAACGTTGAGTTGGTGTGGGCAGTGGCTGAAGTGGTATCTTGGTGTGGCGATGCACTTTTGCTGACTGACACGCCACGCATGCTCAGACCCAGTTCGTGGTGTCATGCCTCATCCCTGGCCATACCACTCGCCGGCTAAGTAAACTGTGCGTGCCGTGAATGCCTGGGTGTGCCATCTCATGGTAATGACTAAAGACTTGCCTTTGGAATCGCTGGGGAATAGGGCCATGCTGTCCCACATGATATGTCACACCAAAGTCTCCAGTGTGTGCCGGTGACATCAAACTGTTGCAATTGAAGTGAGGTTGTGAACCACAGCAATTCTTGGAGCTATTGATCATCCTCCTGCTCCCGGCCCAAGGCTGCTTGGTCAAGCAGGGGTAGTGTAGGGCGACAGCTGAAACTCCATGGGACAGGGTGTCTGCAACCTTGTTCAGGTCCCCACTAATATGCTGGATGTCAGTGGAAAACTCTGAAACGAAGGCTAGCTGTCTTGCCACCCGAGGACATCAATTTTCACCTTTCTGAGCCATGGTGTAAGTAAGGGGTTTATGGTCAGTGAGGATGGTGAATTCTCTGCCTTCCAGAAAATGACTGAAATGTCTGACTGCCTCATATATAACCAGCAACTCTCTGTTGAAGGCACTGTATTTACGCTGGGCAGGGTTGAGGCGCTGGCTGAAGAATGCAACAGGCACGTTTGCACCATTGATTTGTTGTTCTAGGACTGCACCCACAGCTTCGGCAGAGGCGTCTGTGATGAGTGTGATGGGGGCATCTGGTGATGGGTATGCTAGGCGGGGTGTGGTGACTATGTGGTTTTTGTGGGCGGTGAAGGCATGGTCTGACTGTGCGGTCCATTGAAGAGGCTTGGAGGATGTCTTTTTGTCCCCTTCAGGAGATCGATAAAGGGGGCTAGTGTGGCTGCTGCGTTTTTCAGGAGCCTGTGATAATAATTAACCATCCCCAAGAATTCCCTGAGCCTGCAAGGTGTAACTGGGTGTGGAAAGTCCTGAATGGCATCCACCATCTGTGGGAGGGGCTTGTTACCTGCGGCGGATACCCTGTGGCCCAAGAAATCCAATTTGTCTGCACCAAGGATACACTTCACTGGGTGCACACACAGCATATAGTCCTGCAGGCATTGGAACAGCATTAGGAGGTGTGTTTTGTGCTGCTCATGGGAATCAGAAGCAATAAGTATGTCATTGATGTACACCATGACGAAATTTAGCCCTCTGACAACCTAGTCCATAAATCTCTAAAACATTTGTGCGGCATTTCTGAGACCGAAATTCATCTTTGTGTATTCAAACAGGCCAAAGGGGGGTGCTTACCACCGTCTTGGAGATGTCCTTCTCTGCCACAGGAAATTTGGTGGAACGCCTTGACTAAATCTATCTTGGAAAATACATGACGGCCGTGTAGTTGGTGGTGGAAATCCTAGCTGTGGGGAATCGGGTATCTATCGGGAACTGTCATTGCATTCAGTGGCCTGTAGTCCCCACATGCTCTCCACTCACCCTGCTGTGACTTCGGTACCATGTGTAGAGGGGATGCCCAGCAGCTTGATGATGGCCGAATGATGCCCTTGTCAAGCATCGCCTGAAACTCCTTTTCTGTTGCCTGGCGATGTTCTGGGGGAAGGCGTCTGGGACGGGCGAAACATGGCGGTCTGGAAGTGATGATGCAGTGCTTTACACCATGGTCTGTACGGCCGTTGTTGGGCAAGTGAGAAGTCAAGAGGGGAACTGGCATAGTATGGAATCATATGAGGATTTCTGGTGAAGGTGTGTAATGAGTGGAGGATTGCCAGCATACATAGTTACTTTGATGGACGAGTTTGAGGGTCTGTGATATAGATTCCGTCGTCTGGTATCCACGAGCAAGTCATGTGCCTCCAGGAAATCAGTGCCAATAATGGGTTGATTAACGTCAGCAACGAGGAATGGCCAAGTAAATGACACTGATTGGGCAAGTGCCACGTGATGGGGTTCCATGCCGTATGTGGCTTTGGGGGTGTCATTTGCTGCTATCAGGTCAAATGCGGGTTACTGAGCCATTTTGTGGTCAGAAGTAGGAGGGACTATGCTGAATGCGGCTCCAGTGTCAGTAAAGTATTTTGTGCCTGACATGGCATCTTTAACCCATAGTAGTTCCCTGGAGCCAGTGGAACGTGTCGTGGCTACGGGTGTGCTGATTCTGAGGGAGGGTTTGGTGTGTGTGGCGGGAGACACTATTGGGACTGTCTCCCGCCTCCCGCCATGTGCATTTGCCGTGAATATGCAGGGTGGTGCACATTGTCTAGCCTCCATGCCAAAGCACTTGTGAGATGTACACAACATGAAATTGTCCCTTGTTGTTTGGGGATTAGCATTACGAGCACGGTTCACTGGGGGAACACTGTTGGAACACAAAGAGGCTGGGGGATGAATTGCAACACTGGGGGTCTGAGTGGTGAAGCCACTTATTTTACTTTTCAGCTCGTCTATTCTATTTGTTAAATTTGTTAACAAGGTACTCAGCTCTGACATGGAACAGTTTTTGTTAGCTACACTGTTCACTGACACCACTGTTTCACTGGGGGCTATTACAGGGGACAGAGAGGAGTGTGCACGTACTGGGTGGTTGGCAAAATGCTGTTGAGTTTTGTACAGAATGTCCGCCCTCTCAATGAACTTAGCAAGGGACATGCCAGGGGCAAGGAATGCTAGGTGGAGTCAGAAGTCTGGTGGCATGAGCTGGAGGAGTCGGTGCCGGAGGTCATCTGATAGGGTCGCCCCAGCTGCCGTGAGAGTGGCTTGAATATGGGCAAAGAGGGCCGAGGGACGCTGCTGTTGGGAGCAAATTACATCCAGCTCCATTAGCAGTGCCTGCTTTGATTTGCCCAGGGCCCACAACAAACTCTTCTTCAGGGTTTCATGCTTTTGCCCTGTAGGTGGTTTCAGGAGTACGTCCTGTTCAAGGGCAGCTACTTGAGTTGGAAGAGTACGGACAACTGCTCTGCAATTGTCATCATCCCTGGTATCGTCAGGCCACGCAGCATCAACTTGTGTAAACCATGTGTTAATATCGTACGAGAATGTGGGAAGAGATAGACGGATGTGTGGTAAGGTCTCCATGTTCTTTATACACTCCGGGAAGTCATTACTGTAACGTTTTAGTTTTGGGATATTTTACTAGGGGCTACACCAAGGCAAATGGTAAGGATAAACACAAATGTGCTGGGAGGAAACAGACAGGGATGTGATTATTGGCTTGGAACAATACAGAGTTACTGCATGATTTCAAAAGAGTACAAGGGCATTACATTACAGCATGTGTGGATCAATTACATGGATAAATAGTTCATCCATCCATCCATCCATCATCTAATCCTACATTGCCCCATGAGGAGTGTAGGAGCCCGGGGCTAGGCAAGTTGGTTACAGATTAAAGATATGTATAATGAATTTAGTGAGAAGCAAGAGTGCTGGGCTGATGTGTTTGTGTGTATCGTATATGTAAAGTTGTACCATGTGGCCAGATTTTACCAGGAGAGATGGAGAGCAAAGCAGGTAGTAGCTGGGTTGAAGTCGAGAGTAGAAAGAAGGCCGGAGCTAGGTCACCCACTCGGTTTTAAGCCCCTTAATGAGGTGGGCGGAGCACCGGTAAGCCTAGATCGCCTGAATATTCAAATTTAATTGGTTTAGGCACCATTACAGGTGAGGAGGGAAGAGAAATTGAATTCTATTGGTAGCGGCACCAATAGCGATGCTGATTCCAAGAACAAGGTGTGGAAAAAGCCATGAGGGAAGGAAACCACATGTGTAGGTGAAATGAGGAAAAAACCACGAGGGAAGGAAACCATGTGTAGATGAAATGCGAGGTACAATACTTTGTGGTGTAAAATACGCCACAAGAGGAACTTCAGGATGGGACCAGGAAACTGCAGCAAATACAAAAAGTGGCATACAACAAGGTAGAGAGAATAAGTGATCATCCACCCACTTAGTGTAGTGGTACCCTGTTTTTAGGGAAGCTCTACATCGAGTGGCAAGCCAAATGATTTCCTGAAAACCAGAAAATCATTTACAGTGCGGGTGGTAACCTTATAACCAACCAACACGTGTTCCCTACGTGACAGCAAGTGGGTTGGCAGAGGGTTAGTGCCCCTCCCTGGAAAACCACTAACTAAAAATACGAACAAGAAGCCTCGGACCAGGACTGACCAAAAGATGACGACTAAGGACTGTACAGAGGACATAATATAGATGACGACCTGGAATGTAAGGAGTGCAAATGATGAGGTGAAAGAGAGAGAGATTGTCCAGGTGCTTGATGGTGCAAAAGTGGATGTATGTGGATTAGCTGAAACTAAATAAAAAGGTGAGAGTGTGAGAGAATGGGAGTATGGATGGGGGATATGAGCAGGAGTAGGTGAGAATGAGAGGGCAAAAGGAGTGTGTGTTGTTGTGAGTTATAGATGGAAGGAGAATATAAGAGAGTATGGATCAGTTGGTTCAAGGATTGTGTTGGTAAGACTGAAAGTTGGACTCCAAATGTAGGCAATTGGGTGCGTGTAGGCGCCAACACAAGATCGTGCAAGCAGAGTGAGAGAAGAGTTCTGGACAAATGTGGAAGTGTGAATGGAAAAGTTTGAAAGGAATGAGAGAGTGCTTTTGATTGGTGATATGAATGGTAAAGTAGGAAATGTGAAGGTGGATGGAGTTGTTGGTGAGTGGGGTTGCCTGCTGAAATAGCTGAGAATGGCAGTGCTTTAGTGGACGTTTGTGCGGGGGGGGGAGGGGGGTTGGTGATAGCCAATACCCTCTTCAGGCACAAAATGATCCACTGGTATACATGGCGAGTGATGAGAAGGGTGGATGGTGAACTGAATGAAAGGAAGGCAGTGATTATGTGTGTGTGGATGAAATGATGTGAAGATGTGTAATGGATGCAAGAGCATACAGAGGTTGGGGGAGTGGACTTTCTGACCGCAACTTGGTGGTGGTCAGAATCAAGGTCCAAGTAAAATGGAGCAATAAAAGAAGGGAAGGACAGGGGGAAGCAGTAGCTGTAAGGAGAGTAGAAAGGTTACAAAAGGATTAGAAAAAGGCAGAATATAAGAAAGAAGTGGAGGAACGACTGGGTAAATGTGAATTGGAGCCGATGGTGGATATGGAAGGTGTGTGCAAGATATTCACAGAGGAAATATGTGCAGCATGTGAGGTGATGTGTTGGGTGAAGAGAAGACGAAGCGAGGTGCAGGGGACAGCATGGTGGAATGAAGAGGTGAGACAGGCTGTGGCACAAAAGAAGAAAGCATATAATGAAAGGATGAGAATAGGGGCGTGGAAGAAGTTGAGAGACGGAAGAGAGTTATATGTAGAAGGGAAGAGAGAGGTGAAAAGATTAGTATGAGAGAATAAGAAGTGAATGGATGAGGAATTTGGAAGGAATATGAGTGTAAAGTGGAGGGAATGTAAGAAAATGTTCTGGAAAGAGGTAAAGAGAGTCAGACAGGGTGGCAATGAAGTTAGTAGGGGAGTTAAAGATAAAAATGGTACTTTACTAGTTGAGAAAGGAGAAGTGAGCAGATGGAGAGAGCACTTTAACGAACTGTTGAACTTAGAGAATGAAAGTAATACAAGTATAAGTGGCTGGGGAATGACTGAGAGAAGGAAGAAGGTGAGAAGACAGGAAGGAATCAGTAGGATGGAAGTTGTGGAAGCAATGAAGAAAGTTAAATCAGGGAAAGCCCCAGGAATTGATGGAGTGTGGGGTGAAATGTTGAAGCATGGGGGAGAGATAGTAGTGGAGTGGATGTGGAAGATGTGCAGATTGGCCTGGGAGGAAGGTAAAGTCCCGGATGATTGGAAGTCAGGTATAATTATTCTCTTGTACAAAGGGAAAGGGGAGAAAGAAGTGTATGGTAATCATAGGGGCATTTGCCTTCTTAGTGTAATACGAAAAGTATACGGTAGGATACTTATTGACAGAGTTAGGGAAATAATAGAGGATTAGTTGAAGAAGAACAGGGAGGCATTAGGATGCGAAGAGGTTGTGTAGATCAGATATTCATTCTTAGATCTTTAGTAGAAAAGTGTCTAGAGAAGGGATAGAAGTTGTATGCGGCGTTAATGGATTTGGAGAAAGCATATGACCGGGTGGATAGACAAGGATTGTGGAGAGTATTAAGAATATATTGAGTAGCTTGGAAGTTGTTGAATGCTGTCAAGAGTATGTATGAGGGTGCTAAGGCTACAGTGTGTGCGGATAGTGAACTGAGTGAATTTTTCTGTTTGAAGGTTGGGTTGAAACAGGGGTGTGTCATGTCTCCATGGTTGTTCAAGCTGTATATGGATGGGGTAATAAAAGAGATACAAGGTAGGGCAGTGGATGTTGGAGTGGCCCTAATGAGAGAGGGCAATGTTTGGAAACTCCCTGTACTGTCGTTTGCAGATGATACTGTGTTATTAAGCTAAGACAAAGAGGAGCTGCAAGGCTTTGTGGATGAGTTTGGGAGAGTGTGTAAGAAACGGAATTTCAAGGTGAATGTAGGGAAGAGAAAAGTTATGGTCTTCGAGAGAGGTGAAGTCAGTGAATTTACAGTGAGGTTGGATGGTGAGGAAATGGAAACTGTGAGTAAGTTTAAGTACCTGGGTACTGTTATAAGTAAGGATGGAAGTTTAGAGGGTGAAGTGCTTGAAATAGTACAACGAGGAAGAAAGATTGCCTGTTCCTTGAAGGCAGTGATAAGAAACGGGGAAGTGAGCATGGAAGAGAAAAAGTTATTACATGACAGTATTGTGATACCAACTCTGAAGTATGGAAGTGAAGCTTGGACCTTGCTGGAGGGACACAAGTCAAGAGTGAGAGCAGTGGAAATGAGTTATTTGAGAGGACCCTGAGATGTCACATGGAGAGACAGACTGACAAATGAAGATGTGGAGGAGCGTTGTGGTGTGGATGAGGATGTGATAGGAAGCATTAGGAGAAACACACTGAGGTGGTTTGGCCATGTGGAGAGGATGGAATGTGAGAGACTGACGAGGAGAGTATATGTGAGTGAGGTGGAGGAGGAAAGAGGGAGGGGAAGGCCAAGGATGAAATGGAGGGATGGAGTGGAGAGGTACATGAGAAAGGGGTGTGTGAATTGGGAGCGGGTCAGTGACATGGCGGGATACAGGGTGACGTGGAGGCGATTTGTTTGTGGTCATTAAGGCATCTGGCAATAGAAAGATAGATAGACAGATAGATAGTAAGAGAAGTGAAGGAAGAGGATTCATGTATAGTGGAGGGTAAAGTGAGAAGTGAAATACAGGAAGTGAGTGAAAGGGTCTAACTCCTTGAACAGTGTTTGGATGATGGTCAGCATCCAGCACACCTCATAGGTGCCAGTGACAGGTCCTGGGAGAGGGATGATGAGACTAAGGGGATGGCATGCCCAGTGGTCGCTGACCCAGGATCAGAGAGGCAGCTGGAAGTGGTGGGTCATGGGCAGCCTACAGAGACTTTTCAGTGGCCGTGGGGAGTCATAGGGCATTGCACTGAGTTTGCGGGCTGGTGGGTGTTGGGATGAGGGCATGGAGGTAAAGAAGAGTCTTGGTCATGAATGGTGGCAACACTGGGGATCCCAGAATCTCTGTTTTGGACTGCTTGTTGTCCTGCTGATAACTGGTTGTTTTCCATTCAATGCATATGTGGCTAGGAGGAAGGAGTGCTCCATTAATCCATGTAGCATGGAAGTCTACTTCAGATGACCAGATGAAATACTCATACATTAATCCCCTATGAGCCAGGGATGCTGCTGCTCTGCACGGTCTGTGACATGCTGCACACTTCCAATGGTACTGGAGCACATGAGACATGGCAGCATGGAGGAGAGAGTGATGGCGAGCAGGTAGACTTTAGCACCAGTCGAGCAAGGCGGTACTCCCAAGGTGGATGGAATGCCGATGAGAGGGAGAGCTGGAGCTTTCGTTTCATCAGCCCTTGGGACCATTCCCCTTTGCCGAACTTTTCAAGTGTTTCAATAACGCAAAGAGCAGGCCAAAATGCTCTCCAATACAAGTTCCTCTATCTGTCAAGAAACTACATACACATTGAACACTACACGTCCCATTCAAATTTTAATAAAAATGGCATCAATTCACCAAGCTTTGGAGTCCTCGGGGGGGGGGGGGGACCATAAAAAGCCTACACCATCCGCACCTCTCCCAGGGACCATAAAAAGCCTCCACCATCCGCACCTTTCCCAGGGACAACCAAGTCGGATGCCTGGAACCACTGTGTGATTCACTTCTTCATTTCTATAGTATTTGTGGCTTTTCCTCTAACCTTCTCTCTGTTGAGCACAACCTCTCCTCCTCTAAACTTCACCTTCTCTTCCTCACCGAGACTAAACTGTCTGAGACAACTGAGTGCAAACTCTTGTCTGTTTCCTCCTACTTTCTCTATAGTCATTTCAAAACCAAAGGTGGCTGTTGTATATATGCATGCAACAACATATCTTGCTCTTCATGTATCTGATCTTGAATCTTCAGAATTCTCTGCTCTCTGGCTTCGGATTTCCTGTCATTCTCTGACTAAATATATATGTGCTGGTACTTATCCCCTAATTCTGTTAACTATGAAAAATTCTTTGACTATCTTACTCCTAAGATGGAACACATCCTATCAATTTCTCCTTTCTCTGAAATCTCCATTCTAGGAGATTTCAATCTTCACCATCTTTGGTTCTCCTCTTCTTTCACTGATCCACCTGGTGAACAACCCAACATCTTTTCTGTCTCAGTGACCTAGAGCAGCTTGTACAACACCCTACCTCCATTCCTGGCCGACCTGGAGAGAGATCCATCATGCTTGACCTCTTCCTTACAACCAATCCTTCTGCTTACGCTGGTAATCTTTCCTTTTCACTGGGCTCCTCCAATCACAAACTTGTCACCTTAACCGGTCCTATTGCTCCAGTAAGGCCTGTGGACCTTCCCAAGAAGCAACAGTTCTGGCATTTTGGACCTATTGATTGGGAAGCCACCAGGCGGTACTTCTTTGATTTTCCCTGGAATGATTATAATTTCCATGGCCGAGGGCCATCTGAGTGTGCCTTGCTCATTACGGAGGTTATTCTCTCGGGCATGGATGCATTTATTCTTTCTCATAATCTATGACTAATGCAAAAAACCTTGGTTTAATCAAACTTGTTCTAATGCTGTCCACAACAAGGAGACGTACAAAAGGTAACAGAGCCAACCAACCCCAGAAGGTCATATTTTTTATGTTTCAGCCGGGAATCAAATTAAGTCTGTTTTTCGCTCTGCTAAAAGTAATTTCATCCATACTGAATGCTCTAAACTCTCCAACTCGAATTCTTCTTGCTCCTTCTGGCACCTTGCCAAAAACCTTTTTAACAACTTTACCACCTCATCTTTCCCTCCCCTTTTCCATTCTGATGGGCCTGTAGGTATTTCTTCTGCTGATAAAACAGAATTATTCGTTCAGACTTTCTCCTCTAATTCCATGTTAAACGATTCCGGTGCTGTTCCCCGATCACTTCCCCCCTCTGGCTTCCTCATGGCTGACACTAAAATTTCTTCTGTTGCTATATTTTCTGCCATCACTAGCCTCAGTGCTAACAAGGCATACGGCCTGATGGCCTCCTTCCTGCTGTCCTTAAGTACTGCGCTTCTGTGTTTACACCCTGCCCAGGTAAATATTTCGCCTTTGTCTAAAAACATGTACCTTTCCGTCTTGCTGGAAGTTTGCTCTCATTCAGTTTGTCCTAAAGAAGGGTGACAATTGCCATCCCTCTAACTATCGCCAAATTGCTTTACCGTCCTGTGTTACAAAAGTTTTGGAGTCTGTTCTAAAAAAAATAAATAAATAAATAAAGTGTCTTTCCCATCACAGCCTCCTTTATGATCATCAGTATGGGTTCCGCCATTGATGTGCCACTGGCGATCTTCTCACCTACCTTGCAGACAATTGGTCATCTTCCTTTCGGGATATTTGGCGGAAGCTTTGTCACTGCATTTGACATGTCAAAGGCTTTCGATCGAATCTGGGGTAAATCTTTAATTTCCAAACTACCCTCATATGGCTTCTCTCTTTCTATCAGTGCCTTAATCTCAAGCATCGATTCTAGTCGTTCTATAGCTGTTGTTGTAGATGGCCACCGTTCTTCTAGAGCTATTAATAGTGGTGCTCCTTAGGGCCCTGTCTTATCAGCAGCTCTCTTCCTTCTATTCAACAGAGAACTAAGTTGTACATCGAACTCTATCCACTCATACGCTGATGACCCCACCCTTCACCTTTCAATTCATTTTCCATTGCGTCCATCTCAGCAGTTATTTCAACAAACAAAGGATGAGGCTATGGCACACCTAATGTCTGACTTGGCTCATATCGCTGATTAGGAAAAAGTAATCTTGTTGTTTGTATTGCACCAAAAACTCAGTTTTTACATCTATCAACTCGAGAAAATCATCCACAGGAGTGCCCTCTAACTTTTAAGAGTATTCAGCTCAATCCCACATCATCTTTACATATATTTGTGGTTTCATTGTCTCGGGATTAATTTTGGAAAGATCGTATTACCTGTCTTGTAAAGTCTGCCTCCAAGAGACTGGGTGTGCTAAGTCATATCCGTGCCTTTTTTACCCCTGCACAGTTGTTGACTTTACACACGTTATTTCCTTTTTCGCCTGTGTAGAGTACAAGTTTCACGTGTGGAGAGGCTCCCCACATAGAGCACATCCAACATGATGGAGTAAAAGGTTTTTCATCTCATTAACTCCCCTCCCCTTACTGGCTTCCTTCAACCTCCGTCTCTTCACCACACTGTCGCATCTTTCTCTCTCTTCTTGCTCTACTTTAATGATCACTGCTCCTCTGAACTGTCTGCTTTCATCCCTCCACCACTATGGCCGGCACATTGTACATCTAGCAAAAAAATCTCATTGTTTTCTGTCATACTCACTAATGCAAGAGTTAACCTTTTCTCCCAGTCCTTCATGTATGCAACAGGACAACTCTGGACGGTCTCCCTCTGTACTTCCCACTGCCTATGGTTTCCAGTCGTTCAAACGTAGTGTGTCCAGGCATCTCAAATCGAACGGATTTTGTGGAGGATTCTCTGGGTTTGGATCCGGATCCTCTCCAAAATTTAATTATTACTTCCTTGGCCCATGGCCCACCCTTCCACAAAATTTCATCAAAATCAGTTGATAACTTCAGTAATCCCGGATCCAAATCCGGTAATATAGGACCCGGATCCGGATCCGGATCCACCCTAAAATTTAATCAAGTCTTTCTTGGTCCTTGGCCTATCAGTCCACAAAATTTCATTGAAATTCATTGAGTACTTTTGGAGATATTGTGCAGGATATTCTGGATTCAGATCCGGATTCGGCACATAATTTTGTAATTTCTTCCTTGGACGATGGTTCATTCTTCCACAAAATGTCATCAAAATCCGCTCATAACTTTTTGAGTAATGCTGAAAACGGACAAACAAAAACACAAACAAACCAGTGCGGGGTAAAACATAAGCTACTTGGTGGAGGTAACAAAAGAGACTGCAGTGTCAAGAGCAAAGTAACAACAAAAATAAACCTGAGCACAAAGTATGCAAGAACAGCTAAGTGAAAACAGACGGGATCTTCGCCTGCTATAAGAGGAGTAGCAGCTGTAAGCAGGAAAGTGAACACCGTGAGGTAGCATACAACAGGGTAGAGACAATAAGTGATCAGGTAAGTGAAGTTTGGGAATAGAATTAATGTATAGTGGAAACTAGAGTGAGAAGTGAAATACTGTTAGTGACTAGACTGAAGTCCTTGAACAGTGTTTGCAGGGATGAAAATTATCACTGGATGAATATCCTCATCCCTGTACCTGCTAGTGACAGGTGCAGTGATGGGGATGTTTAGATTGAGGGGGTGGCATGCCCTGTGGTCATTGATCAGAGAGGCAACAGGAAGTGGTGGGTGATAGGCAGCTTTGCAATGGCTGTGGGAAGTTGCAGGGCAGTGCACTGGGCTTGGGAGATTGGTGTGTGTCGGGATGAAGGCAAGGAGGTAAGGAAGACGTCTAGCCATGAGCGGAAGCTATACTGTGGGTCCCTGCATCTTGGTTTGGGACTGCCGGGTATGCCATCCCACTGCTGTTTACTTGACCTCTTTTCGACGGAAATATGGCTAGGAGGAAGGAGTGTTCTGCTAAGATCCGTGTAACATGGGTCTACTAGCAACAACAAGAGGAACTACGTTAATCCCCCCGATTCAGAGATGCTATGGCTGCCCAAGACCTGCGACACGGTGCACATTGCCAGGGGGAATGAAGCACAGTAGCCATATCATGATACGAGAAGGAGCGATGGTGGGCAGGACCTTAGCTGTCCCTACGGTAGATGAGGTACTCATTGTCGTTGCCAGCTTTATCTTTATCCTAAAAAGATTCATCAGGGCATAGTTGTGGGTTTGTGCCAAGAAGTCAATCGAGATCCACCAGATAGTTCATGCAAGAGTTGAGTTCCAGAAATGTCCAGTGTTTGGAGGGGCCACAAATGGAGCAATTGAAGGGACTCTTGGTGATGCACACTGACGTATTTTCCATAGGAGGCCAGGACCTGGGAAATGCTCTTGCAGTATGCTGGTCAGATTAAAGGGTTGTGTCAAGGACAATTTTGAAGGAAGGAGATTGTTATGTTGAAGATGTGAGGAAAATTCTAGTAATTAAGTGTTATGCTGTAGGAACAGGGTAATACTTATAGCTGGAGACGTGAGGAACATTCTGGATATTTCATCATGTCTGTTTTATTTTCTTTTAATTATTCTTTGGAATTACTTCCTGTCATTATTGTTCTTGTGCACTGTTCACTTATGTGAATTTTTGCATGACGAAATATTCTGAGTTGTACTGGTAGGTGGAGTCATGGGAGGAAAGAGTATTTAAATTTACATCCCCCATCCAAAACAACTATGTTTTTTAGCAAGAAATGGGCAGTCTGCCAGTGTGTGCCAGTTAGCCAAGAATGACAGACTGAATTGTGTGCTGGATTTAAGTTTTTTGTCTCTGAACAGTCATTGAATCAGTGACAGAGTTAGTGTGTTAAACAGTGAGAGTTATCAGTGGAGGATGGAGTACTAAGATAGAGTCAGTAAGTGAGAGTTAGTCAGCCAGTGAACAAGTAGTGAGTGAAGGACAGAGTTAATATGGGACAGAAAAGCCAATGTTTTGCACGTGCACATCAGCTGTGCTTAGTAGGATTAAACCTCTGAAGCCTTCATCTGCCTTTGATTAACCACCTGGCCTGTCCAAATGTCGTTATTGATGTATAAGTGTAGTTTCTAAAATTTTAACAAAAACTAACAACAAAAACAACAACAACAACAACAACAACAACAACAACAATAATAATAATAATAATAATAATAATAGCTCACCACTGGTGTGGTGAGTTATAATAATGATTGGGCATTGCTGAATGGTAACCTTATAACCAACTAACACGTGTTCCCTGCGTGACTGGAAGTGGGTTGGCGGAGGGTTAGTATCCCTCCCTGGAAAACACCTAACTAAAATTACAAACAAGCCTTGGATCAAGACTGACCAACAGGTGATGACTAAGGACCGAACAAATAATAATAATAGCTAATAACAGTAATAACTAGAAAACGCAAAATGCCATTGGCAGTTTCAGTAACTCACCACATGACAAGGTCATCTGTCTTGTGCATGTGACCTCGGTAAATGTCTTACAGGCAATAGAGATAAGATAATAGATCTCTCCTGGAAAAGTCGTTTTAACACTTAGCTATTAACGGGTCTTAAACTACTGATACATTAACTAGGATTACCTGTCTTTAGACGGGACTCAAACTAATGATATAATTATTACGTATTAAAGAAGCATAAAGAAAAACTGTAATAATTATCCAACTACATAATTACAGTAACAAGTATATGAAAACAAAAACAAACAACAGGCATGAGGAGTACTATTATTTTCCTAAAATTTTAGCTATTGCTGAACTTGGTAATTTCATTGCCCTTCATATAGTGAACATTTCAAACTGAAAAGCTGGTGTAATAGAGCCCCCAAGAGGATAGTCAAACAAGTTGGGCGAAGGTGAAAGGAACAAAATCCTCGCAGAGAAAATTGGCAGAGCCCAATTTTCTTTCCATTGACTCCTGGGCCCAAATGGGCCCATACTCATTCCAGGTTTTTGGATGTAACTGGAAAACCAGTACTGGGAACTGGATGATAATTTGGGTCATATGAAGCCACCAGCTGGGGGACTCAGATGCACAAGTATGATGGCCGTAGCTTTGAAACTCAGCGAATACGAGCAATTTACTTCTGTGTGTGAATTATTTATAATAAAAATAATAATAATAATAATAATAGTATCAGTAATATAATAATAATAATAATAATAATAATAATAATAATAGCCCACCACTGGTGTGGTGAGTTATAATAATGATTGAGCATTGCTGAATGGTAACCTTATAACCAACCAACATGTGTTCCCTGCGTGACTGGAAGTGGGTTGGCGGAGGGTTAGTGCCCCTCCCTGGAAAACACCTAACTAAAATTACAAACAAGCCTTGGACCAAGACTGACCAACAGGTGATGACTAAGGACCGAACAAAGGACATGGTACGGATTGCGACATGGAATGTAAGGGGTAGGAATGATGAGGTGAAAGAGAGAGACGGATTCTCCAGGTGCTTCAGGGTGCAAAAATGGACATATGTGGAATAACTGAGACTAAATCAGGAGGTGATAATGCAAGAGAGTGGGAGTACGGATGGGGTATATGCGTGGGAGTGGGTAAGAATGAGAGAACAAAAGAAGGAGTGTGTATTGTTGTGTGCAAGAGATGAAAGAATATATGAGAGTACGGATCAGCTGGCTCAGGGAATGTGTGGGTAAGACTGAAAGTAGGATTACAAATGTGGGCGATTGTGTGTGTGTAGGCACCAACGCAAGATCGTGCAGGTAGAGTAATAGAAGAGTTTTGGGCAATGTGGAAGTGTACATGGAAAAGTTTGAAAGGAATGAGAGGGTGTTCTTTATTGGAGATGTGAATGGAAAGTAGGGAATGTGAAGGTGGATGGAGTACATGGTGAGTGGGGTGTGTCTACAGAAATGGATGAGAATGGCAGGCTGTAGTGGACGCTTTTGTAGGGAGGGGATTAGTGATTGCCAATACCCTTTTTAGACATAAAATGATCCACAGGTATACGTGGCGAGTGATGAGAAGGGTGGGTGGTGAACTGAATGAACGGAAGGCAATGACTGATTATGTGTGTGTGGATGACAGAATGGGGTGTGTAATGGGTGCAAGAGCATTGAGAGGTTAAGGGAGTGGATTTTCTGACCGCCATTTGGTGATGGCGAAAGTTACGGTACGATTGCAGTCGAGGAATAGAAGGAGGGATGGAAAGGAAGAAGTAGTCCATAAAAGGATGGTAGAAAAGTTGCAAGAGGATGGGAAAAAGGCAGAGTATAAGAGAAAAGTGGAGGAGCGAGTGGGTAAATATGATTTGGAGCAGATGGGGGAAGTGGAAGATGTGCGCAAGATATTCATAGAAGAGATCTGTGCAGCATGTAAGGTGGTGTGTGGGGTTAAGAGAAGAGGAAAAGAGGTGAAAGGAACAGCATGGTGGAATGAAAAGGTGAGACAAGCTGTGGTGCAAAAGAAGAAAGCATATACTGAGTGGATGGGAAGCAGAGGTGGGGAGGAAGTTGAGAGACGGAAGAGAGAGTTATATGCAAACGGGAAGTGAGAGGTGGAAAGATTAGTAAGCGAGAGTAAGAGGAGAGTGGATGAGGAATTTGGAAGGAATCTGAGTGTAAAGTGGAAGGAATGTAAGAAAATATTCTGGAAAGAGGTAATGAGAGTAAGACAGGGTGATAAAGAAGTTAGTTGGGGAGTGAAAGATAAAAAGAGTAGATTGCTAGTGGAGCAAGGGAAAAAGTAAGCAGATGGAGAGAACATTTTCAGGTACTTGTAAACAGAAAATGAAACTGATGCGAGTGTAAGTGGCCGGGAAATAGCTGGGGGAAGGAGGGAGGTGAGAAGAGAGGAATAAATCAGTTGAATGGAGGTAGTGGAAGCAATTTCCAAATAGGGTGTGTGGTGAAATGCTGAAGCATGGGGGCGGGCCAGATAGTTGTTGAATTAATATGGAAGATGTGTAGATTGGCCTAGGAGGAAGGTAGAGTCCCGGAGGATTGGAAGTCAGGTATAATTATTCCCCTGAACAAAGGAAAAAGAGAAAAAGAAATGTGTGGTAATCATAGGGGCATTTGTCTTCTTAGGTGGTAGGTCATTTCAACCCCTGGTAAACTCAACCCCAATCAACCCAATCCTAGTCAACTCAACCCTAATCAATCCAACCCATGGTCAACTCAATCCTGGTCAACTCAACCCATGGTCAACTCAACCCATGGTCAACTCAACCCATGGTCAACTCAGCCCATGGTCAACTTAGCCCTAGTCAACTCAACCTATGGTCATGTCAACCCCAGTCAACTCAACCCATTATTGACTCAACCCAAGTCAACCCAACTCGTCAACTCAACCTATGGTCAACTAAACCCACGGTTGATTCAGCCCAAGTCAACTCAGTCCCGGATAACTCAACCTATGGTCAACTCAACCCATGGTCAACACAACCCATGGTCAACTCAACCCCAGCCAACTTAATCCGTCAACCCAACCCCAGTCAACTCAACCCATGGCCAACTCAACACCAGTCAATCCAACCCCAGTCAACTCAACCCACGATAAACTCAACATCTCATACTGTGTTCCAAATATCGAACACAATATGTTTGAGCTATATTTTTATCCCAGCTTTGTTTCTTACCAGCCCCAGTCCTGCGACACGTGCATGTCTGAGTGCTTGGCGGACCTTTTTATGCTTTCTTTTTTTTTTTTTTTTTTTTTTTTTTTTTTTTTTTTTAGCAATGGGAATGACCAAGTAGACAATGGGTCAACTCGAGACTTGGTCTACAGGGATAAGGAGAGATTTCTTTTCACAGTGAATTTATTGCCATTTTGTCTTGCAAGAACATTTATCATTACTTCATATGAACAGCTGCTCTAAGAAAATACTTTTACTTAATTGTATATATTTTTAGTACTCTGCTGCAAGTGAATTATTGGATTCCAAAAAAAAAAAAAAAAAAAAAAGGTAAGCTCGAACCTTAGTGTTGATGGACTCTAATGTCCGAGTGACATTAATAGCCTAAAGGGGCTACCACATGGGAACAAATATCGACAACTAACTCATGTTGATAACATCTTGTTGGGGGAATGACGTCACAGAAACCTCATATCCACAACATGAAGCATTTCAAACATGACTGAGAGCAAAAAGTCGTGTCGTTGATAAATCTGAGAATCAGTTGCAAAACTAATGCTTTTAATATAGAATTCTAATCCATATAAATTTGTATGAAAAGTGTTAATTTTAATCGTATACAGTAATTCCGAAAATCAAAACAATTAAAATAATTTTGAAAAGTATTAAAGCCAAGCTTACATCCATTTTGAAGGGACGGTGGGCAATGAAAATTATGGCACTTTCGGAAATACTGATAAAGGCTTATACAATAAAAGTAGCTATAAAAATTCAGTATATCCGCAAAGGAGGACTAATACTTCTAAATAAGAAATTTTCATGCTTTATTTGGACAAGTAAATGGTACATTCCGAAAATCAAAACAAAATAATTAAGATTGGTTATCGAATTATCTAATGCCTTGCTTAAATATATTTTGAACGGTTGGTGAGTGGTAAAAATTAAGGCACTTTCGGGAATACTGAAAATGATGCATGCAATAAAAATGATTATAAAGATTCATTACATCCACAAAGGAGAACTAGTACTTCTTAATGAGGTGGTTTGGCCATGTGGAGAGGGTGGATAGTGAGAGACAAGTGAGAAGAGTGTATGTGAGTGAGGCGGAGGGGGGGAGAGGGGGAAGGCAAAGGATGTGATGGAGGTATGGAGAGGAGAGGTATACGAGAGAGGGGGGTGTGAGTTGGGAGCAGGGCAGTGAAATGGCGGGGGACAGGGTGACATGAAGGCTATTTGTCCGTGGCCACCCCTTACGGGATTAAGACATCTGGCAGTAGATAGATAGATAGATAGACAGAAGAACACCAACCCTTCAAACGTATTCACTAATGCCTGAAATCTCAAAATAACGACTTTACTGTCAGTACATAGGTAGCATTATACTACCCAATTGCGCTAAGGCAGTGACATATAGTGAACTATTTATTTGATATAAATGTAGCAATACTCCATATTTTTTACTGCTAAGTCTCAGCTTTTAATTCCTAATGCATGGATGGCTGCCATAGACGTCTTAAAATAGGTGTTCTGACCAGCTTGGATGACAGACACATGGCATTTCCCGCCAGAGTCGGAAGTCCTACCTATTTTCTTTGGTGCCCAGAGCGTGACGTAAGCATGTGAAGTGAGCTTAAAGCTACACCACCGGTCTTCCACCTGAATCAGGAGGAGTAAAACAATTTTATCTCTTTCTACATAGTCTGATTCACTTGCTGCCACGAGTAATCACCCAGCCAATGCCACCTCCACTCCTGCTTTGTCTTCCACTCGTGCAGGGAAAAGATTGAGTGATAGTTCGATTGATATAGCTTTGGAGATGACATTTTCGTCGTTACTGAGTGGGGAAACGACATGGAGGAGTGGAAGTTACTACATAAAATGTAATGTCGCGCCATGGCAACCTTTTGTAGCATCTTGTCTTCTACTCATTGCTGTCACAATGCTTATGTGTCACTGCCATCCACATTGCCTCAGCTCGACACGTTGGGGATGTGAGGTGTAAATCCGTATATATAAATGGAAAAAAAAGTGGTGGAGAGGATATAACGAAAACTTCAATGTAGACAATAAGTGCTTACAAGAGTAAAGAGTGATATTCATTTAGTGAAGTAAGAATGCAGAAAACATCTGTGCAAGAGGTAGAAGATAAGGAAAACTATGCTACTACAAAGAGGTATAATAGACAAAACTGTACAGTTCTTTTGTATCATCCGGTATAGAAAACAAGACGTGTTGGAGTGAAACGTCAAACTGATCTTTCGGAGCAAATGCTTTACAGTGGTCTGCATCATACTGCATAGAAATAAGTCTTCGAGTAAAGGTGAAAGAAATCTTTTTGGGAAAGCAATGTACAGTGGTTTTGCTATCACAGCGTATCGCGTACAAGCCTTGATATAAAAAACGAGTCAAGTTAAACTGAAAATGACCTTGCAGTTCACTAAAAATAGGTATTGTGACAGAAATAGTTTAGAATTTACAACAATTCCTATTGTGAGGTAAAAACTTAAGTATGTGCTCTTCGTGTATAAAATGACAGAAGACAAGGACTAGTACGGGTATAAGAAACGAGTTCCCATGAAAGTGAGAATGCTCTTTTGTGTCGTGTTTGTAGAATGCATGCTCAAGTAAAAATGAAAGTACAGTATCTTTCGCGACAAACACTGTGTATTGCAATGTATAAACCATAGCACCGTCCTCCTTACTCTCCGTATGACTGGATCATGCTGGAACTGCCAGAAGACTTGGGCAAATACTGTATAATGACAGTGCCGCTTGTACTGGGTGTAGAGGCAGTGTCAGGGGCAGGGCAAGCAGCGCGAAAGCCTAGTGGGTCAAGGGGCAGTGCGAGTAGGGCCGGGGCAACCCCTTCTGAAGCAGGCTTGGATGTGGCCAGCCCTGGCCTACGACTTGTCATTTCGTATGGACGCATCTCGCCGTGACGCCATTCATCATCTCCTAATTACACAACGGCTCCAGCTAAGCTCTGGTGACACTTGCCAAGGAGAGGGGGAATGTTCAATAATATGATCTGTATTAGGTACCTGTAGGTGCCGTAGTTAGTGAACTGTCTGTGGTTGAAAACAGGCGACGTCAGAAATAAGAAAAACAAATACTGGAGGGGCTCAGCTCATTAGTCCCCGAGTTTTAAGGGTTAAGTTATAAACAACGGTAGTTCATTGAGAGCCCCTTGTTTATGGCATTAAAGGAAAACATAGATGCATTTAATCACAAATTATTTTAACCCACTGCCTGCAGTGCGTTGCTATCTGCTAAGAAGGATCGCCGATAGTAAGCTGCAGTCATGATCATGATTTGATGCTCACAGAGAACTGCTCATAAGCAGTTTTTCGAGTATATTTAAGTGCGGAATTAATAACTACGTGATTAATATATGAAATGATTATTAACTTGTGTAGATCTTGGGGAAAACTCAGAAAACGTCAGTGCTTAACTAGTACATTTAATACTTAAAGTTAGGGCTATCTCTATTAGAAGGTACCCGAGCAAAATGTAAACGAATGTTTTTCTATACCACTACAGTTAGTGATTTAATTTAATTTAAGGTATCTGTTTTCTCATCAAAGTGGGTCTAATTATTGGAAAGGGACTGTTATTGCTTGGTTGTAATTACCTCTGTTCTATATTGCAGCTTTTATTTGGCAATTTTGATATTAATATTAAATTGCTACTGTGCGGATCCCAGACATTGTCGCAGTTTTTTTAGTGTTGCCGGACAAGTGTTTCATATCTTTGATGATTGCTTGGCACTTTCGAAAGCTAATGTGTATGAAGTGTAGAAACAATTATCATTTACTCTATTGCTGCCCAACTGTATAATTCATCACTGGGTTCACTGACAATTGGACACACAAATACTTAAGTGATGGACCTGTATGTGGCGTACTTACGTACTATATTCTGGAAAGGAGTTTGGATAGGTGATCGTATCAAACGTTTTTCCACTGGCAGCTCCGAATGGCATATTCCAATATACCTCCGAGTCATCGAGAATATTTAACTTCATTTTAGTGTTTTAAAAAATCTCCATAAATTATAATGGTAGAGGAAAGTTAGAACGGAAAACGGGACATCACCGAAATATTGTGTGTGTGTGTGTGTGTGTGTGTGTGTGCATATATATATATATATATATATATATATATATATATATATATATATATATAGATATATATATGCAAAATAACCACAGGTATATATCTATATCTATATCTATCTATCTTATCTATCTATCTATCTATCTATCTCTAGATATATCTGCGAAAGGAAAAACCTAGAGTTGTGCTTTGTGGAACGGTACCCCAACAGTAACCGAGGTGGAGAAACCCCATCAGGATTGGCCTCGATGTAATTGTATTCCTAATGAAGAAATGAACATCCTATGCCTCTGACTAATATTTACATTGCTACTATTCTTCACTACGTAAGAAGTTACGACAAGTAACTGAATCTTGCACGAGCATCTGAGGTGAAGGCCGTTAGGCATGTCACTATTATACCTATCAGAGTGGTCCATGATGAGTCTGCGATTAATGTATTGTTTTATATTCTGCAGATGACTGAGGCCAAGCGAAACAAACTTGCACTTAAATGGGAGGAAATTATCTTTAAATTAAAAATTTATTGGCACCCTTGCCAGTAGAAACCCATTTGTATGATCTTCGCCTTGTATTTTGATAAAAATTAGGAAATGCCGAACCGGAAAAAGAATACCAAAAACTTACGTAAAGTATTTAGCAGGGGATATTGCCTTCTTGCCTCAGATATCAGTTTGTATTTCTTGGGTGTGTATGGAAAAGAGGGATTGTAGCAGGATGTAGTGGTGTTGGTATGTCTCATGTGTGCTTGCTGCTCTGTGAAAAATGACTGGAATTGGGTTCATATGCTTAGTCCTATTGAAGAGTTAGTAAGGAAATGTGTGGCAATGCAAGAGATTTTAGTTTGTGTTATTAAACAAAACCTTCATTTTAGTAGTTTTGCTTGTTGTCTGCGAGGAAAGTATTTAGGTACCTCATTGCAGCTTGTTCTATTATACCAGTTCCAGTGTGCATGATTGCGTGGTAGACATAGAGTCTTGCTCAGTGTGTGTGTGTGTGTGTGTGTGTGTGTGTGTGTGTGTGTGTGTGTGTGTGTGTGTGTGTGTGTGTGTGTGTGTGTGATCAAAATAAATAACAAGTGGTGCCAGGCAAAACAAACCTCGCCCAACGGCAGTTATTTTATTGCTATTAAATACTGACTCTTTTCTGCCATTTAGCGTCAATGCACAATTAAAGTCTAAGGTAATGATGCGATCTTGAATTTGACATTTCAAGGTCACTCAGGGTCAAAGGTCAGGCTACCGAATGACAGCACATATGAGGCTTCCTATATCTTGGTAATAGATAATATCTAAATCGAGTTTCGAGTTATAGCCTCCTGAATATGCGTGACCTTAGGTTTGACCTTTCAGGGTCACTTCTGGTCAAAGGTCAAGGTGCCAACTAAAAACCCATATGGGAGTTCCTATATGCTGACAATAGTAAATATTCTGAACCAGTTTCGAGTTATAGCCCCCTGAATATCTGTGGCCTTGAGTTTGACCTTTCAAGGTCATTTAATGTCAAAGGTCTTGGTGCCAAATGAACGCCCATATTACAATTCCTGCATGTTCCTAATAATAAATATCTCTGTCTTCAATCGTTTTCAATTTACAGTCCTCTGAAAATCCGTGACACTGATTTTGACCTTTCAAGGTCGCTCAAATACTCCCTAAATTTAATCACTTTGGGGGGTACCGGTACCCACATACCCTGAATGTTTCATGTAATTTCATTCTGCCGTTTTACCGTAATGTTACTAACAAACACCCAACAAACAAACAGAAACTCGACCAAAAACAAAACCTCATCAGACTCCATCCGGACGAGGTAATTATTAGATTTTAACCAAAATTGGTGGCATGGGTTCCTTCAGCTATGGCGTTAAGATATTAATTATGAAGTCAATAAGCCAAAGGTTAAGGTCAGTGTATGGGTTACCTAAACAGTGCTGACTGGATGTAGGCTAAACATTATGGAAGGCTTTAGGACAAGGAGAGGATGACAGTGAATAGGTTTTGAGAGCAGTCAGCGAAAAGTAATGATCATAAAGCAAGGTCCAGGCCTGCCTTGTTACGCATAAGTTTTGAGTCTGGACCAAACCGGTGGAAGGGTTGCCGCCGGGGAAGGATTGAGAAGTTCGATTTTGAAAACAAGTCAGAGAGTAACGTCAAAGGGTAGGTTCATTAAAACAAATTAATCTGATCGGATATTATCCAAACATGGTGGAAAGAGTGAGGGTCAGGCAAGGATTAATTAATTTGTTTTTGAAAACATTCAATGAAGATGAAAGTCTCAAAGGAGTTAAAAATGCAGCCTTTTGGTTAGTTAGAGGGCACAAGTGTCGAACTCCATGAGTGCACCTTGTATATTATAATATACAAGGTGCATTCATGGACCTTATTGTGTTTTGTATGTTCTTAGTTTTGGCCAGTTTTCAGTATAACTGCACTGTTTTGCCGTACGCGTTGGTTTCATTTATTATTCATATACAGTACATTCCCAACAGTACGCGAGTTCCGAGTACACAATCCCCCTTGTACTGAGGACCTATTTTGTGTGTGTGTGTGTGTATTTTTTATTAGTATGCAAATTGAACTCCTTGTAAGCGAGAGGAGCAGCGAAGAGTGGCCCAAATCAGGGATTTCCCCGAGTACACGACATTGCCCCCCCAAAAAGCGATAATGGGTAAAGGTGAGCAGCCATATTCTTGTTGGTTTAGTTAAACCATATCCTTGTTGATTTACCTAGTAAAGCCATTATCTTGTTGATTTACTTTATCTTAGGTAATACGTCTTAGACAGTTTCCCTGAATTGTACAATACTTAGGTCTGAAAGGCGTCTCAAGGATTGCCCATGAAGGGGGGTGCTGCCCATATGTAATTTTTCCCATAAGTTTATGTATTCACAGTATGCGACGTCCTCTGCCGCCCATATAGGGGCATACTAGGGGAATGTACTGTATATCCTTCAATATACGGTACCTTTGGAACCACCTGCGTGACTGCTGTCGTTAATGAAATTTCTCTGGGATAAGTTTCTTCATTGTTTTCAGTATTGTCACAAAAGCTGACCTAATTTACAACAGTAATTTCGGGAACTGGGGAACTGTCAAAATCTTCGACAAGAAATTGGTTAGGTCCTGAGAGAGGGCATCCATGTCTGTCTGCCTGTACAAGCAGACGTTACTAGGTAGATTGTTTCATATATTCGAATTTACTTTGACCTAAATGAAGACCATATTATTGTTTCAAAGACTTAATAAATTCTAAAAAATGTGAAAGAAAAAAAAAACAGTGTTTCTTGGCAAGAAACTCTAGTGTGTCAGATGTGGCCTCTTGGAAAATGGAAGAATTCTTATTGCACTTCCTTGTGCACATGCTGATTTGAAGGCTGATTTTTCAAGTAAGGAGAAGTCGGTTATGTAAAGGAAGTGCACGTTTACAGTTTCCCATGTGTATATGCCTCCAATATCATGACCGGGATTAACATTGAATGTGCAGTCCAGTGAGCATATAATACACACACACACACACACACACACACACACACATTATAACCCTGTATTAGTTTTCGGTTGTTACAATCATTGGTTTAACTTTAAAGGGCATGAGCACTGGATATATAATTGGGAGTTAATAATGTATGAAGAGATTATTTACGAACTGCAAGAGCATTCATCAACAGTGTTCTTTTATATGGATGACATGGATGAAGAGGAAAAGACGGGTAGTTGAACACGGGTTTACCCGTCCAGTCTCCATGATTATGTGACTCAAATGTAAAGTGTTCTGTTCTTAACCTGCCCCGTCCCGGAGACGTGAATTCACGTCCTCACATGATGTGCACTCATATCCCGGAGACGTAAATTAACGTGGCAACATTGCAAGGTCCCTAATTTGCACAATTTTCAATTTAATTTGCACAATTTTCAATTTTCGCGAGTGATTTTTGGCACGTATATACGGAACATCTTCCTCTACAAGATGCCAGGCAGGGACAATGCCTTACCCAGCATGACCTCCTCCCCCCCCTGCATGCCCTTTTCTCAGCAATTCACCTGTTATCAGTGACCTGGCCAGTAAAGCCATGTCATGCCATGGTACGAAATTCAGGGCCAGAGTGATTCCCCAATTGATGACAATGTGGAGGACAAACATTAGAGGAAGAAACAGTCAGAAATGATGATCAGGTAATGTGGCAAAAAAAGGTCAGGAATGGTGATGAGTTAGTGAGTGAAACAATGCTTATAATGCCTATATTACCGTTTGAAAACCAATATACTCTCGTACTACATATAAATTCGTACCAAATAAATAAATACAGTTTATGAGTGGTGTGGAATAGTTATCCTCCCATAGAACTCGTTTTCTTTGCAGCAAGCCTGATAGAAAACCCTGTAAGGTAAGGAGATACTCCTACCTGGATCGAGTATTTTAAACCTCAGGTGAGCGATTTCTCTATGAATTTTCGATGTTTCTCACCAAAAGCGGATGTTTGAGCCAAAAAAAAAAAAGGTCCAAAAATGTCGGGACTGGGGCGTACTACTGTCCAGAAAGCGTCGGGATGGGGAGGGGGTTAAGCAGGTCGTCAATCAAGATAATTTTTTTTTTTCTGGTGCTCCTGATTTCTTCTGAGCAGCATGAAGTCCTCACGTATTAAGTGGGTTAATAACGAAGTAATGTGCAGTGACTGTATACAGAGTGTTGTGCTTACACTGTGCCGTGGAGATTATCTTTCATAATGATCAATAAGGAGTTTTTGTTGGAGAGGAGGCTGTGGAAACCATGCAGGCCCTGCAGGTGGTTGATTAAGAGATGGGTGATGATGACAAGCCTGGTCGTTGATAACAAAAGGCCTCCCTTGAGTGATGAGATGGAGAAAGCTGCGAGAAACGCTGGGTCATCACTCTCCACCATCACAGTCATACAATGCGACACCTGCCGTACCTAAGATCATTACTGTAATTTAATGCAAAGTGACTGTTCCAGCCGGAAAAGGTAACTTTGTCAGTCCATTAGGTTTCCTATTAATGTTTGCAAATCAGTCTTTGAATTAGAAAATTTATTAATGATATAATGGTTTACTCTTCGCCTTTAAACAGGCACATTGTTCGTATAATACTGTTTAACTTTATTCATTATTTGTGGTGGTTCTACGGTTCACCGTTCACTGAAGTATAACTGCCTGGAAAAACCAAAAGCAAATACTCAATTTAGGCTTCGAGGAAGAATGACTTGAAACTTATGTAACGATAATTTGTGCCAAAATCTAGCAAATGTATATTATATTTATATTTATAAACAAATATACATATATATATATATATATATATATATATATATATATATATATATATATATATATATATATATATTTATATATATATATAAAGTAAAATATGTATGTTTATATCATATATATATATATATATATATATATATATATATATATATATATATATATATATATATAAAGTAAAATATGTATGTTCATATCATATATATATATATATATATATATATATATATATATATATATAATGTCATCAGCCATTTGAGTGTCCACTGCAGTACTGGCCTATCCTGACCGAAGTGGGGACGACATAGCCAATGTACCTCTACCAAATGGCTCAGGCTGTCTAGCAGAGATTGTATGTAGGGTGAGAAGTGTTTGTAAGTTTTATTGTAGTGTTGGAGTGGCCTTGGATGTGTGTGTAGTCTGTGAACCAAATGTAATAGGCCCACGCAAGTTGACTGGGTGCAAGCATACTTTTTAGTGTGCGACACTGGTTCAACCACAGCACCCCTTGTGTCCGCCATTGCAGTACGTGGCCAGAAGTATGCTCCCAAAGTTTATTACCCTGACAGGGTGCGAACCCTCGTTCCTCAGTGTATGAAAACGCACACTTTACCACTACCACAGAGGCCACATATATATATATATATATATATATATATATATATATATATATATATATATATATATATATATATATATTATGTTTGCAATTAAATCACTTAATAACACGTGATTCATAGATATGCTGATATCCACAAGAAAAAAGAAAGACGATATATCCCGAGCAAAAAGTGTATTCACATCTTAAGGGGAAAGGAAAGTGAAGGAGGTGAAGAACACCTGTCATTTTTATTTAGAACGTAGGGGGAGGGGCAGAAAGTCCCAAAAGACCTTACTAAGCCGCTGACAGAATCTACTGTTCTGAACTTGCGTCCTTGTTTCTAGCTAAATAAATCCAAAATTAAATAATATTACATACATAAAACATAATTCTTGATATACACACTTATGGATAACAATGAATTATATACCGTATGGTAAGCGTAATTGGGGAATGTGGTTGCATTAAATTCTTAACCTGTCACGTCCCGACCACTTTCGCACCTCCGACACCCCCCAGTCCCGACCATTTTTGGATTTTTTTTTTTTTTTTGCTAAAACCTCAACTTTTGGTGAGAAACATCGATAATTCATTAAGAAATCGCTCACCTGAGGTTAAAATTACTCGATACAGGTAGGGGTACCTCCTTACCTTACAGGGTTTTCTATCAGGCTGGCTGCAAAGAAAACGAGTTCTATGGGAGGATAACTATTCCACACCACTCCTAAACGGTATTTATTTATTTGGTACGAATTTATATGGGTCTATTGACCTACTCAGATCTCTCTCTCTCTCTCTCTCTCTCTCTCTCTCTCTCTCTCTCTCTCATAATTTTGCCAATTAATCTAATCAAATACAGAGTCATACTTAATGAATACCTGCATATATAATCCATTATACATATACATTTGAATTATAGGAACATGAACTCCTTCACTTTGCTCTCCCCTGAAGATGTGGCTACACAAAAGTGCCTGGGATATATCGTGTTTTCTTTTCCTTGTGGATATCAGCATATATATATATATATATATATATATATATATATATATATATATATATATATATATATATATATATATATGAAATACCAGTATATAAATTATATATTTTATATATTACGTAATGGTAACAACTTGATTATCCTGATGCTTCGTATCTGGACATTTTAGGCCTTGGATCTAATATTTCCATATCAAGATTTATTTGTCCGTATCTGAACATAAATCTTCAGACATCAGGTGGCTTGCCAGTCTGTCTGTTCATATATGGGTAATAGACCGTAACCCACAAACTGAGATAAAATGGCTGTCCGGATCCCTACCGAATGGTCAAAGTCCCCCGGCCACTTAGTTCACTTGAATGGTACCGTCCCCCAGAGGATAATGGATTGTAACCCACAGGCTGAGTCAAAATAGCTCTCTAGATCCCTGGCGAATGGTCAAAATCCCTCGGCCACCCAGATCACTGTTATACTAACGGATGTGCGCAAGTAATACAGAATAACACACATCGCAACCACAAACTGACCGAAAATGCCCATCTGGCTCCTCACCAAATGGTCAAAGCCCCTGGGCCAGCTGGATCAATTGGAACGTACTGGTCTCACGGAAGTAACACAGAGCCTAACCAACCACCAAAGCAAAAGAGCCCTTCTGTCTCCTTACAGAATGATCAAAGCTTTCTGACAGCTCTCGGTTCTTCCCGCCCCTTCCCTCCTCTGTTCCCTCTCATGCTTATAGCTGCCAGGCTTATCTCCTTCCCCGTCCCTCAGTTCTCCCCCACCCTAGCATCACTTGCCTGGCCTACCACCCTTCCTTCATCACCACCAGTGAGATTTTTAGTTTTTGGCAATTTATTCGACTGCTTTTGACCGCATCAAAATTTCGAGAACACCATGAGAAAGCTCATGAAATTCTGCATGTAGACATATGCTTAGCTCTTGCATGGTGCAGGCAAAATTTTGCGCTAGGATCTTGGGAATTTATTTGAAGGTATTTTTTACTCTTGAACAAATTCATTCTACTTGCATATTTGTACTTTTACTCAGCAGTTTTGTGTTTTATTGTCATATCTTATAGTTTGAACACCAGGGAAATTGATGGTGTGCAATTTATACCACTATAACTAATTGCCAGGGGACACATTTGGCTGTGGGAATGTTTTTCTTTGTGCTGCAGAAGCAGCCATCACTCTATTGTTGTCCTAAAAACTTTTTGAAATCTTATGGTTCCCGAGAAGGTTAAAAATACTTATTGCAACCGTCATCTTCACTTATTTTTTTGTGGATTTTGTTGTTTATGAATTATTTTCATGGTGTCTAGGATTGTATTGGTATTTCCATGTTTTGGTGTCTAAATACAGCTAAAAGATCGGAGAACACTGGCAAAATTAGGAGGGTTACTGTACGTATCGGTTGGGTATAGGGTGGTAGGTTGGGTAAAGGCAGGGTATGGGTACAGTAGAGAATACTGATTCACGATCAGATTTTGCCCATATCCAGACATACCTTTGGCTCTAAAATATCAGATAATCAAGGGATTACTGTATTCATATATATCTATATCTATCTATTATATATATATATATATATATATATATATATATATATATATATATATATATATATATATATATATATATATATATATAAACCCCACCGGGGTAAAAAACTTTGGAAGTGTTCACCCGGCCATGTACTGCATTGGTGGACACAAGGGGTGCTGTGGTTTAACCAATGTCACTTACTATAAAGTATGCTTGCACCCAGTCGGCTTGCGTGGGCCGTTTACACATTGTTCACAGACTACACATACATCCAAAGCCACTCCAACACTACAATTAAACTTACAAGCACTTGTCACCCTACATGCAATCTCTATCAGATAGCCTAAGCCACTTGGTAGAGATACATTGGCTGTATCATCCCGACTTCGGTCGGGATAGGCCGGTCCTGCAGTGGATACTAAACGGCTGATGATGATGATATATATATATATATATATATATATATATATATATATATATATATATATATATATATATATATATATATATATATATATATTCATGTCATGTATAGGTAGTCCCCGACTTATTATCGGGTTACAATCTGGTAAGTTGATTGTAAGTGGAATTTATCGCTTATCGAAAATGAATTTAATACGCCTAACCAACGTGACCCAGGCAAGCCTACCTAAAACGTGTTTAGAAGACTTAGAGTAGCTGAGATCGTCGATTGCGAAAGTTGAAGTTCACTTGTGATTCCCAACACGGGCTTGCCGCTTTTATGCTTGGCAATTATCTTGAGTTTTGCCTTGCTCTTCTCACCGGTAGCAGGAGAGACAGATGGTCGTTTTATAGACATGATGGATGCACGAAACACAACGTAGATACAGAGTGTCATCTCCCCCGCAACCCCCCCCCCAAAAAAAAAAAAAACGCTGGCAACACGAACACTCTACAGTACTGATTGTTTACACAAGCGACCATCCAGAGTGGAAGATTCCAGGACAACTCCTAGTCACGACAATTCACCGCCAAATCGTGGATGATTCCCCGTCAGTAGGCCGTGAATCTCAAACTTAACAGGTACACCCGTGGAAAGTTCCGCGTTATACACTCGTTCACCACCTCGAAATAGTAAATGTGAGACAGGTGGTAGTGAAGCAGTAGCCAACCATCATGTATCTGGTAACTGAGAAGGATGGGGATGGAAGAGGGAGGGGTAGGAACCATCCGCTACCCCAGCCTTCCTCTTCCCTTAACCTCTCCCCTCCCACACAGTGGTACCAGACATTTTAGTGTCTGGCTACTGCATCACTAGTGGTTGTCTTAGGCATTAAGGTCCGAACTGGCAGGCAGGTGTATAAGGCGGAACTTTCCTCGGGTGTACATATTTATATACACGTAACAACTGTAGGTTATTTGCATAATAATAATGTAAATTGATCATTCACTTATGGTTATTAGACAGTTAAGTATGATCTAATGCCTCGTATTTTACCCAGTGTTGAATGATTAAAAAGTTATCATACATTCGCATTTCAATATATTTACATATTTTCCGTTAATACCGACCATATAGTGCCACATATTACACTTATCGTAAAAACAATAAACCATCATTACTATTATAACTCAGATAGCTCAAAAACTAGTATACTTGCTCAGTAAATTGAAACGTAAGCAAAGGGCGAGAAATCGTCCTGATAGGGAAATGTCCAGGAACCGACTGGGAGATGCGGCTCGCTGCCGTTGCCAAGCATCACGAGAAAGTATCTTATCGCATATCACAAGCCCAAGAAATCATCAAAATTTAACATTCGAAGTCGCCTAAAGTTTGTACCATTGTACAGTAGAAAAAAGGTTAAGTTGACCAGCTGTATTTATATATACTAGACATTATATATACATGTATTATACACTCTTTTAAATATCTTGTGTGTGTGTGTGCGCGTGTGTGTATACTGTATATATATATATATATATATATATATATATATATATATATATATATATATATATATATATATATATATATATATATATATATATATATATATATATATGAACGTTGTGAGGAGAAATGCAAGATCAGGGATTTTGGTACCCCTTTTTAACGTGGCAGCATCTGGATTGACTCTATTGGATACGGTTATGTGAAGCTACAGAATGTGGTGAATGCTTTTGGTATATCCGATTGAGACAGGATTCCGGGGACTTGAATGATGAGTGAGTGGAAGCGTGACCCATTGGATCGCGTAAATTCTGGCTGTCTAGACACTGCTAGTCCTCACCCTGCCCTAGGGTGGGAAAGGTCCTGATGATGATGATGATGATGATGATATCTATATCTATCTGTCTGTCTGTCTGTCTGTCTCTCTCTCTCTCTCTCTCTCTCTCTCTCTCTCTCTCTCTCTCTCACATCTCATCTCATCAGCTGTTTGTGTGTCCACTGCAGGACCGGCCTATCCCAACCGAAGTGGGGCGATACAACCTCTGTATCTCTACGAAGTGGCTTAGGCTGTCTGGCAGAGACTGTATGTACGGTGACAAGTGCTTGCAAGTGTGATTGTAGTGTTGGAGTAGGTTTGGATGTGTGTGTAGTCTGTGAACCAAGTGGAATTGGCCCGCGCATGCTGACTGGGTGCAAGCATACTTTATAGCACGTGACACTGGTTCAACCACAGCACCCCTTATGTCTGCCAAAGCAGTACGTGGCTGGAAGAATGCTCCCAAAGTTTATTACTCTGGCGAGACGCGAACCTTTTTTCTCCAATGTACGAAAACGCCATCTCTATCACAGTAACACAGAGGCTCCATATATACGGTATATATATATATATATATATATATATATATATATATATATATATATATATATATATATATATATATATACATATTTAATTATCTTGTATATTTATACATATATAGATAGATAGATAGATAGGTAGATATAACATATATATATAATTAAATATGTATGCATATTTAATTAACTTGTATATTTGTATATATATAGACGGATAGATAGATAGATAGATATAATATATGTATACATACATATATATATATACATACATATATATATATAGATAGATAGATTTATATATAGATAGATAGATAGATAGATAGATAGATATAGATATAGATATATAGATAGATAGATAGATTTACAGATAGATAGATAGATAGATAGACAGATAAATATATATATATATATATATATATATATATATGCATGTATGTACAGTTCATGAAGCCCCTGTGGTACAGTGGTAGAGTGTGCGTTTTCGTACACTGAAGAACGAGGGTTCGCGCCCCGCCAGGGTAATAAGCTTTGCGAGCGTATTTCAGGCAACGTACTGCTTTGGGGGACATATGGGGTGCACATATGGGGTGCTGTGGTTGAACCAGTGTCCCATACTATAAAGTATGCTTGCACCCAGTCTGCTTGCATGGGCCGATTACACTTGGTTCACATACTACACACAGATCCAAAGCCATTCCAACACAACAATCACACTTACAAGCACTTGTCACCCTACATACAATATCTATCAGACGGACTAAGCCACTTGTTAGAGATACATAGGCTGTATCGTCCCTACTTCGGTCAGGATAGGCCGGTCCTGCAGCAGACACTCAAACGGCTTATGAGATGAGATGAGATATATGTGCATATTGTGTGTGTGTGTGTGTGTGTGTGTGTGGGATGGAACTCTAAATGTTCACTGTGATACATTCTGGTCTGTTTTCGACTTTCCGCAATTGCAGGGGATGGCTTCAAGTAGTTGGGTTCTCACTTTCTAGTCACCATGGGGAAGGGGAGTCGAAAACCCTTCTAAGCTTAACTCCGTGGCTTGTAGACTCTATACAGTGAATGTTCTTTTTTTTCTTGATCTCATTGGATATTTTCATGCCTTTGTGTGAATCACTCTTCCACATCTCAGTTCATATACCCAATTAATTTTTTTGAATAAGTAAATCAACTCGGATCTTCTTTGAATCAGGAAACCGTAACTAATGTTCAGCAACATCTTGCAATAGGAACTGTCGTTGCTTGTTGTGCGTGATCTTACCATTGTACTCCTTGACTAGAGCTACAGCCTGCACTGGATTGTTTGTCACACGCATTCCTGCAGTGATCTCCTGTGCAGTAACCCCTAGGAGCTGGGGGTGGATCAACCTATCCACGTCCCAGAACAGGGCTATTTTTTAGAATTTCGATTTTCCTCAATATATTTTTTTTCCATACAAATCAATCACAAATGACAAAAAACACATCAAAAGTGTGTACTTAATCTCTGTTGCCAGCTTTCAAGCCACACTCTCTCTATGTGATCTCCCACCACCCTCCACCACTCTTCTTTCCTCATTACTGGGCCACTCTTCCACCCCTCCCCCACCCCCACCCTCGTCCTATACCATCGCCAGCCAGCATTACCCCGCACACCAGACAGGCCGTGACAATAGTCTGAGTCAATTTGGTGCAGTTCAAACATGTCCCCCAAATGAAAGCATCATATGACGTGAACATTCATCTGTCGCCTGCTCATCATATGACGTGAGCCTGCACCTAGGTGTTAATATAATCATCAATGCCCAGCCAGGACTCTGGATCTTCTTCCAGGAATTTTTTCCTGATTTGCACCTTATCTAAGAATTTGTGGAATGCTTGAGTTGCAAGATCTCAGAGTAACTTTTCCCTGTGGAGCTGGAATGGGTTTGAGGTGGTCATCACTACCTTGTTTGGTCTTCATGCCTGTGACAATCGTATGCTTTTTTTCTCACGGATAATTCAAGATCGAGAAGCACCAAAGGGATCAGCTTTTCATACACATACCAAAGATTAGCCCCCAGTTTCATCTGCACAGCTTCTCTAGTGATCATGTTTAGATACACATGAGCGTTTTCAAGAATTTGGAGGTCCTCATGGGCACACGCCACAGCATTCGGTGGAGTAAACCATGCTCTCACGTACACTCTGACACTGAAGAGAGTAAACTCTCTCAAAGCTTCCTTCTCCTTCTTGTTAAGCTTAAACTGGCTATGAGAGAGCCAGACTTTGATGGCATAGATGACTTTCGCCATCCATTGGGAATGATGCATGGGACTTAGAATTTTAAAGATGATTTTCTTCCCCTCAATCTCTTGGATACCAAGAAACAGGAGAGTGAGTTCCAAAAACTCCCTGTAATCATCTCAGACTGTGGCCTTCCATAGTATGCCAAGAGCAAAATCTACCAGCTTCTCTCTTTCTTCCTATGGAATGTTTTCACAAACAGCAGGTTCATATTTGGCGTCATCAATGCGTGACCAAAAACTACTAAACCGTTTGAAAAGCAGAACTTCAGAGCTGAAAGTGGCAACGAAGTATGCTCAATAGGCCGCTCCATGTACCAGTTCCATGAAGTGGTGTTAACATGGAAAGTAAAACAGGTATTCCTCGAATTTCTGCTGAAGATGCACACATGCCCCAGTTTGACGTCTTGTGTTAGAAGCCATAGTTTGAAAACACGTTCTGACCACTTGATGTGCAATTCCCCATTGCAATAGCTCAGCTACAATAGCTGCAGCCTGGGCCTTGTTAGTCCGAGCTTGAATCTTGAGAACGCCGAGTAGGTGGACAGCATCCTTGTTTGAGATGAGAACGGGCAGTCAGTTCATGGTTTCATGGCATCCCATTGAATGACAAACAGGCCTTTAACCCGCCGCGTGCCAGCTATTTTTAGCCTTATGGGTCACCCCCGTGGCAGCCATTTTTGGACCTTTTTTTTTTTGGTAAAATGATAGCTTTTGATGTGAAAACAACGAATTTCACCATTAAAATATTCATTGAAGCTCGGAAATGGTTTTTATTGAGTCCTGCATACTCGTATACAGGTATTCCCTCTCTCTTATGCTCGCCAGTAGGTGTGAGAAAGCCGTTTTCTATGTAAGGTAGAGTAAGGTATTTATGCTGGGAAGATATAGCAATGTTCAGTATACTTTTCTGATTAATTGTTACTTCAACATGTCACATTTTGCGTGACTCTCTCACTGTGAATGCATTGTCTTACACTTACTTGAAGATTGATACAACCTGACTTCACTGTGTAAAGTCCTGGCACTTACAAGAAGGAATTCACAACTTGACTTCACTATGTACAGTATTTACACTTACAAGAAAATATTTACAACTTGATCTGACTATGTATAGTCCTTACATTTACGTGAAAATATTTACAACATGCCTTCATTATGTACAGCATTTGGTGAGGCACATGGGCAGAGTAAAGCAGAGCGAGCATGAGGGGAGAAGTGAGTGGGTGTATGGCCTTGACTGCCTGGGATATGATAGAAGAACAGTTAACATACATGCCTGCCAATTTTTACCTGCGAACCTTGAAAAATACAGTGACAGTGAATGTGTTCATTTTAAGCCGTTTTAAAACGGCACTGCCACTGACTGCAGATATTTGTCAGACCGTCTTAAAATGGCACTGGCATGTGGCAGGTTAAGGGAAAAATTCTCCTTGATCGTGGGACCAACGGCTGGACTGGGTGATGACGTACTCCGACACGTTGTGGCCAAGGCTTTTGACCGTCACTGCAAGGATATATGGGGCATTGCAATCACTGACATTCGTTCTGTCAAGAGCAGCAGCAACACCAAGGCTCATGACCGACTTTGAGGCATGCAGGCTTACCACCGTCAGTGCTCTTAGCTTCACTAATGTCGTCAGTACTGAAGGAAGAGGACTCCAGTTGGGCTGTAATGGTTGCCACAGTTGCCTGATGATCGACGCATTCTCTGCATTTTTCATACTTCTTTCTCCTCTACATGGCTGCATGCAGAGAGGTCGACGCCTGCCATGATGGTTTACGCTGGTCCTTGAGAAATTCCTTGTGCTCATGAAGTTGACAGCACTGTAATGGGTGATGTCAAACAGATTCTTATCGACAATCTGAAGTCCTCCTCATTTTTCAGCATCTGTCTGCCATACCTCTTGGAGCTCCTCTTTAGATTTTACCACTTTTTGTAAAGCTTCTTTGGCTTCTCAGTTGAATGGTCTATCTTCTTTGTAGGGGTACGGGCACGTTCGTAAAATTCTTCAGCTTGAATCACGACTTGCTGGACAGCTTCTGCCACAGGCATCTTTTGGTTCAGGTGGTGTAGGAAAGTAGAGAGAACTTCTCCATTTGAGGGCAGTTTAGCACCAAGTAGCTTATCCTGCTAGTGCTCCAGCATGTATGGAGACTCCTGCTTCATTCATTTTGATGTGCAGTTCATAATATTCATTCTCTCCCTACAAGACTTCAGAAAAAATTCTTAGGTATAATCACCAATATGCAATGTCACAACATGGAATCCATACACGTTACGCCAGCTTGTCCAGCTGATCAAAGTTTCTCAGCTTGAACACTCGGGATACACACGAACACAGCCAGGACACAAGATCGGTTCCAGCAGGACTGCATAGATGTGCTGTTTCTCTGGATACTAAACTGATTCAAAATGACTCATGAGCAGGGATGCTTGGAGTTTTCACAGTTGAAGAAGAGTGTTTATAACAGGCAAATGTTCATTACACATGTGGTAATCAGGATGAGGCAGTGCATATCTTCTTCTCCTTTTGGCTCTCCCCTTAGGGGTCGCCACAGCGGATCACCCTTCTCCACCTTACTCGGTCTTCTGCATCTTCTTCTCTTACACCTACCACTCGCATGTCCTCCTTCACTACATCTATAAACCTTCTCTTTGGCCTTCCTCTCTTTCTCGTGCCTGGTAACTCCATTTCCAGCATCCTCCTCCCGACATACCCCTCATCCCTCCTCCGCACATGTCCAAACCATCTCAGTCTCGCCTCTCTAGCTTTGTCCCCAAACTGACTTACGTGTACTGTCCCTCTAATATGTTCATTTCTAATTTTGTCCAACCTCATCACTCCTAGTGAAAAACACAACATCTTCCATTGTTCTACCTCCAACTGTGCCTTCTGTCTTTTTGTCAGTGGTACTGTCTCCATTCCGTACAACATGGCTGGCCTTACTACAGTCTTATAAACTTTCCCTTTCATTTCTGCAGAGACCCTTCTGTCACAGATCACTCCTGTCACCCTTCTCCACCCACTCCATCCCGCCTGCACTCTTTTTTACCTCTCTACCACACTCTCCGTTACTTTGTACAGTTGACCCCAAGTATTTGAATTCATCTACCTTTGCCACCTCTACACCTTGCAGCCTCACGGTTCCCCTGTCATCTCTCTCATTTACACACATGTACTGAGTCGTGCTTCTACTTACTTTCATTCCCCTTCTCTCCAGTGCATATTTCCATCTCCCAGGCTCTGCCTCAGCTTCCTCCCGGTTCTCACTACATATCACGATGTCGTCGCAAACATCATTGTCCACGGAGGCTCCTGTCTAATCTCATCTGTCAATCGGTCCATCACCATTGCAGACAAGAAGGGACTCAAAGTCGATCCTTGATGCTATCCCACCTCCACCTTGAAACCCTCAGTCATTCCTACTGCACATCTCACTGCTGGTACACTATCGTCGTACATGTCCTTCACCACCCTCACGTACTTCTCTGCCACTCCTGACTTTCTCATACAGTACCACAGTTCCTCTCTCGGTACCCTATCATAAGCCTTCTCCAAGTCTATAAACGCACAATGCAACTCCTTCTGGCCTTCTCTGTACTTCTCCATCACCATTCTCAGAACAAATATGGCGTCTATAGTACTTCTCCCTGGCATGAAACCAAATCGTTCCTTGCAGATCCTCACTTCTCTTCTCAGCCTAGCTTCCACCACTCTTCCCAATCTTCATTGCATGGCTGATCAGCTTTATACCTCTGTAGTTGCTGCAGCACTGCACATCACCCTTGTTCTTGAAAATCGGAACTAGAATACTTTTTCTCCACTCCTCCGGCATCCTCTCACCCTCCAGGATTTTGTTAAACAATCTGGTCACAGCCATCTCTCCTAAGCTCCTCCATGCATCCACTGGTATAACATCTGGGCCCACTGCCTTGCCATCCTTCATCCTCTTCATGGCATTCCTCACTTCCTCTCTGCTGATCTCTTGCACTTCCTGACTCACTACCTCCAACTCTTCCAACCTTCCCTCTCTCATATATTCTATATTCATTAACTCTTCGAAATACTCCTTCCACCTTCTTAGTACACTCTCCTCGCTTGTCAGTACATTGCCATCTGCATCCTTTATCATTCTAACATGTTGCACATCCCGCCCAGCTCTGTCTGTCTTCCTGGCTAATCGGTACAGGTCTTTTTCCCCTTCTCTACTATTCAACTTCTCGTACAGCTTTTGGTATGCATTTTCTTTTGCCTTAGCAACCTCTTGTTTGGCTATGTTCCTCGTCTCCTTATATTCCCGAATGCTTTCTTCGTCTCTGTGTCTATCCATATTCTTCTTTGCCTGCTTCTTCCTATTTATGCTATCCTGTACTTCCTCATTCCACCACCAAGTCTCCTTGTCTTCCCTCATCTGTCCCGATGTCACCCCAAGTACCTTCTTGGCTTTCTCCCTCACCACTTCCAAGATAACTGCCCATCCGTCCTCGTCTTCCCCGCCTCCGAAAGCCTGGCTCACCTCATCCCTAAATTTACTACTGAAGTCTTGCTCCTTCAGCTTCCACCACCTAATCCTTGGTTCAGCTCTCACTCTCCTCCTTGTCTTCACTTTCAGACTCATCTTTCAAACCAACACCCTATGCTGTCTTACTACACTCTCCCCTGGCACTACCTTACAATCACTGAAATCTTTCAAATTGCATCTCCTGCATAGGATATAATCTATCTGTGATCTCCTTCCCCCACTCTTATACGTAATCCTGTGCTCCTCCTCCTTCTTGAAATAAGTGTTTACTACAGCCATATTAAAGAGTGGCATGTAATATCCAATGAAAGCTTAAAAAAAAAAAAACTTATCATGCTATATTGTCTTCAGTACAGTAGTTGCAGGGTTAGGCGTTCCACACCCCCAATCCCCCCTGGTGACCGGAACGTGAAAACCTCACTAGTTGAAGCCATCCCCTGCTTTTCCCTGAAGTCCGAAACAGACCAAAATTTACCACAGTAAACATTAAGAGCTCCTTCACAGTTTCCCTTATGCAATCCAATGCCTAAAAATCCATGGTTGAGAAGTTCTATTAAAACTATCAGAAATTTTGGAAATGCTGAAACATTAGCCCTGCTGTGCAACCCCTATATAAATTTATATTTTGATAAACATTTGTCACGTTATATCAAGTGCCCATTGGAACCAAATGAGAGGTTGGGAAACTCAAATTTCTAAATTTTATTTTTTCCAAATCACCGCCCCTGTGGCGAGAGGGGCACACTCTGGCTGCACTGTGAGGTGGTACTACCACTCTGCGGCCAGGTTGTGTCAGGAAGAATTCTGCCACTGTATTCCCTGCGTGTCATATCAAATAAAAGGGACGGAATGAGGGGACAATGGACCTCCTCCTCTGTTTATTAGTTCCTACAACAAGACAGGGCATAGATTGGGTCTATGAATATGCCTGGATGTAGTAAGATTGAGGCTAAAAGGGAGGAAATTGGGAGAATATTTGTAAGAAGAAAGTTGGATGTGTTAGCTTTGAATGTAACATAGATGAAACAGAAGGGTGAATCTAAGTTTGGAAGTGTGACTGGAAGGATGTCAGGTGCTGATAGAGGAAAAGCGAGAGGAGTGGCCTTCTTAGTGAGCCCGGAAGTGAAGCAGTGTGTAATTGAATGGAAGGAGGTGTCATCGAGACTAATCTGGGTGGAGATGAAATATGGATGTAAGTTGTGAGTATTTGTGAAGGCATATGGGCCTGGTAGTGAAAGGGATGAAAAAAAGATGGAATCTTTCTGGAATGATGTTAATGAGTGTCTAAAGAGTTTTGGAACAAATCTGACTTTGTTAATGATGGGAGATTTGAATGCTAAGGGAGGAAATGCAGAACTTGAAGATGTACAGGTAGTTGTAATGCATGGTGTGCCTGGAAGAAATGATAATGGGGAAAGAATGATAGGGATGAGTGTTGAGCGAGAGATGGTGATTGGAAATACCTTGTTTATGAAGAAAAATATTTATAAGTGTACATGGGTGAGGCAGGAGGATGGAAGGGTTGGTGATAGAGCATTGATGGACTATGTGGTTGTGTCCAGGAACGTAAGAGGAAAATTGTTGGATGTGAGAGTTTTGAGAGGGGAGGGTGGAGGTATGTCTGACCACTACCTGGTGGAAGGTAAGTTGGGAGTAGGTATGAAATGGGTGACAGCTAGGAGAGTGTGGCAGGGGTTTTGAAAGTCAATGAGTAGGATAAAAGAGAGAAAATGGCACCGTATCTGAAGTTGAAAGATGAATGGAACGCAGTGAAAGATCAGGAAAATGGTGGTGAAGGGGAGGAATGGCAGTTGTATGTGCTGTGGTGGGGCATGTGGAAGAGGTGTGTGGTGTGAGACAAGTGGGTGGTGGTGTAAGAAAGGAAAGTGAATGGTGGTGCAAGGAAGTAAATATGGCTGTAGCTGAGAAGCGACACGCATATGAAATGTGGCTCCATAGGAAGAATGATGCGTCATATGAGAGGTATAAGGAAAAGAGGAATAGGGCAAGAAAGGCTGTGCATGATGCTAAAGTGGCAGCAGATGAGAGGTGGGGTAGGCGGTTGACTGAGAATTTTAAACAGAATAGGAAAATGCTTTGGAAGGTGAAGAGGATGCGAAGGGGAGAGTCTAGGAAGGAAGGGCGAGTAAAAGCAGAGGATGGAAGGATGACTGAAATGGATGCCGTAAGGAAGAGATGGGAGAGTATTTTGAAAGACTGTTAATGTAGAGAAGGAAAGGGAGGCTGAGACTGTGGCAGATGGAAGGACGCAAGGAATAAATGTGTTCGTAGAGCTGAATGATTCTTTGATCACGATGGAGGAAGTGCAGGAGGCAGTAAAAGAAAACAAAGCAGGGAAACCTGCAGGTATGGATGGGTGTGCTGTGGACTGTCTGAAAGGTGGTAGAGGGACTATTGTTGAGTTGTTAGTAAGATTATTGAATGTGTGTTTTATGGGCAGTATGGTGCCGATTGACTGGGCAGGTGTGTTTGTGGTTCCGTTGTATAAAGGTAAGGGTGATCAGTATGAATGTTTTAGTTTTAGGAGTGTAAGTCTGGTGAGTGTTGTAGGTTAGGTGTATGGAAGAGTGTTGATTAAGAGTTAGAGAGGGTACAGAGGGAGTGACTGGTGATGAGCAGTGTAGCTTTAGGAGAGAGAGGGGATGCGTGGATCAGGTGTTTGGTGTGAGACAGGTGTGTGAAAAGTATTTGGCGGAAGGTAAGGATGTGTTTTGGACGTGCGTTGATGTAGAGAAAGCTTATGATAGAACTGATAGGGAGGCTTTGTGGATTGTTTTGAGATTGTATGAACTTGATGGTAGGTTGTTAATAGGAGCAAAAAGTTTTTATGTAATTCGTAGAGTGTATGTAAGAATGGGAAATACTGAATGATAGGTTTCCCATGAGAGTGGGGCTACGGCAGGGATGTGTGGTGTTGCTTTGGTTGTTTAATATTCATATGGATGGTGTTGTAAGGTAGGTGAATGCAAGTGTGTTAGGTGGAGGTTTGAGTCTGGTGAATGCTGATGGAAGAGAATGGAATCTGAATCAGCTGTTGTTTGCGGATAATACTGCACTGTTGGCTGATTCGGAGGAGAGATTGAAACAGTTGATAGAGGAGTTTGGAAGGGTGTGTGAAAGGAGGAAATTCAGAGTAAATGAGATTAAGAGTAAAGTGATGAAGTGTTCGAGGTTGGAAGATGGTAGGAGGATGAATGTAGTTCTGAATGATGACTTGCTTGAGGAGGTAGTGTTTTAAGTATTTAGGGTCACTTGTTGCTGTGCATGGAAGAATAGATGTGGAAGTGAAGTTTAGAATGAATGAAGAAGGAGAAATGATGGGAGGAATTAAAAAAGTGTTTAGATGTCCATCGAGTTGAGCAGAGACTATTGTGATGGTTTGGGCACATGGAGAGAATGGCTTAAGAGCAACTCTTGAAAAAGATAATTGGATCTGATGTGAGAGGTGTAAGGCTGATAGGAAGACCATAAATAATATGGATTAACAGTGTGAAAAGTGCGTTAGGTGCGAGAGAGATGTCTGTAGAGCAAGGAAGAGTTGTTCTGCATGAAAGGGATGACTGGGAAGAAATTATGAATGAATAAATGGTTATGTGGCCCCGAGGGGATACTCTCCCACATTTGGTCTGATCAGCTGATCAGGTCAGGTGGGGGTAAGGGGATGGGTCCATTATGATGTGGCAAGGGTAAACCAGCTCTGCCGTCGGGCGCTGCTGCAGATGTCGTTGAGTGCACTGTGCAGATGACCCTCATGTGGTGTGGTGAGGATCTATCCCTTGTCCCTTTTTGCGATAAGATACGAGTATATATATATATATATATATATATATATATATATATATATATATATATATATATATATATATATATATATATATATATATATATATATATTGTGTGTGTGTGGATGAGTAAGTTACGAATGTGTCGTCCTGTCTCGGGTACCCCCCCTTTCTTTTGGGGAAGTAACCTAGGTATATGGATAGACAGATATGTGTACTATGGGTCACAAAATTATCAGTGCACAGGGGGTCCAATGTCTACCGAAAACATTTGAACAACTGCCGACATTACCAACGTCTTATTGTGTATGAACAATGTTTATATAAACATAACATTTGCTATAGGTTTGCAAGAGGATATTGTTAGCTGGCGATATATGACACCTCTCAACATCTGGGATACCAACGTGTGGTATGTCGGACATTAATATTTCAGTGACTTTCGTTCTGTGTTCTCAGATGTTTTACACATATGCCCTGATACTTTGGTGACTCATAGTATATATATATATATATATATATATATATATATATATATATATATATATATATATATATATATATATATATATATATATATATATGTGTGTGTGTGTGTGTGTGTGTGTGTGTGTGTGTGTGTGTGTGTGTACTGGCAAATTTAAGAGCTACCATCCATGGCCAATATGCAATGTAATATGCAGGACTAATGTTTTTGTTTAACAGTGACATATATACCACATGTGCGACACTAGGTAGTTGGACTGTGATTACAAACTAATAAAATGGTCTTACCTGGCGAACATATCCAATAAGCTTGGAGAACTCCACCTGTGTTACATTGCCAACCTGACCGTACCAGGGCACCTCAAGCACACACACAACATGCATCAGTTGCTGATATATCTGAAACATGAGTAATTGCAAGATATAAAAAGACTAATTAAGAATAGGAAACACAGATGACATAGGAACGAGCTAGGGAAATGTCAAGGTTTCAGCAAAAGAGGCTGCCTTCACTTCAAGTAATTTTGCTCACAGTCGGCATACCGGGGACATTAACATTTAAAAATGGTACGAGAATAAAACGATGCTTATGAACTTACTATGTCTGCAGATGCGAATGTCTCTTGTCTGGCAGTTAGAATGCAGACAGGACATGCAGGAGGAGTTTTAGTCGAATGAACAATATCTTTTACCATGCTTGTCAGTGTTTCACTCCTACGATTTCCTAAGGAAAAGAAATTTGTTGATCACTTGTAATAGCTTTTTTCTGCTTGCACTGTTTCACATTTGTCATAACGAGCATGGACTTTTTTTTTTTATAATGTACTTACGCATAACGATTGGCAGTTTGGCCTCAACAACTCTCAGTAGGAATACTACCAGGAAGAGGGGATGGATTTCCATTGTTACTGCATGTATCTGCATGAAAAAGTAATGATTATTATTATTATTAAAAGTGTCAGATTAACCAACACAGTCCAGTTAGTATCACCAGCAAATGTCCTGGCCACATTACACCACTTGCTATAAACCAAGAGTTTGGACACTTCGATATCACTGTGTTACTGCTCTATACTGAATACCATTGAAGTTTTAGTGACAGTAAAATGGAAGTGACAGTATAAATGAAGTTGAGGTTGTGTCAACTGGTCTTTTACTAGAAGACAAGCTAAATACAAGTTGCAAGTCATCTTGTGGGTGTCCAAGATTGGTGGCCGGATGGGTTGGTTGGTGAGTAGGCAAAGTCGGTCGACTGGTAGATAGAATGGGGTGGGTAGCTGGGTTTGGTAAACAACCCAGGAAATAGGAAGGGTGGGAAATAGTTGAAATAGGTGTGGTGGGTAGGCAGGATTTGGTGGCCGGACGGGATAGATGGGTGGCTGGTGTTGCATGGGTGGGTGGTCGGGTTGGGCACGAGGTTGGGGTGCATAGTCTATCTATCTATCTATCTATTGCCAGACGCCTTAATCCCGTAAGGGATGACCACAAACAAATCGCCTCCATATCGTTGTGTCCCCCGCCATTTCACTGCCCTGCTTCCAGCTCACACCCCCTCTCTCATATACCTCTCCACTCCATCCTTCCATCTCATTCTTGGCCTACCCCTCCCTCTCACCCCTCCACCTCACTCACATACACTCTCCTCGTCAGTCTCTCACTCTCCATCCTCTCCAAATGACCAAATCACCATAATGTGTTTCTCCTAACGCTTCCTATCACATCCACATCCACACCACAACACTCCTTCACTTCCTTATTTGTCAGTCTGTCTCTCCATGTGACTCCACATGCTCCTCTCAAATAACTCATTTCCACTGCTCTCACCCTTGACTTCTGTCCCTCCAACAAGGTCCAAACTTCACTTCCGTATGTTAGAGTTGGTATCACATTATTGTCATATAGTAGCTTTTTCACGTCCATGCTCACTTCCCTGTTTCTTATCACTGCTTTCAAGGAACCAGCAACCTTTCTTCCCTGCTGCACCCTTTCAAGCACTTCACCCTCTAAACTTCCATCCTTACTCATCACACTACCCAAGTACTTAAACGCACTCACATTCTCCATCACCTTCCCATCCTATCTCACTGTACATTCAATGACTTCACTTCTCTCAAAGACCATCATTTTACTCTTCCCTACATTCACCTTTAGATTCTGTTTCTTACACAGTCTCCCAAATTCATCCAACAAGCCTTGCAGCTCCCCTTCGTCTTCACTTAACAGCACAGTATCATCTGCAAACAACAGGGTGCACAGGCTTTGTATAAAAGGTTGGGTGAGTGGACTTTGTGGATGGATGAATTTGTGGCTTCCTGGAGGCTACGCTAGGAGATGGGTCTACTACAATGCATTGAAGGGTGGGTGGTTGGGGGATACTATGATAAGGTTTACTGTGGAATAGGTCTAAAGGGCAAGTTGGTTGTTGGTTTCAATACGTTCATGTGAGATAATAGGTCCATGGTTTGAATGCGTTCATGTGAGAAAATAGGTCCATTGGAAGTGCGTCAGTGGGGAAAATATGCTCAAATAGAAACCCAAGTCCAAATGATAAAAATGGTCCATGTGAAAATGTAAGACCTGTAGGAAATTGATATGTCCACATTGCAGATAACAGGTCACCGAGGAAAAACGTGTTCCTGGACAATATTAGTTAATGGGTGGTAAATAGGTTTATGGGGAAAATATACTATTCAGGGGAAAATAGGTCCATGGGCAAAAGTAGCTCCATGGTTAACAACAGGTTCAAAAGGGAAGGTAGGTGGAAGGGTGGAAATAGGTCCATGGGGAAAATAGGTCCATGTGAGGAAAAAAGTCCAATTTGATTAAAAAAAAAAAAAAAGTCCATTGAAAAAGTAGATCAAACTAAGAAAGTAATTCATGTGGGAAAAGCAGTCTCAGTGGAACATAGGTCCATGGGTGTTCGGTATATACAAGTGGGATTTTTTTAAAAGGAAGAGCATTAAAATACCCAGGACGAACCCATCTACCATAGTCCCAAATCCAGCTACCACAGAAAACCACTGCCGAGGAGACAGGCAGCAGCCTCGCCCCTATGCCAGGATTCCCATCATACAAGCTTCCAAGCCAAAGGGACACAGGAACTGTGCACACACCACCACTAGCCGCCCCTCCTGTCCCGAGCCACAGCCTACCCGCCATTGTGATCAGAGCCCCAAGTACTTCAAATGGCCAGAGCTCTTCAGTTCAGTACTAGCTCAATGCAGTGTTAAAAAGAAGATTCGATGCTTCTTTGACTCTGGTTTGGCTCAACACAAACCACAAACATTGGCTCGATGCGGCATCACAAGGGAGTTCGCCCGACGTGACTCCATGCATTCACCAACTGAACTGGCCTCATGCTGTTTCAGCTCTGAAGAAGTCACGACATCTCCCTATCCTGGACCGGCCACTGCAACACACCACAATCCCCGGAGGATGTCTCTCCATGTGCAACCACTTCAATGCCCCAACAGTTCCCTCCCCTTACACCTGGAAAAGAGATCCCGGCAGCACATCTGTATGACTATGCTGTTTAGTCTTTCCCAGGTCCAATTTGGGAACAGTCCACATTAACTTCTGTCCCCTAAGCCCTTAGTGAGACCTCGATATCTGGTTCCCCCTTTCAGAACTAGAGTTCTAATTTCTCACTTTTGGCCTTGCCTTCCTGATATACTTTTAACACCATCTTACAGTACAGACATAAATTCACCTCCTGGATCTCCCCTTTTTTCTCTGTGTATAGACTTTGTGGCTATCTCCCTAGTGCACCTTGGGGGGCGCGGTAGCACAGTGGTAGCGCTTTGGACTTGTGATCGGGGGATTGCAAGTTCGAGCCTCGCCCGGGCTGCCGTGCCGGGAGGGGTAGCTCCCTCCTGTAACCCTAGCGGGGCTATATAGTCCAATACAGGGCTTAGCTCGGGGGAACTCCATTTCTCCCATTTTTTTTTTCCCTAGTGCACCTAGATTAGAGGTACCCGTCAGGTCCTCAGATTAAGATCCTATCTCGAGGACTGACCATTTACCTTGTATGTCCCGTATGTCTTGGGCTTAATGTTGCCAGAGTTGTAACTAGAGTTTAACAATAATAATAAACCTGTTGTATCGCCACCCTGCATTTGTGTTCTCGCCTTGTACCGTTGGAGTGTAGCATAAATGCTTTGTGTGTTCCTATTTAGAAGAACCCAGAGAAACCAGGTTATTGCCAGCATAACAGGTATAAACATATTATACAAAAATACTCTATGCACCAGATAAGTGTCCTCCATTCATAAAATTCTGTAACAGTTGGAACTGAACTGCTGTATGTTGAAGTTTCAGGGGTATCAACATCAGGAAGCCAGTTCTAAGGAGAAGCAGTTTGGGGAATAAAGGAATTCTGATGGGTAGAAGTTTTAGTATAGGACAGTGTGACATTCAAGTCATGGGCGCTGTCAGATGCCCATGTTGAGAGGTGGCACCATGGGAGCAACTCCGTCTAAGCATTTGCCATAAAAGTATCTATAATAAAAATGCAAGGGAGGCAACATTCCATCTTACTTTTAAGGGAGGTTATTAGTTTGTAACTGCAAAGTTATTTTTAACACAGGTCTACAAAATTAAATTCTGAGTATTTATTTGTATTGCATTAGGAACACAATAAAAATACATTTAGAATCTTTCCCTCACATCACATTTTAATACAAAATTTAAAAGATATTTTATAAATGTAATTTAATTTTCAATCAGTGTATACAATATGGATCTAAAGTTTTTGAAAGTGAAAATATTTAGTCAGTGTAATTTTCTAAACATTTACATAAAAGAAACAACGCTACATATTTCATAACTTACGGCCATACCACGTTGAGTACACCGCTTCCCATCCGATCAGCGAAGTTAAGCAACGTTGGGTCTGGTTAGTACTTGGATGGGTGATCGCCTGGGAACACCAGATGCTGTTGGCATCCCTACGAGTCAAGTGGGGTTGGAGGAGGATTAGTGCACCTCCCTGTAAAACAATTAACTCTAAGCCCTTGGCCACCCCGGTTGGGATACATGGCGTCTGGCAATGAATGAATGAACATATAACCTCTCTAGTATTTGCAACTTCTCAGCCTTTTTTGCTCCAAAACTTGTTTGGTGGCCAGTCGTTTGAACACTTTTTCTAGTGGGTTCCTGTAGATCATCCGGCAGTAGTCTGCCATCATACTGACATCCCACCGTCCTTTGTACCTTCTTTCCATTCCCTTGATATCCTGACGGAATCTTTCACCCTGTTCTTCACTCTTTGCTCCAAGATTTTTGGGGGCAAATTCCAAATGCCAATCCAAAATGTGATCTTTGAGGATTCATTTTGGAACCTAACTCCTTAAACTTGCCCAACAAATGTCTAAAAAGTACCCTTTCTGGCTTCTTTTATATACGGTATATCTATAAATATTCTCCATTCTTATGCATTAGAAGCTCTACCAAGTTGCTGCACTAGGCCACTTACATCAGTGCTATAAACCAAGGATCGGTGCAACAAACCACTTTTTTCAATAATTATCACTGATAAAAAAATAATACTCAGCTGAAAGTAATTTACAAGCACTTTAGTCAACTAACAGAGTCACATTGAGATATGATTTCTGCACTCCAATACTGGTATGAATCATCACTGTGTTGTGTTCCAGAAATATTCTGGCTAACTGGCAAAAATAATAACTGTTCTTTTAATCGTGGATTTTAGTTATCATCTCGCGTGGTATAATTTTCTTGGTTACAAGAAAACATTTTGTGTGTCTCTTAGTACAGAGTTATGTGAAGACAGTATAACCTTTGGTGAATTGTTATACTGGACCTTCCTCCCCTTATCATTACCTATAAATTTTTGTTCCAATTTTCACTTTATATTTAATAGCTACACCTTGTGATATTTATATTCAGTTATGTCTCACATCAAAACGATTCACTTACATTGTCGTTTGGAACTAATTTGATCCAAAGAGGAATGAGAATTTGTAGCCTCAAAACTTTAAAGGCAGAAAATGGAAAGATTTAGAGTACATTACCTACTGTATTGTGATTTGATGAGTGTTAGGATAGATCAGTTTATAGCTAGGGAAGTATTATGTATCTTATGAATTCGTTCAGTTCTTAGCAGACATTTGTGCCTGCCTATACTGTATCAGTTTTGGCTTGAAATAACCGTACTGACCGAAATGAAGGCGGTGAGTACAAAATTCTTGGCCTAACTATAATTTGGCGAATGCAGTTAAGACACCTAGATCTTTGGATGACATAGAAATTATAGGTTTAACTATAACAAATAATGCTATACTTGTACTTGTTTTTACATATAAATATCATCTCTTTACCGTACAGTATAATACTACCCAAGTGTTATCATTCCACAGATACATACAAAAAACAGTTATGTAACTTTAAATGTAGGAATGTTTTAAAATGAGACCTTACTGAACTATTAAATTGTAAGATCATGTAAATCAGATCTGCAGCTGAGGTCACGTCAATTCTTGTACATCCTTTATTTCCCACCCCACTTCCCATCCTTAATTCTATATGGTGTCACAGGTTCTCGTTTTCTGTCAACCTCTCACTTTGCACTTAACTGCTGAAGAGGAATGAACCGAACGCAGGAACGCCCTAAACAATCCAACAGTTTAACTTACGTCTTTCAAAGAGTCAGTTTTTACTAGCAAAATCATTTGTCATTTATGTGTGAATTGACTATATATCGCTCTACAGCACAACACGTTTATAAGCCACCAGTGAGTCGTGTAGATAATAAGGAACATGGAAAATACTTAAGCAGGAAGGGTCATATATTTGTGAATAATATTCACATATTATCCTCTTACTGTGTCATACCTTTGAACTAATACTCTAGATATATGTCCACTGGTAAACAGCAGGTATTTTGAACTCTTAATAAGAAGTACATTCATCAGGGAAGTGATAATATTCCATTAGTATAGAGGAGACTCCCGGAAAAAGAACATAAATGGCACTTGTTGAAGAGGAACATCAGAAGTAAGTAACTGGAACCATAGACATCTACACTCTGCGTCAGGTTGAGTTCCATCGCAGTACATTTGCTGACGACTAATAGGAGAAATTTGGTAGTTACAAGGGTAGGTATCTGAAAACCATTCATCATCATATTCTCTCCCACTGTATCGTAGCCGATATTTTGTCCTAATGTTGCCTTCCGTCTTCCATCGCGTGATCCATCTGCTCACGGTAGAGATGCTGTAGCCCGTTTCCTTAGCTATAGCTCGCGTAGACTTCCCCATCACCCACAGCAGTACAAACCTAGTTCGCTCACCTTCCGCTGTTTGGCGGAAACAACTACGTGGCTCCATTCTCCCGTGGTGTAATTAGTCTCGTTGTTACTGAGGAAGAGACACAATAACATACATCATTATCCATCTATTGCCTGACGGCATATCCCGTGATGTGTGGCCTTGATAAAATGTCCTCAGTCGTTTCTGTCCCGCAACGAAAGTTATAGCGATGATGACCTTTGGTATTGCACTATTGGGACACGTTTCCTTATTCAGACCGTCAGTTAATTGTTAGACAATCGTGTAATGACTGTTTCTGTATGTATTGTGTAGACCTTCATGATATATCGTAGTCACATGCAAATAAGCCCAGAACCAATAACAGGAGCATAAGGAATTCAGAATTTTCTTATTCTCTGTGTGAGGATGCATAACAAAATGTTTTTCTCATATTACATACATAACTAAATGTCCTTTACTGAATGCGTGAATTTCAGTAATATAGCCTAATTCTAATTACGATGTCAGTACACTGTTAGCACAGATTAACACGTGTTTTCTCTGATGTTTTTCAACAAGTAATGGAGCCTCATTCCCCTTAGATCTTGATATAACACTGGAAGTTACATTTTTCATTCTGAAGTGTCATTCTCCCCTCTGTATCTTCCCCCAGTAACTGAAGATCTTGTAAATCCCTCAACGATTTTTCCAGAGTATAGCTGTCATACAGGTCTTTACTGAACCATCGGGAGCGTACGGACTTCGGCCTATGTAGCAAGTTCTTACATTAAACACAAGAGTGACTGGTTGCCCGGCATAACTACTTATCGGATATAAACACTTTTGAATCATATCCGGATGGAGTGCAATAGCCCACCAAGCCACCAGGCATCAGTTTGATATTACAGTTATCACCTAACGTATTCATTGTGTCACGGGTTAAATGAAACGATTTGTCTCGCTACTCAGTGCAGAGTCACTTGAAAGTAGTATTACGCCAAGTAAATGGATGGTGGGTACCTCTTAAAAGGAATCACTGAAATTAATGTCTGTTAGCAAATAACAAAGCATTTCATTTCATTATTTTAACTGGCAATATTCCGTCGGAAAACAGCAAAGAACTGTGGCATAAAAAAAACTCCATGTTAGAAACCTCTGTGAGTTGATGTATTCAGAGTTTTTTACATGGAGCAGGGCCAGAACCACCACTAAGGAAAAGGGAGAGGCGTGATTCTTAACAGACTTATCTCTAAATACAATTACACAATAAAGATTGTAATGTGTTATTTTCCTGGTTTTAATCATAAGAGTAGTAATATATATAACTATAAGTGCAGTAAGATATTTAATTCATATATTTTCGTAAATAACATGGATCATTTATTGTAAGTAATCATTGGTCAATCGAAAATAGGGGGGCGAACGCTCCCCACGCCTTCCCCCTCTCGCTAGTTCTTAGCATGAGGAGTTTGTCCCAGCAGTACCATCGCTGTAGTTCTCTGCCATACTAGACTTTCTTGTGCTCAGTATCTTCGAATTGCCGTCATCATTTCTGATGTATAATCTAATGTAAATGGATTTTTTTTTTTTTTTTTATTAAAATACTGTGCAATGCGATATTGTTCAGTTCGTTGACATACACAGTCTACAATAAGCCAAACTGGATAAAATTCACCAAAGAAACGAAACAAGGATTTAGCATGATAAAAAACATACAACCATCACTAACACTGCCACTCGTTTTAAGAAATACATCATACTAAACACAGACAAACGCCACATTCCACGGGCAAACAGAAGACACTAAACCCAAACTCTATATCAGACAGTTTTCATTTCATTTATAAAAAAAAAAAAAAAAACACTCCGACACAACTTCCCGTCCCCACGCTCATAAGACACCATCACAAGGCTCCAAAAAATGAAATATGAAATGGCAATATAATACAGAAAGGACACTGGAAGGGCATTCTGCCAACAGTTATTCACGCAACATATACATCTGGGGTCTAAAAGGAGCTTAATATCACCAAGTACCATGAAAAAACTCCGCCATCATTTCGAAACCAAAACAGCAATTGATGCACACTAACAAGCAATCATGCTGGTGAATGACTATTCTAGCATAATTCACCAAACACCAAGAAGCCCTGAGTTTGAAAAACAGTCTTCTCTGCACAGACATTTCTTTCTACTCGACCACAACATAACTCTTTTCACTTCAGAACAGGCACGCAAAGTTATATAGAAAATGAAAGAAAAGCATCCAGGAGCAGAATACTAATCGCACGCCAGGATATGCTCTAGGCCAAGTCCAAGATTTTGGCCATATGTTGATACCCTGAAGGTTTCATGTTGATTGCTCAAGCCATTCGTGAAATATAATGGTGCTAAAGGCGGACATAAAAACTAGTTGACCTTTGGCAGCCAAATTGGTGACCTTGATGTTGACCCCGAGTGCCCATTTTCGAACGCGGCCAAGATATTGGCCATAGCTTGAAACCTTGAAGGTTTCATGGTGATAGCTCAAGCCACTCATGAGATATAATGGGAACACACAAACACACACACACACACACACACACACACACACACACACACACACACACCGACTGGCACAGAGAAGCATGCAAAAACATTATTGCTCTGCCTTCTAAAGGAGGTCGATAATAAAGACCTCTCCAAGTACAGTGCTCGATGGCATTAGCAATTTACACCGGATATATTTGGACAACACGGAATCCAAGTCTTTGCAAACACTACCAGCTGCTGATACGCACATTATATCATTCCCCATATTTGCAAACATGGAATTGTTATCAGTGTATTAAAACCAAATAAAGAAAAAACACTCCAATCTCAATGAAGACCCATAACACTACCCAGAACACTATCCAAGATAATAATGTTTCTTAAGAAAATCGCATTTCATATTCCCCTTCATCCCTCACGACAGTACACTAACACCTGACTGGCCATCCTCACACTACATGCATATGACTTATTAAACTCCATGAGACTCTCAAAATTCGCAATTCTTAGAACACACCTTTCAATTCATCCCTCAACGTACAGTTATCACAAATGTACATATGGATTGTTGTTGTGGATATTCACCCCACAACAGTGGTGGGACACGGGCAAAGAGAGAGCCTGTCAGGGTAAGAGGCAGGAAAGGCTCCCCTAGGAAAGCATAGCAGGGCAGGCGAACTGGCAGATGAGGAAAGGCGGCAATGGCAGATGGTGGAAGAGTAAGGCCGGCTGCAGATGGCCGACGAGGGCAGGGCGGGACGGGTAGAGCAGAGTGGAAGGCATAGCACCGATGACGAGCTGCAGGTTGAACCGCCCCGACACTGCCCTAAACCCACTTGCCCTTGATGTACTAGGGCTGTAGAGGCTCGCCCAGCTCAGCAGCATATAGAAGCTGAGGAGGGAAGGCCTGGTTGCGGTCGTGTGGAGGGACGGCCCAGATCCAGGTGGTGGTGGAGGGAGGGTCGTCGGCCGTCGTCTACAGGTGGAAGGCGGAGGAGCCTCAACCTCCTGGTCGGCAGGACCTAGGCCCTCGACCTCCAGGTGGAAGGGACAGGCCGGACCCCCTCGGTGCAGCAGAGAGCTGGTCCTGCCGTGGACTGAGGTGGAGCTGTCGACACGGCAAGAGGTGGGCTGCGAGCAACACATATGGAGAACAACACCAAATGCTGGAGTGTCATCTTGTTTCTTTAATTCAAGAAAGAAGGAACCAAAGGCCAGAATATTGCGGACATTGGTTTCCAGTATGTCGCCCCCAGGAGAGGGGTGGATTGTGGGGGCTTTGATGGTCCCTCTCCCCCCCCCTCCCCCCCGAATGACTCCGAGGCTTGGTGATGGCATGCCACTTTTGATGAATTTTGATTTGGAAGTGTAGTGTGTAATGTGCATATAGTTTGGTGTTGACAGTTAGAGGAACTTGTAATGGAGATCATGCTAGTCTACTCTCTGTGTTCCTGAAACAAGAAATAAGTTCATCAAACGGGGATGGTCAGAAACTAGTCCCAAGTGCTCACGGAATGAAAGCTTCAGCTCTCCCTGTCATCAGCTTTCCATCCACCTTGGGAGTATCACCCTGCTCGACTGGTGCTACAGTTGGGCTCCATTCTGTCACCTAAACTCTTCAACAAATAAATATGTGGAGCTTCCACATCGCAGCCTCCCACAAGTATTGCACCATATGCAGATTATACTACCTTAACAACTGCACACAACCATGCAGAGACAGCCTGCTCAGTGCAACGATGTTCCTTCAGTATACTTCAGGCATGGGTCAAGGACAACTGGCTGACGATTGTTCCAGCTAAATCTATCACCACACTCATTTTCAGCGATAATCACGAGCAGAGTTACACCCTAACATCACAATTAACGAAGTACCTATGCCACACATCCCTCTCAATAAAATTCTTGAAGTGACATATGAGACTGGCAGGACTTTCAACGACCAGATGGAAAGATAAAGAGGCGATGAACCATCAGACTAAATGCACTTTGGCACCAACTACATGAACAGACTTTGAACAACAAAAGTAAACTCTAACTACAAACAATAATATCAGATCAGTGATGGCCCATTCTTCCCAGCAGTGTCCTTTCATCATACCTAACGCCCACCATAACACCTAGCAGACCATAGAGAGGACAACGATTTAAGCATCATCACTGGCTGCACCAATACTACTATCAGAGGCCACTTACACCCAGTAACTATATTCCTCCCTGTTAGAAAATGTATCTACATGAGAGATGCACAACCCTACGAATTGGCCTGTGCCAACACATAACATATCGATTATTATATTCAAAGTTTGAATACAGTTAGGCACATAAAACCATCACCACACAAACAATACCAGGCCCTCTTTAACAACATTCCATCTCCAAACATTCCAGTCAGGCTGGGGTTAAGCAACAAGAACAACATCAGCAACAACAGCAACAATAATAAGATCAAAAACACAGACGGTAAGTAAATCAAAAGGAAACAAGGAGCGAGGCCAGGCACAGCAAACCCGTTCCCGGTAGTCATTTTAGTCTATCTATATACTGTACGTAGGCTGCTTCCCTTAAGGAAAGGGAGGTAGCCGAGACGGGTCGACACACTCCCAATTTACTCATCCACTCAAACACAATCATTCGCATCTTAGCCCCAAAGGGGAGAACGGACAGATCCTCACCGCACCACACCACACAAGGGTCAACTGCGCAGTGCAATCATTTAAGTGCTGACGTATTAACACAACAGGATACCTAGTCAAAGGTGTCACATATCAGATTTGGAGTAAATTGTGTGAAAATTGACGATTTCATGCCCATAAGAAATTTCATGCCCAACACACCTGACATTGATCCCCCTTCCACAAAGTAGGGGGGTGACCCCCCTGATGTACTGAGGCATGTTATAGGATGCAGATTTGAAAGATATGACGACTCGGAAAGGAGTTATGGCGAGAAACTTTTTTTTTTTTTTTTTCACAATTTTGGTGCCTACAGCCTGGGCTTTGGCACAGTTTTCCCCCAAATTAAATCAGGTGATCAGAAAGTCATAGCTCATCATCGCTGAAATTTTAGTCAAAATCGCATACAGTTGTTAACAGACAGGCAGACAGACAGTCAGACAGACAGACAAACAAACAAACAGACAGACAAAGCGAGTGAAAATAATACGCGTCCCCGAGCCCTTACAGGGTGAGGACTGGTAAATTATTTTCACGACGATTACTGAAATTCTTAACATTGATGTCTCTCTGAAGTTGAAGAAAAACGTGTTGTCCCATGTTCTGGATTGTGTTTTCATTTGAATCATTTGGTAGCTGCAGGCTGTTTTCTGTTATATGCATTTTTTTTGTGGGTGATAGCCTTTCATAATTTTTAACTTTTTGTAAAACTGCAATATCGCTTTGTTCTGCCATTTGTATATGATGAGCGAAATCTTTATTTTCAGGGAGATCGTATCCTAATTAATAGAAAGTTGGCCTGCAGTTCTAATCGACGCAGGTTCGAATCCCCGCTGGGTCAGGGAACAGCTTAAGAATTTGAATTTCATAAAACAAACTTTACTGATCTACCAGACGACCCACCGATAAGTCGTAAAAATACTCCTGCTAATACCAGTACACCAATCCTGTACGAGACTGCACTGGAATGCATTCAATATGGACGGTGGGTGTTAACGCCGAAGTGGAGACATGTGGAGGTGTATGGATCTAGGAGGACTACTGGGCCATGGTAACGGGCTGTGAAGCCTATGCCCAGAGTCGGACACATAATAAAGATAATAATAACAACACAGCTGCATAGTTTTTAATAATTCTCTCATAGTGATAATCTCATTTGTCAACACCAATAGTTTCTGTGACCACATGGTTGAAAATATTACCAGGACTAATTTTACTTAAAATGGATTAATGCCCATCGACCTCACATGGGTTATTGTGGCACATAAACTCACACGGTTTAATACCTTAGATAACAACCATGGATTTGTGATCTCACGAGGCTGAAGTTTAGCATCCTCTGCCACCACTGCGACTTCTAGCAACAACTGTCAAGTAATTATAGTGGCAAACTGTAGACGTCTGAATTACTCAGTGAAAAATTTGGATATTGACTGCACATGGAGGAGTGTTCTGATAACTAGCAGAGCAGTGTAAAATAAGAGAACAGAGATTTTGATACACTGAATACTCACAGCCTCTGATGAGTGGTGATGTGATAAATGTTTACAGAAATTATTTACTCTTTGAAAGGACGAAAGTTTGAATCAACACAAGGTCTGGGACCAGTATAATTATCTGAATTCCGTTAACAGTGTCATTAATTACCTCTTATATGATTCACCAATATGTCCTAAATATTACCACTCATACCTTGTCATCATTCTTGAATAAAACAGTATTAGCAGCAAATGAATGTGGTCAAAGTGGTAAAGTGATATCTATTCAGTATGTATGGTAGGTAAAAGGATTGGTGTGCCTCTTAGGGGACAGACTATGAAATATGTCTAGATTATTATTATTATTACTTTAAATGAGAGCGGAGTATAATTACAATTGGAACAGAGGTGATCAAGCACTTTTTTTTTTTATTATTATTGTTCTGGCCTCAGGCTCTTGATCTGTCAGACTCGGCGGACTACAGGATGAGGTTGATTTTTTTTTTTTTTTTTTCTGAAATCCATTATTTTCTATTTGGTGGACAGGGAGGGAGCAGTTGGATGTTTGTACAAATGGACACAAGAGCAGGCTGCTTTTATCAGTGACACCTCTCCATCACCGAGCACATACATAACAGCTTCGGTATAAAACATTGAAGGTCGAAAGATGCAAGTCGTCCCTAGCACGATGTGACCATGTAGCCTACTTAAAGTTATTAGCTTTATCCAAATGGAAATTAAGTCATAATAAAATTATAATGTAAATATTTATCCAAAAGAGCAGGTATGAGACCATTATTTATAGACCATCACTCGCCACTATATTAAAAACTTTTCCCCTCACAAATCTGCAGCAATGTATTTCTCAATGTTGAACTTTCTCTTCAGAAAAGAGTAGTTTAAAGTTAATATGCAAATTTTAGTTACGAACAATTAAGCTTAATTCATGGGGCAAACACTGTTCGTCCGTTAAAAGTATGGCTAAATGGACAGACCAATACATGGTGATTAATGATGGAAACAGTTATCTGTATTTACTCTCTGTCTTTGTTCTCCGACTCTGCTTACCAGTATACTTTTCAACGTTTACATACCAATGGAACTGCAAGAACATTTTTTTAGGGCCCCAGATTTTAAATTTTTCTAAATTTATCACTCAATCTATCTACCGGTATCTATCTATCTGTCTGTCTATCTATCTCTCTGTCTATCTATATCTATCTATCTATCTATCTTTCTATATCTATATCTATCAATCTATATAATATCGAATGCAAAAAAATATATATATATTTCTGAAATTATTCGTTACCCCTCAGTAGTTAGCTTTTTTCTTTTTCCAATGGAGCTATAAAACCAAGTTAATTTTCTTCAAATCTTACCACATACTAGATTGTCAAACATAATTACATCAAAGTTACGGACGGACTGCAGGAGAGCGCCCGTATTTTTATAAAAAATTTGTGGCAGGGATTATTTATCATTGTTGAATTGTTGATTTATGACAACCAGATTCTACAGAAATAACTTCTATGTTACCAAAATCTGTATAACACATTTGTGGCTGAAATTCTGCGGAAACATCATTTATATTGTTTAAGGGCACCAAGGTTTCTTGGTGCCGGCATTGGTGTCCTACAGAGGGCAGTGGGCCAAATCGGACATGAGACTCATTCATCACCAATTATTTCGATTAGTTAGGTTGGGTTATATTAAATTAGGATGAATTAGGTTGAGCTGTGGTAAATTAGGCTAGTAGGTTCCAACGATTAGGGTCGGACTAAATTTTGAGCTACTGTATATCAACCTAAAAGTCCTACATTGAGGTTTGCTGCTTGCTATATTTGTGTGCAAAACTGGTGAGTTGTATGGTTGATATCTTCAAAACTGCGCATTTATGCAATTTTTTATAACTTTCACAGTGATAATTACATCATGGTTTATTAAGAAAAAATAAAATGTAAATCTTATGTGTGGAAGCTGCCCTGCAGTTTCACCAAAGTTCCAAAAAAAAAACAAAGACGGACCACGTGAACACAGGGCACCACAGTCATCTCCAGCATTACAGTTGATGATGATGAAGTGAAGAACGCTTTGAAAGGAAGAAAGAAGAGTAAAGCAGCAGATGATGATTGTGTCACTCCTGATGTTATTAACGATGCAGATGACATTGCATTAATTAAATTTACAGAGGAATTTACGAAATGTCTAGGAGTTAGGGTTGCACGCACTTAAGTAAAATGCATCTGCTATTCTGCTTCGCAAAAAAGGTGTCACGAAGAAAGAACATCAAAATTGTCGTCTACTTACCGTATATCAGCTTTTCGTGAAAGTCTTAACAAGTCGTATTAGCCATACCTTTGCTGCAAACCAGCAAAGAGAACAGGTATGATTTCGAAGTGGCTTCTTGATCGAGAAAATTTCAGGATATAAGGCACTTTGTTTATGACATTAGTTGCTTATAAGAAAGTATTTGATTCAGCTAAAACACCTGCACTGATGAGCGGAATTCAATGACAGAGTATAGAAAATATTTATTTCAAAGTATTAGATGATGTCCATAAAGTTAACATGGATATCATAAAACTCCCTAAGGACAGCCAGAAAAGTCCGTTTAAGAAAGGTCTTAGACATTGATCAATCCTAGATTTATAGACATAATCCTTCTTCCGTGAATCAGGTGAGGAAGTAAAAGAAATGATAGGTGACCTGAAAAGGGAGAATTTGGGGATAGGCTTGAAAATTAATGTGAAGAAGACGAAGATAATGATTAACAGACTCTTTTGTATCCGTTCAGTAAATATTAGAGATGAAAACCAAGTATGTTAAGAGGAATACATATACCCAGGACAGGCAGGGCAGGCAGACCCACTCCATGTCAGTGAAATCAAGCGAAGAATAGGAATGGGATGCAGGGCTTTTGACACCCTAAGCAACTACATGAAGAAAAAGTAATTTCCATTATGCCAAATAAGACCGCTATTTACTCAGTGTTTCTTTCATATTCCATCCTATGGATCAGGAACTTGAAGACTACCATAGTCTTTGGAAGAAAAACTTAGGAGTGTTCAGAAAGAAATGGTGAGGACTATGTTAGAGTTGACACGGAGAGAGAGAGAGAGAGAGAGAGAGAGAGAGAGAGAGAGAAATCCTGGACGTGGGAAAAGAAGTAAGTTGAAGATTTAGTCACCATAAAAATTACCGAATCAAGTAACACTAAAATTTAAAGCGTATACCAAGTAAGTCTTACCTTTTGATCTGTTGCTTCTCAGAGAAATGATAAACCTTCTGTTGAATGTAGGAAAAGGATACTGGCAACCCTGACGAGTTGCTGTGGTAGCCAAACGTCTATTGCACTGAGGCTTTGCCTCCAGGCTGTACCGTTTATGAAGACAGTGGGTCAGGCCCTGCGCACGTCATGTAAGCACATGTGACTCTAATCGATGCAACGAGGGGTGAGTGTCTTAATGCATAATTTGCTTATCGGAGAACTTGGTGTTGCCAGGCAGTCACCTCATCATAATACTTGATTATTATGACGGTAATAATTTTGTTATAAGTAAAAGAATGACTTAGCACGTTCAAACCATGTATATATATCTATATCTATCTATCTATCTATCTATCTATATCTATCTACCTATCTGTATTTATCTATCTATCTATCTATATCCACATCTCTCTCTCTCTCTCTCTCTCTCTCTCTCTCTCTCTCTCTTTATATATATATATATATATATATATATATATATATATATATATATATATATATATATATATATATATATACCTGCCACTGTGTGACATTATGTGAGCATTAAACACCGACCACTCCTCGATACAGACCAACAGAGGTCACATCAGGTTGGAGTGTCTTAACTTACTAAATCGTCTTGTGTTAACTCATATGTGGAGACTGGGTATCATCGTCTGTCTATCTATCTATTGCCAAACGCCTCAATCCCGTAAGTGGTGGCCACAATCAAATCCCCTCCATGTCACCCTGTACAGTGCCACTTCAGTGCCTTGCTCCCAGCTCACACCCCCCTCTCTCATGTACCTCTCCACTCCATCCCTCCATCTCATCCTCAGCCTTCCCCTCCCTCTCCCCCCCCCACTTCCAATTCACTCGTATACACCCTCCTCGCCAGCCTCTCGCTCTCCATCCTCTCCGCATGGCCAAACCACCTCAGTTTATTTCTCCTGACGCTTTCTCATCCCATCCACATCCACACCACAGTGCTGTTTCACTTCCTAATTTGTTAGTCTGTCTCTCCATGTAACTCCACGTGCTCCTCTTAGTTAACTTATTTCCACTGCTATCACTCTAGAACTGTGTCCTTCAAACAAGGTCGAAGCTTCACTTCCATACGTTAGAGCTGGTATCACAATACTGTGATAAGGCTGTGATGGGAAGAGCCCAGCGAAAAGATTAACTGATGAAGCAGAAGGATTAGTTTTAAGGTAGAGGTCAAGTATGCTAGAACTGTCTCCAAGGCAGTCAGGGTTACGGGTAGGTAACTGTACAAGGTGCTCTACTGTAGGTTGTTAAGGATGGAAAAGATATAGACTTATTCAGCAGGTGGATCAGTGAAAGTAGAGGAGGGGACAGAAAGGAGAGGTGGGAAAGGAGAATATGACAGTAAGTCGGTGAATAAAACCCACACTTGTAGACGAAGAATATAATTACCAAACAGTTTCGGTGGACACTGCCACCATCTTCAGTGGTCAAGATAGTGAGAGGGAATGACATATTGAATATACAAGGGTTGGAGTGTCTTAACTTACTAAATCGTCTTGTGTTAACTCATATGTGGAGACTGGGTGAAGGTATGTACAAGCTAGATCCTAGAATGAGGTCCCTAGTGGAAATGTCCCTTCCTGCTAAGACACAGGTAGGGTCAGATAGGAATTACACCAGACCTGCCCAGTAATGTCCCCCCTGGGGTTAATACCCGCTTACAATCTACCCCACCCCACCTCACCTTTACCCCCCCTTCCACACACACACGCATAAAAAGGAACCCTTGTATATTCAATATGTCATTCCCTCTCACTATCTTGACCACTGAAGATGGTGGCAGTGTCCACCGAAACTGTTTGGTAATTATATTCTTCGTCTACAAGTGTGGGTTTTATTCACCGTCTTTGATTATCACGCAAGAGTGATTCATCCAGCCATGACAGTAAGTGTTCGATTTTAGAAGTAAGATACTCGAAAAGTTTCTTATAGTTAGTAGAATTAGGGGATAAGTAAACAGCACAGATATACGTAATCAGTGAATGACCGGATACCTGAATCCAGAGAGTAGAGAATTCAGAAGACTGAAGTTCAGGAACACGAGAGCAAGATATATCACTGCATACATATACACAAGAGCCACCTTTGGCATCGAGATTTACTGTCAGTTGCCTCACACAGCTCAGTCTCAGTGATGAAGAGAAGGTGAAGTTTGGAGGAAACGTGGTGTTCAATAGAGAGAAAGAGGAAAGGCTGCATATGTTGCAGAAATGAAGAAGAAGTGAATCACACATTAGTTTCCAGCATGTCACTTGGTCGTCGCCAGGAGAAGGGCGGATGGTGGGGGTTTTGATTGTCCCTCTCCCTCCCCCCCCAGGGGACTCCAAGTCTTGGTGATGGGATACCACTTTTGATGAATTTTGAATAGGAAGTGTAGTGTGTAATGTGCACTTAGTTTGGTGTTGACAGTTAGAGGAACTTGTAATGGAGAGCATGCTAGTCTACTCTGTGTTATTAAAGCAAGGAAAAAGTTTATCGATACGGGGTAGTCAGAAGATATTCCCATGCGATCATGAAACGGGAGCTTCAGCTCTCTCTGTCATCAGCTTTCCATCCACCTTGGGAGTACCACCCTGCTTGACTGGTGCTAAAGTCCCAAGACTATTGATGGGTGCTCTAAGTACACGTTTTCATGCTGAATCCAAATTTGAAGTTTTTCCAGTCAGGCCTAGTTTTCTTGTAATGCTATGTTCATACGTTAAGCAGTTTGCATGATCAGGTGATACAAAATTTATCATGTATCATTTTTCCATAATCAGATTTTTTTTTGGTAAACTTAATACAATTTATTTCTTTGGGGAGAAAGATCTGATAATGCCGGCAGGATAAATTTGGTCAGATCAGGAGACTGTGCAGGTTGAAACATGTTTTGACCTATTCTGACATGAGCCTAGTTTCTGTGTGTAGAGCTGTTCCAAGTCAGTCTGCCTGTGGGTGCCACAGGTTTAACAGCAAGTGTGTGTTGCTCCTTTGTTACGTAATGTTTTTTTTTTTAATTTTACTCCAGTATTGTGTTCATCTAATTGCCTTGTCATGCCATGAAAGTGTTTTAATCATCCCAGTTCCTTCAGCTACCCCCCAGAAACGAAACTTTTCACTAATTAGTAAAAAAAATGCAGTGGACCTTTATTTTGGATGTAAAGTGGGTGATCAAGACCAGAATTGGGCCGCATATACTTGTGGTGTGATATTTCTAAGACTACTCAATTAATGTCTGAACGGTTCACTTCACATGCCATCTGCTGTTCCAGTGATTTGATGGGAACTAAGAGATTACACACAGACTCTTCCTGGGAAGGGGGGGATAATATACTTCCCCACTATCCCTGCTTGTTGTAAGAGGAGGCTATAAAGGGCTCTTTTATCTCCATTCTTCCTTTCCTACCTCTCTTTCTCATGTACTTTATCCATCCTACCTCTCTGCATTATATTTTCTTCTCTGTTGTGCTGTTTTCCCCTCTTCTTCAACACAGTTGCCTTGTATACGACCTTGGACTGTCTTTAGAACCCCCAATCACCACATAGCGGATCCTATGTGATGTATTACACTGAGTCATGCTTCAATGATCGTCTTTTTTTGCAGGTAATGGTGGGCAGAATGCGATGAAGTTGATGGTGGGAGGGGTTAGTTCATCTCACTGACCAATTACAGCCCACTCAAAGGGAGGCAGGCCCTCCTTAACCCCAAGGCACTGGGGGACGGTTATATCTGATGCCAAATTGGTGGGCCGGGGCATTCAGGGGACGGCTATAATCGCAAATGTTTTTGAGCCACAGTTTGAAGTGGCTGCCACTTGATCTCATCATCAAAAGGTGGGGAAAGCCTCCCGACAACAGAGGGATGCATGCCTCACTCGTCTCTGTAAGTTTGCAAAGTGTAGGACGATGTTTTCTTGACCCCTCCATGGCCGTAGCTCCAGAATTTTACTTGCGCCTTTGGCCGGCGCTGGGGCCATTTTCTGTAGTTTCGAAAAAAAAAAAAAAAAAAAAAAAAACTGTCATATTAAGTTCCGATGCATCTGGCAGTGCAAATTTCAACTTCCTAGACCGATCATGTGGCGTAAAATCGAACACGGCAGTTGCGTAAATTTAGGCAGCTGATACTAGCCATCCGTAGGTATTGCAGTGACACATCACACTTTTTTTTTTTTACCAAAAAACATTGCCAGTGGTGCTGGAAGTGTCAAATAACTAGATATGCATATTATGAAGCTTTTCAGTACACAATATTCGAGGTTTGAATTTAAACAATTATATTACGAATTTATTTCGCATTTTTTGATATTTATTGTGTTATCGTAGTATCAACTTATTTTTATTGTCTGAGTGGTGGAGTTTGTTGGAAAAGGAAGGCGAGTTTCTATTTTCAGACCTAAATGAGGTAAACGTTCATACCTTGAGTGTACAGGCAAGACGACTTGCCATTCGCACCTCACACGAGCTGATTAGCAGGAAAGCATCACGTGAACACTGAATACTTTCTTCTTATGCTTGTTAAAGGCAAAGAATATGTGAAGTGATTCTAAACAGTACAACAAACCTAAGCAAATAGGTAACGATACCAAACAAAAATTAATTTTTCTTTTATGCTCATGTCTTTTTTTACTTATGCCTGTGTTTACTTATAATTGTAAGCAGGGTGGTTGTGTATATTTCACAAGGGAGGAGAAAGATGATATTTTCTGTGTGGGTCGAGATAATGGGTATAGCTATGTGTGTATAGGCATGACCACTAGCGAAAAAATTGTACATCCACTGATCATGGCAGCAGGTGGTGAACTGTAAAATGAGGTGTGAGAGAGTGAAGTGAAGGTCAGTCTCATGTCCCAGATGTTCGTTCACTTCTCAAAAGTTTTCGGTTTTCTATAAGTGGCACTGCATCGAATGATCCAAACCAGTAGCCTACAACAAACCTGAGCAAATAAGTAAAGATTCCAAAACAAAAATGTATTTTTCTCTTATTATCATGTCTTTTTTTGTTTATGACTGTATTTATTCATAATCATAAACAGGGTGGTTGTGTGCATTTCGGAAGGGAGGATAAAGATGATATTTTCTGTCTGGGTCGAGATAATGGGTGCAGTTGTGCTTGTTTAGCCCGCTGCATGCTGGCTATTTTTATCCCTCTGGGTCACCCCAGTGCCGGTCATTTTTCGACCTTTTTATCTTGGCTAAAATGATAGATTTTGATGTGGAAACAACGAATTTTACCATTAAAATGCTCATCGATGCTCGAAAATGAGTTTTATTGAGTCCTGCATACTCATATAGAGGTATAGCCGCTCTCTCATGCTCACCACGTACGTGAAAAAAGCCGTTTTCTGTGTAAGGTATACTCAGGTATTTATGCTGGGAAATTATAGCAATGTTCAGTACACTTTTCTGATCACTTATTACTTCAGCATCTATCACAATTTGCGTGTCTTTCTCACTGTGAATGCATTATCTTACACTTACTTGAAGATAGGTACAACCTGACTTCATTACGTACAGTCCTGGCACTTACAAGAAGGTATTTACAACTTGACTTCACTATATAGTCCTTGCACTTACAAGAAAATATTTACAACTTACACTTACATGAAAATATTTACAAAATGCCTTTACTATGTACAGCACTGGTGAGGCACATGGACAGAGTGAGGCAGAGCGAGCGTGAGGGGGGGAGCGAGTGAGTGTATGGCCTTGACAGCCTGGGGGATGGTAGAGGAACAGTTACCTTACATGACTGCCAATTTTTACCAGCGAATCTTGAAAAATGCAGTTACAGTGAAGTTTTTTATTTTAGACCGTTTTAAACCGGCACTGGCACTGGCCGCGGCTTTATGTCAGACTGTTTTAAAATGGCACTGGCATGCAGCGGGTTAGGCATGGCCACGAGTGAAAAAATCGAAAATCCACTCATCACAGCAGCAGGCCCTGAAATGCTTGAAGGGATGTATGAGGGTGTAGTGTAGGTCAGTTTGATGGCATTCAGAATGTTCGTGCAATTCTCCCCCAAATTTACAATTTTTTATATGCCATGCTCAAACCACATCTGCGACCACTTATTGGCTAAACATCATTCGATGCCGACGGCCATAGAGGGGTTAACCCCTATATGCCAGGGATTTTCTGATGTCGCACGCTCCTCCCTGTGGAGGATTTCGCTATTTTGGAAAAATTACCCTTACTTCAAACCGTAATTTCTGACAAACTATAACAGCTAGAAAAAAAAGTAAAGATACATAAGACTCTCCAATCCCTCCTCTTTCAAATGAAAGTATCCCCGCATCTCCGGGTGGTCCCGTCGATGAATAAGATTAAGTCAAAGTTCAAAGGATGGCAGGAAGATGCTTTGCAGCTATACACGTCAACCGGCGTTGCTCTGCGCCCAAAATCGTGATGGCTTTACACATCAACCAGTGCGTGGGCATTAAGCCTTTCATCCAATTCCATTCCCACCTCATGTGGACCCCTTACCTCATCCACCCCTGCCAAGCCTCTTTCCAAGGATACTAGGAAAGGGCTAGATGAGAGTACCATAGGGCATGTCTTGGATGCAACTGTGTCTAGTTTATCGAGTAATGGAGAAGTTATCACGTTGAGAGCAAAGCCAAAGTTGTGGACATAATGAGCACACACACAAATTCAGCTTGCCTCACAGCCGAAAATTACAAATATTCTTCACGTCCTTACTCATCAACACAACCACCTACAGACCTGGGGATGCTTTTATTCACAAGAAGAGTTGATGAGTAATATGGTTTATAATTTGTTTCCTTAACTGCTATACTTTCCAATGTATTAACCCGTAGGTTGTGCAATTACCTTTTTTTATCCCACTCTGTAGTGCAAAAAATATGAAGGGAAAAAAGCATTTTTTTAGTTTTTGTTTTTTATAAGCTTGAAGATAAACATCCAGGGCATCAGCTGGTAAAAAAACTAATAATAATCTATTTCTCTCTCTCCTTCTTTGCATACTCCCATGCATAAATTTTTGTAGGGGAATAGGGAAAAATGAAAAAAAAAAAATTATTATAACCTTGAAGATAAACATCCACGGCATCATCTAGTGAAAAGTAAAAATCTCCCTCTCTCCATCTTTGCCTAGCACCATGCATAAGTTTGTGTAGGGGTCGAGTAGTTAACGGTGATGCATGGCCAGCACAGCCTGAGCTGTGACTCGCAATCTCAGGGTTAAGGTTTGAAACAAGCAATTTTTGGAAAAATGACCATACAGAGAGGCTGGAGACAGTGTAAATCACCTGGAGTCCAGGGGTTAAACAGAGTATTGGTCTTTTCTGAAACCTCTTCCCATGAGGAGCCACATGCGATATGATGACTGCCTCCTCTGATGAGGGTGCTATTACTGACATGCTACCTCTATGTCACAAGTTCCTTTGACTTCCAATGGTACCAGCCCTGACACGCCCCTGGTTGATTTTCCTGACACTCCCTCCTCACCTGTGGCGACACTAGAACCATTGCAGAGTAATGGTTGGCAGAGGCCTCCACTTGGTGGGTCTTGCTGCCATTCACCTAGAATTCCTGTGCCTTCAGTGGAGTCTTCTGTCCCTGCAATTTTTGCTTAACTTTTGGTAGTCTGTGGCCCTGAAGAGGCAGACCTGAGGAAGCATGATATTTTTCAGATGCACTGTGAATTAATTAGTGTGTGTGGCTCTCCACCAAAGGTTGTTCCTCAGAATGATGGTAGCTTGATGGTTGAAGTATTGAATTCCGAACGAAGTGCTAGGCTTGTGCATTATCTTTACTTGCTGGACGGCCAGTTACTTGTGACCCCCACACTACTATGAATCAGTCTTGAGGTGTTGTATGTGCCAAGGAATTAATGGAGTACAGCATGATGACACATCTTGTTAAGGAGCTGGCTGACCACCATGTAATAAAGGTAGGACAGAAAACAAAAAAAATGATGGGGTATTGGTCTTTAACCCATCCCTGACAGTTACATTTACTTTGCTGTCTCTTTCTTTAGTCCTCTATGCAGCCTGGTACAGATATCATATCAAAACATTTGTCCCTAGGCCTCCACGTTGTTTCCACTGCCAGTGATTTGGTCATATTCACCATTCTTGTAGACACCTAGCGCAGGTCCTCCCAGCAGTCGGCATGTCTTGTAGGGCTGCTGCTCAAGGTGGGATGGATAATAAATTGTGATGGTGGACATTCTGCATCCTCCTTAAGCTGTGACCAGTACAAGTTTGAACATGAAGTTTTGTCACTCTGTGCACAGGGGAAACTCTGTTTTACTGAAGCAAAGGAACATATCTCTTCCATGTTTGTCTGCCCTGGTGTTATTTGTGCCTGTTCTTTCCCGGTGTTCTCGGTCAGGTATTAAAAATAGTGTTCAGCCAGGCTTGCATGCTAGGTCAGCTACTTCTGCCTTTAATAAGACTACCCTTCCTAGTCAAACCCTTTCCAGTTCTGCTCCCACTTCTGACCCTGCACAAACTCAGATTGTGACTCCTGCTGCAGCGCTGATATTATCAGAATCCTCTGTTCCTCGTGAACCAGAGGTTATGGAGAAAGTTATGCACCTTCGTTTGTGGTGATGGCCAGTACCCATTATTCTGATCGCTCCACAAAAGTTCATCATCACAGTCTCTTGTCAGTGAGAGAAGTAATTACCAACTGCATTGCGAAGTGAGTGGTTACCACCCACATTGCGAAGCGAGCAGAGTGGTAATGTTCTCAGCTGTGGGGTTGGCTGGCTGGCTTTATTTGTGTGTGAGCAAACAAGACATCTCACGAATGGTTTGAGCTATCAACATGACACTTACAGGGTATCAAGATATGGCCGATATCTTCGACGAATTCGATAATGGGCACTCAGAGTCAAGGTCAAGGTCACCAAAATGGCTGCCAAAGGTAAACTAGGTGACTTCCGGTGATCTTGACCTTGACCCAGAGGAACCATTTTCGATCTCGTCCAAGATTTTGGCCATGTCTTGATACCTTAAAAGTTTTATGTTGATAGCTCAAACCGTTCATGAGATATCTTGTTTACCCACACACAAAGCCAGCCACCAACCTCACAACTGAAAACATTATCACTTTTCTCGCTTATCACCTGCGGTGAGAAGCGAGTGGGGTGGTAATGTTTTCATTTGTAAGGCTGGCTGGCTGGCTTTGTGTTTTACATCCTGACTTTGCATCAAGTAAGAAACGGAGGTGCCAAATTACATACTGAGGAAAAACTTTCCGTCTATGCGGGTGGAGAGAACCCATCGTGAGACGGCTTATAGTTGTTGTTGTTGTTGTAGATCCAGTTTCATCTGTAACATAAAACAGTTGACTGCAGGCTGTAGTTGCCTTTTGTGGCAGTCCACCATCCTATTTCAGGGTGATAGAGAGGAAGACAAGGGACGTCTGTGTAACTAGACAGTGAATTTCCACGATTATATGAGTGTCACCACAGGACGGTGCCTTCCTCCTTTTTTATCTTTTTTTTTTTTTAATGAATGGAGGAAGGAAAAACAAGGATAAAAAATAAGTCCATGTGCCTAAAGGCATCCTCCATTCATAAAATACTTATAACAATTGGATTTAAATTCGAGAAGACTAAATAAATATGGGAAGCAACTCCCAGGAAGTGAATTCCAGAGAGTAGTAGTTCTGGAGATAAATTAATTTTGATATGTTGAGGTTCTGCATTGTGGGGGAGAGAATGTGAGTTCATGGGTGCTCCCAGCTGCCCGTGTATTTCAGGAGAAAATGTGAAGGAGAGGCATAATTGAAGCCAGTTCGTCAAAGCACTTACAGTAAAAATATCGATAAATTAATGCTAAAGAAGCAACATCTCTATATACTGATAATGGAGGAAGGTCCTGGGTTATGGGAGGATTATTAATTAATCTAATGGCTTTATTTTGAATTTTGTCCAACTGCCTCAATGCAACCGCTCCACATCCACTCCACAGTGGTGAACAGTATTCGATCTGAGAACGCACATGACTTGTATATTCTGGCCATCTGCTCGTCAGTGAAGAACTCACTAACTCTGTACATAAGTCCCAGTTTTTTACAGGCATTATTAGCAAAGGATTTAACATAAGCTGTCCAGCTTAGGTTGGGGTTTAAAGTAACACATAGGATATTAATGGTAGTGGATATGGGAAAATTGACATCATTTAAAATTATGTGAGAGTCTGAGGGATTCTTTCTGTTGGAGAAATTAATGTATTTAGTTTTCTGAGCATTAAATGAGACCAGATTTTTTTGTCCCCATTGATTAATTTTAGAAAGGTCCTAGTTCAAAAAAAATGCTGTATTTATTAGTGAATTTATAATATCAAATTGTGTAAAGGAGGTACTAACTGTAAAAGAACTATGAAGGGTCGAGTCATCAGCAAAAGAGTGTGTTTGGTTGTGTGTGACAGATAGGAGGTCATTAATATCAATGAGAAAGAGGGTTGGCGCCAAAACTGATCCCTGAGGTACGCCAGCATTTATGGAATGAAACTGAGAATAAATTCCATCTACCATGACCCATTTTTTTCTATTATGAAGGTAAGAAGAAATTAGAGGAAACAGCGATCCAAGGCCATAGTGTGACACCTTAGACAATAAGGCCTGGTGCAATACTCCATCCAGTGCTTTTGATATATCAAGTGCTACTGTGTGTGTTTCACAATGTTGGTCTATTGTTTTGTTAAGCTGATGGGTAAGCAGGCAAAGAATATTTACAGTTGAACTTTCTTGTCTAAATCCATACTGCCGATCATTGATTGATATATTGATTTCTAGATGCTGGACTATGTGTTTTCTAATTAGTGTCTCAAAAACTTTACCGAGAACGGACGTTATTGCAATTGGTCTATAGTTTTTAGGAACAGGATGGATATTTGCTTCTTTCCAAGAGGCTGGAAAACTTGACGTACGGAAAAATTTTACTAACACAGGAGCCAGCACTAAGGAGCAATTTTTAAGTACTATTGAAGGAATTTCATCTGGACAAGTGGCTTTGTCTGCTGAGAGATTCTGCAATACAGCTTGTACATATCTGGTGTGAATCATGAAAGAAGGTATTTGAGGGGAATCAAAATCAAGTACTAGAATATTGTGATTTTCTTTATTTAGGGTTGAGTTTGTTGAAAAAATGTCAGCAAGAAGGTTGGCTTTTCCACGTGGGTCACTTACTAGATTTCCAATCGGGGACTGTAACGGTGGAATGGAAGAGGTGGTAGTGAAGTTAGTTTTGAATGAATGAAGGGTTGACCAGAGTATTTTTTTATCATTTGGGTTGTTTAGTAGTTTGTTAGCCTGTCTATGTAGAAAGTTTGATTTAGAAAGATTGATAATAGTTTTGGCAGGGTTTCTGATATTTTTATAATAGTTCAAGGCTTCTTTGGTTTTAGTCCTTGTATAAGTGTTATAGGCTATTGATTCATGTTCTGTTACTCTAGCACAATTGTGGTCAAACCATTTAGGAGACTTACATCTTTTTCTGTATGGTGGGGAATGAATGTTTCCATGCCGACTTTAACCCCTTAACCACGGGGCGTCACTCTCGTGACGCTTGGGAGCAAGGGATCATACCGCGGGGCGTCGCTTTTGTGATTCTGTGTTATTTTGAATTCACCCGGGCTTCCAAGTGGGGGCTTGTATCATCTATCAGTACTGCCAATGTCCAACACTAGTCAGCACTCCTAATCTCATCTGTACTCCCATCCATTGTTGACAATTTAGCCATTTCTCCCCGTTCTTGACTCCCCTCCCTACCCCCCCTCCATTACCCTATCCTCTCGCCTGCCCGGCCATGCTACACTAAGTAAATCTTCCCTGGAATTTTTCACTGATTTCATCCATTGAAATAAGCCCTATGCCCTATTCTTATACCAAATAATATATACAAGAAAGAAATAAGGTAAGTGAGAGTGCCATACACCTGGAATTGGCTAATTATCACCTGACAACACCTCACATGCACTCGTTCGCTAATTTTCGCTGTTTATTTCCCCTTGAAATATGCTGTATAATCTATTTTCGTAATAAATATACATATAAGGAGGGAAGGGAGAAGCCTAAGTGATATTTACATTCACCTGGAACTACCTAATTTATAATGTATTGTCTAGATTTCCTGCCAATCATTTCACTGCTATATATAGCTGTGTCAAGAGTCTAACGTTGGTAGTAATGAATTTCCCTAGGTAGGCCACCACCCCGGCCCACCCTTATCAGTTCACTCTCATCTTCCAACGTGGAGGTACGTCAGTTCGCTCTTGCTAGCTTCAGGGACTTTTCACCCCCATGCAAAGGGCCCTGTGACCTTTACCCCCTACTAAACCTCGTGTGGAAAGAGGTAAAGGGCTGACAATGGATAAAAGAGTGACTACGATCTTTCTATTGAGTAAAACAGTGCAAGTGGAATTGTAAATAATGTGTAAATAATGTGTAAACAGCAAGTGAAAGTAATGAATGTAAATATACGTGAACAGTGGAAAATAGTTTTATAAGTTACTTCAAGTGACAGTGCAAAACACAGTGTAAATAAAATAGAAATGTAAATAACGTAAATAAAATAGAGAACGTAAATAGAAATGTAAATGAGTGGTATTATAAGAATACGAGTATATACCCTAGGAGTAATGAAAGTGAAAGTTTCACTCTAGCATGTCTGAATACTGTGAGTTATGAGAGTGAAGGTGAAAGTGACATGCACTCTCAATGCTAGTATACAGGACGAGAAAGTGAATGCTACGTATTTTACTGAAAGAAATTTAATCCCTACAGTGACAATAAACTAATACTACTGAAGGAAACTTATGGATAAAGACTGTAGATATATATAAGTGTTATATAGTAATAGAAATATAAAGTGTGAGGGGTTTTATGAATAATAAATGACAGAGTACCAAGAGCGAACTAGCGCAAGTGCGACGGTCAGACGCGCTCGTAATTTTCATTGCTTTCACAGTGGTTTTTTTTTGGAGTATGGAACCCAAACTACTTGAAATTCATAGAGTAGTGTTTATAGTGTTAATATCTGGCTGTGGTAATCATATTACGGGTTGTCGGGAAGTGTAAAGTGGAGACTTCGTTACCCAACTTCAGAGGTCTCCACAAGTCCTACGGTAACCGACGAAGGCTCAACAACACTCCAGGAGAAAGCTGAAGGTATGTGCCATAAGCATATGGTATTTTAATATTCTAGGACTAATAACTGATTTTTGGCAAATATTTTTTGAGAGTCTGTCGGAGCCCAAATAACCCCACGGCACACACAAAACATTGGTAAACATGCCTGCGGTGTAGGGGTTAATGAAATCCTGTATGTGGCCCAATGTGGAATTTGCATCTTGGGGAAAAAAAGGAGGTCCAAGGAACATCCATGAGAAATATTTGAAGTCCCTCCCAGTCTGCCCTGTCGTAGTGCCATGTAGTCATCACGACAGGTTCAGAGCAGGAGAGTGTGGTAGGTGTTAAACTGGTGTCTTGAATCAGACAGTATTCAGAGGATCCGAGGGGGGACTTCACTTCGACATTATAATTATCTGAACTGGTTGTTAGAAAGAAGCCCAATAGGTGGGGATTTTGATCGTGGTTGTCTGGTACACGGGTGGGTTGACTGACTAACTGGGTGAGATTAAATGAGTCCGCAAATAGCTCACATTCAAGACCAGAGTCATCAGTTCTGGTTGAATAAGTGAGCCATTCGACATAATGGACATTAAAATCACACAGAACAGTCATTTCTAATGCAGCATTAATGTTGAGGACACTTAATTGTGCAGACAGAGAGTCAAATAAACTCGGCTCTGGAGGGGCATTAGGAGAACGATAAACACAACAGAAATATTTAATTTTACCAAAAGAATTTAATTTGTATATGGAACTGTCGAAATGAGGACAATTAAATTTTTTAATCTCCTCCGGGGCAATTTCTGATTTAGCAAGGCAACATACGCCTCCTTTGAGTCTGAACTTTTGAATCAAGATATATAAAAATTATAATAATTTGGTTTTATGCCAGGTATCCACAAAGGGCTAAGGCATTGCCCCTGAGTAGAGGACTTTTGGCCTGGAGCGTGTAGCATTTTATGACCGGATGCCCATCCTGATGTCTACCAATGACCCTTGGGTGGATTCGATCCTCTAACCCTTTGGTCAGAGCGGATCAGAGGTGGAGCTTACTTGTGTCTCTGTCAAAAATAGCTGATCAGGGGATTCAAACTGCAGGAAATTTTTAACAGAGTTGATGTTGGAGTAAAGTCCCCTAATATTGCAAAAGAAAATTTTACTGCACTGATGGGTAGATTTAGGGTGCCGCAACACTGGAGGTGGCACAGTTGCTTGATGACGACCGGGAGGGCCCTGTGCAGACGACCTAGCCCTACCGGTGGTGGTCACCCGAGAAACCACCGCACTGATTCCCAGTATAGCAGCAACCATGGTTCTTTTTATTGGGGGTAGAACAGGGATTTGTTGCGGAATGTGTATGATATGTAATGACAAGATCGGTGTTTTTTGGAGAGAGGTTAGCTGGTTTGAGGTAATGTAATATAATGTAGATGTGTGTGTTGTGTAAAGAAAGCAGCCTGATGCCCTCCAGTGTTTGGGGCAGAAAGATGTGTAATCAGCTACCAAGGCCTAGGAGAGAAAACGGAATCCAGGCTATTCCTTGAGTCTCCCGTTACCTTGGCGGTAGTACTTCCCTGGGTGGGCCCGTCTACCCTTTCCACTCGCAGAGTACTGACAAGTATGTACAAGTATGTAAGTCCTATCCTTCAAACCCTACATGCTCCCATAAAAGGCCTGAACCCGATCCATCATAAATCGATACAGTGACTCAGTGAGTCGGTGAGGGACACACACTAATTGGCCACCTCAATGAATACTGCAAAAATATTTTAAGGGGATATCAAGAGTAAAAGTTGGAACACTTGGAGAATGGAACACTAACCCCTCTTCCATAGCTATTAATTCTACACATTAGACCTCAGTATCCTATTTCACATTACAGATGCAAGCAATCTCAATGATAATGTATTTTAAGTAATATGCAGGAGTATATTAAAGTGAAATATGAAAATATTATCGCTAAAGGAGAGGTACTACATACATTCTGTGGCAACTACAAGACGACCCTCAGGTCGAAATTGTGACCTTGCTCTGTTAATGGTTAAGCCACTGTTCATAATCTAATACTTACAGAGTCACAAGACTTCATCGATACTGAGTGAATGTGTCTTCAATTGGACCTAGACCTCTACCGTCGTGGTTGTCCTTCGGATGCAGAAGACCCTATAGCAGACAACCAGTGTTTCTCTAATTCCCAGTCATCTAGAATGCGCTCTGCTGCAGAATTATGTCCATGCCCCAGATGGCATTGTACGGTGAACAGGGACGAGAGAGAGAGGAAAAAAAAAAAAAAACTATCGAAAAAGTCTGTCCTCTCTGAGAAGGGGACAGGTTGGGTCAGTGGTAGAGCATTGGACTCGGGACCGAGGGGTCGTGAATTCAAGCCACGTCCTGGTAGCTGCCATGCCGGGACAGATACCACCCTCCTGTCATCTACCAGGGCTATATGATCTAACAAGGTGTAGCCTGGGGGGAATATTTCCCTTTTCCTTTCCTGTCTGAGAATCGAAGTATGACTTTGCCAGTTGTGGGCTGGTATGTTTACCAGTACATCACTATTATCGCTGGATTATAGTGAAGAATGCATAGATTAATATTAATTGACTAGACGAGGGTCATTAGGATAATCTTTTTATTATTTAACAAGCCCAATCTTTCCCCCAGAAAATAACAAGTTCCATGGAGCATGATAACCTTGGCTCATATTTATATTATTGTTACGAGAAGGCTGGGATAAAGACATTACCTAAAGATATCATTGCCTGTCCTAGGATCGAATACTGGTCGTCTCAGTTGTTGGCAGGTTGTGCTTCCAGTTACATCACTGCCACCTCTCAACCACTCAGGACTATGGACACCACAATAATTCATTAATATTTACTAGAGCAAACAGGAACGTTAAATACAGTTTGGTTTCACCCAAGCATCTACAAGAAAATTTATCCGGATTTTGCTGAAATTACGCTATGAGGTCCATTGCAATACTTAGTGATAATATGCATTACGAAGACCTTGATGACAGTGAGTGAAAAGACTTGAGATAAGAAGTTCAGCACACAGCACCACACCAGAAGCAGCTGCACCCACCGCCGGCACCACGAACATTCCCTGGAATGTATGTTAGCACTCAGGCTCCTGTGACTCACCTACAGATGAATAACTTTATCTGGCGTTAACTGAGATACAGTATTAAACTGACTCAACCATGTGGAGGTTAAATGGTAGCAATATTAGCATTCTTAGACTCGTATTCTCGTGGGATAAGGAAGCTCCATAACACCTCTTCCTAGCTGAGTTATTTTGCTTGTTACACATTATTACCTTTTTATCGTGTTAACTAATCACGGTAATCTGAATAAATAATATACAAAAGGATAGTTTCCAGCTTCACATCAAAAAACAAATAATTTAAGAAGAGGTGTAAGGGAGCTTCCATAACTGACGAGAATACAGACCTTTGTCCCCTATGGTTCAGTCGAACCTGAAAGCAATCGTCTGGCAATAATTAGAATAGAAAAATGGAACTGTCCTCACCATGAGAAGACACCTGGTGACAGTATTACTACTCATTCTCCTTACTTACTGTCAGCTGCATATTTTCGTCAGGCATTAGCTGGAATAAAATACAGCGTACTTACATATCAGTTTCCGAATCTTGTTTAATTTTATTCTTAATGTTAGACAATTTTATCCGGTACTTTAAGCACCATGTCTGAAAGAGTTACCGTATAGCAACAGACACAGGTTGATATACTTATATTCAATTGTGTGTGTGTGTGTGTGTGTGTGTGTTGTGTGTGTGTGTGTGTGTGTGTGTGTGTGTGTGTGTCCGACTCTGGGCATAGGCTTCACAGCCTGCTGTCAAGGGCCAGTAGTCCTCCTACATGCCATACACCTCTACATGTAACCACTTTGGCGCTAACACCCACCGTCCATATTGAATACATGCTAGGGCTGTCTCATACAGGACTGATGTATTGGTATTAGCGGGGGTATTCTTACGACATGTCGGTGGGTCTTCTGGTAGATCAGTAAAGTCTGCTTTAATGAAATTCAAATCCTTAAACTGTTACCTGCCCGAGCGGGGATTTGAACTTGGGTCCGGTAGGACTGTAGGCCACCTCTCTACCGACTGTGTGTGTAATTCACCGGGTCGGGTCGGTCAGGATCACTTGATGGTCGTGATCGTCAGCATTTTACCCTCCCGGAAGGGAGCTGAGAGCTCATATAGTCCGATCTAAGGGCAAGGCTGTGACCTTCACACACCCACACACCCGTCCCCTTGCTCAAGGGGGACAGTAACCACCCACTTCTTCAGTGAAACTTTTCGCAACCTGAGCGAGGCGCGAACTCCCGTCTACCAGATGGCAAGCGAGAACGTTACCACTGCGCCAGCGTGTGTGTGTGTGTGTGTGTGTGTGTGTGTGTTGTCGTAGCATATATAATTGTGGGTTTATATACCAGCAGACCTGTTCATATACCTGTCATTCCATTTGCTGTTCTGTCATCTGTATCTGATGAAAAAGATCTATTCATACGTTAAAATTTATTATGTTTTCCATGTACTGTATACATTATGTCCAGTTATTTGAGGTCTGTGAGGTGGAGCCATTATTCTCTGGGCTTGAATGGTTTATGGATGTCTATGGGACCCGTCTCACTATATAAACTGTTATAATTTTACGACATTTGTCTTACTGCTGAATGTTACATTACTTCATCCTTTGGTAAAAAAGTTCATCACGATAATGAGATGATGATAATTGGATATTTGATATTCTTTAATTAGAAAATGGCAAACTGTTAACAGCAAGATAAGTTCTGTCTCATGTTACAGTTACATGATTGAATACTCGTATTTAGACAGTAAGATTGCTAAATTGCTACCACTTGTCCTGTTTATATTTACAGTGTATTAATATATTTATCGTTCAGCTTTAAAAGACGGCATTTATAAGAAGACCGCAGGACTGGCGACCTTCCTGATCAGCCATAGAGGATAATGCCAGATATATCAAGTCTCATTCATTAAGAAGGATTTTGCATTAACCTGTATGTTTAGTTAGTTTGAAGTGCTAAACACACAAGAATATTCCATTTAAAAAAATATATATAAAAAAACAGGCTCACTGATAGGCTTATGGCTCATCGATTTATGGCTGTCGACTGCCTTATAGAATTGAAGGGAGATAACCACTTTGGATTGAAGATTATAGGAATGGAAATTCTGTGACATTCAGCGCCCGTCCTTGTTGAATGTACACCAGTGCGTTATACTTCTGGATTATCAGGGTAGACAGCTTAAAGATAGAGGAGATTTTTAATGGTACAATAGAAAATTCAAAATGACAATATACCTTACCCATAAATTTATCAGTGCCAGAGACGAATCAACAAGAATCTGCTTCGGTAAATTACGGCATCTGGTTGCGTTTGGGATGCTAGTCAGGTGCCAGAAAGTAAACAAACCCGAATCCCAAAGTCGTAGAATCCTGAAAAAAACTATTAATACAGTATATATATATATATATATATATATATATATATATATATATATATATATATATATATATATATATATATATATATATATATATATATATATTCTTTTTTTTAAATAACGGAGCAAAGGAAGGAAAAACAAATCAATAAAAAAAACTAATCCATTCACCAGATTATTGGTGTCCTCTGTTCATAAAATATCTGTAACAGTTAGACTTGAACAGCTGTACAGTAGGTTGAAGTTTTAAGGGAAACAACTCTGGGGAAGCAAGTTCCAGAGAGATGCAGTTCGGGGAATGAAAGAATTCTGATATGCAGAAGTTCTGCAATATGACTGAGTGACATTCCAGTCATGAGCGCTACCTGATGCCCGTGTAGAACGAGGGAAGGCATGGAGAGGTGGTACAATGGACGCAACTTCGTCTTAGCATTTGCTATAAAAATATCTGCAAAATAATGCAAGGGAGGCAACATTCCTTCTTATTTGTAGGGGAGGTAGTTTATTAGTAATAGCAGAGTTATTAATAATTCTAACAGCTTTGCTCTGAATTTTGTCTAGTTGTTTTAATGCAATCTCTCCACATCCATTCCACAAGGGTGAGCAGTATTCAGGCTGAGAGTGCACATGACTTATAAATTATAGCAAACTGCTCGTCAGTGAAGAAGTTACGGACTCTGTATAATTATCCAAGTTTCTTTGAGGCAGTTTTAGTAAGTGATCTGACATGAGAGGTCCAGCTGAGGGCATTGTTAAGTGAGACACCAAAAATTTCAATACTTATATATACAGTACATAGAGAGAGAGAGAGAGAGAGAGAGAGAGAGAGAGAGAGAGAGAGAGAGAGAGAAGTTTAGAGGTCATCGCGTCTATGGGGGCTAGGCGAGAATGGAACAGAGCATTCTGGAAGAAAGTTCATAGGGAAAGAAATAACTGGCTGTCATTGATGTATAACACGCAACAAGCAAAACGTTCGGCGTAAGTGTAAACTAGTGAACCCTGTTTGTGGATGATTTAAAAGTACTTTGATATAGACAGAGGTTCTCAACGCTTTCAAGGTGGTGCCCCATTTCGTGCACGGCCCACATCTTCACCTCCTCCCTTTTTCTACTCCATTGTTTCATTTAATTTTCTTCGTAAATAAGAAAGAAGGATCAGGAAACCTATCAACCCTGCTTACTTCTTGACTGAAACAAAGCACATATGCAATATATTGGTATAATTATATTTAATGATATCTGTACCTTGGTACAACGCTGCTGATCTCGATTTCAAGACCACACGGAATGTATCACCATTATGTCTGCTGAATGTCAGTTCATTTACCAACCCTGAAAATGCTGTTGCAGACAGATACATGGATCAAAGCATGACTGAATATAAAAATCATGACATGATCATAAAAATCTCTGCCTGAGATAACATGGTCGCAAACACCACATGGCCATTAATATCATAAGATCGTTTCCACGAGCACTAAGTCACAAGCATTAGCACACGGTCATAAATCCTTTCACATTGCCATAGTCATAAACATACTCAACGTGCTAGTAATCATGAGCACCATCACATTATCAGTGTACCAAATGGTCATGAATTAAATTTCACAGTCATAACCATTAGTCAGAAATAAAATACGAAAATTTTTAATCCACTCATGATTTCCCAGATTTCCTGTTTGTTTTGAAAAAAAAAAAAAAATCTTGGTTATGTATAAAAACAATTTTCACTATTTTGTGGTTTATATAATTAGACATTTCACATGAAATAAATGTAATATCGAAAGACTAACCACTTCTGTCAACTATGGAAATCACACATTTACACACGTTTTATATGTGAACTATCAAACATTAATGAAAGAAAAAACGAGAGTGCGAAATAGATTAACCAGTCCTGTCACACGGACATGGCTAGCGACTGGTACAGGAAAGCAAGCGTGTGTAATGATAATAAAAAAAAAAAAAAATGGTCAGTCCTTCGTTATTAGATTTCTTGGCATCTACTTTCTACTCAGATGGGCATAACAAACCGGAAGTCAACAGGGAGATGGCCAGGACAGAAGAAGGAAACAGACTAATAACGTAAAGAAAAAAAAACGGCTTTTCCTAAATTTTAGAATGGAGATTTCAATTAGGAAATAGTAATGACACACACACACACACACACACACACACACACACACACACACACACACAATTGTTTAAAGACTCTATTTTTATCTTGGGTCTTCGCGCCCCTTTTGTGATGATATACCGCCGGGGTTGAGAGTTCTATCTATCTATCTATCTATAGCCCGACGCCCTAATCCCACAAAGGGTGGCCGCAGACAAAACGCCTCCAAGTCACTCTGTCACCCACCATTTGACTCCCCTCCCCTCCCTCATATACCTCTCAACTCCATCCCTCCACCTCATCCTTGGTCTACCCCTCCCTCTCCCTCCCTCCACCTCACCTACATACACCCTCTTAGTCAGTCTTTCATTCTCCATTCTCTCCACATGTCCAAACCACCTCAGTGTATTTCTCCTAATCTTTTCAACCACATCCACATCTACCCCACAACGTTCCTTCACTTCTTCATTCGTCAACCTGTCCCTCCACGTCACTCCACATGCTCCTCTCAAGTAACTCATTTCCACTGCTCTCACTCTTGACTTGTTCCCCTCTTGCAAGGTCCACGCCTCGCTTCCATACGTCAGGGTAGGGATCACAATACCATCATGCAGTGACTTCTTAACTTCCATACTCACCTCCCTATTTCTCATCACTGCTTTCAGTGTACCAACAACCTTTCTTCCCTGCTGTACCCTTTCACGTACTTCATCCCCCAAAGTTCCATCCTTACTCATCACACTACCCAAGTACTTGAATGCACTCACATTCTCCATATCCTCACCATCCAACCTCACTGCACACTCTGTGACTTCATTCCTCTCAAACACCATAACTTTACTTTTGTTTACATTAACTTTCAGCTTCCTCCTCCTACACACTGTCCCAAATTCATTCACCAAACCTTGCAACTCCCATTCATCTTCACTCAACAATACTGTATCATCAGCAAACAGCAACACCGGGAGCTTCCAAATCTCACCCTCATTCATTAGGGCCACCCCCACATCCACTGCCCTACCTTGCACCTCCTTTACAACCCCATCCATATATATATTAAACAGCCATGGAGACATCACACACCCCTGTTTCAGTCCCACATTGAGATCAAAGAACTCACTCAGCTCACCATCCACTCGCACCGTAGCCCTAGCTCCCTCGTACATACTCTTCACAGCACTCAACAATTTCCCCTCCACTCCATATATTCTTAATACCTTCCACATACCTTGCCTATCTATTCTGTCATAAGCTTTCTCCAAGTCCATGAAGGCAGCATACACTTTCCTTCCCTTCTCTAGATACTTCTCCACTAAACATCTTAGAACAAATATCTGATCTACACACCCTTTTCCCTTCCTAAATCCCCCTTGTTCTTCTCCAACTAGCTCCTCTGTCACATGCCTAACCCTATCAATGAGTATTCTACCATATATTTTACCAGTCACACTAAGAAGGCAAATACCCCTATGGTTACCACATACTTCTCTCTCCCCTTTTCCTTTGTACAGAGGAACAATTATACCTGATTTCCAGTCCTCTGGAACCCTTCCCTCTTCCCAAGCCAATCTATACAACTTCCATATCCACTCCACAACAATCTCACCCCCATAGCTAAGCATTTCACCACACACTCCATCAATTCCTGGGGCCTTTCCCAGCTTAATCTTCTTCATAGCTTCCACTACTTCCGACCTACTGATCTCTTCCTCCCTCCTCTCATCTCTTCTTCTCTCAGCCATTCCCCAACCACTTATACTCACACTGCTCTCACTCTCTACATTCAACAAATCCTCAAAGTGCTCCTTCCATCTCCTCAATTTCTCTCTCTTCTCCACCAACAATCTATTATTCCTATCTTTCACTCCCCTACTATTTCCCCTTTCACACTGCCTTACTTTCTTTACCTCCTTCCAAAACAATTTCTTACTCTCCCTCCATTCCACACTCAGATTCCTCCCAAACTCTTCATCCACTTTCTTCTTACTCTCCTTCACCAGTCTCTTAACCTCCCTTCTCCTGCTCACATATACCTCTCTCTTCTCTCTCTCATCTTCTCCCCTACCTCTACTCGCCAACCATTCACCATATGCCTTCTTCTTTTGTTCCACAGCTCGTTTCACCTCATCATTCCACCATGCTGTCCCTTGCACACCCTTGCATCTCCTCCTCACTCCACAAACCGCCTCACACGCTGCACTTATCTCTTCCGTGAATATCTTACATACGTCTTCCACCCCTTCCATCTGCTCTAGCTCATACCTTCCCAATCTTTCTTCCACTATGCTCTTATACTCTGTCATTTTCTCACAATCTTGCAATTTCTCCACTCTTCTCACAGGAGCTGCTTCCTCCTGTCTTCCCCTTCGTCTCCTCAACCACTTTCTTTGTAGCTCTACCTTGGCCATCACTAAGTGATGGTCCGAGACTCCATTCCCCCACCCTCTCCACACCCTTGCATCCAACACTTGTCTTCTCATCCGCTCATCCACACACACGTAGTCTATCATTGCCTTTCGTTCAACAAGTTCACCATCCATCCTCCTCATTACTCTCCATGTATACCAGTGGATCATCTTATGACGAAAGTAGGTGTTGGCTATTGCCAACCCCTTACCAGCACAGATGTCCACCAAAGCACTACCATTCCCATCTACTTCAGCTGGCACACCCCACTGACCAACCACTCCATCCACTCGTACATTCCCAACTTTGCCATTCATGTCTCCAATCAACAGCACTCTCTCGCTCCTCTCAAACTTGTCCATACATGCTTCTACTCTCGCCCAAAACTCATCTTTCACTCTTGCCACTCGATCCTCTGTTGGAGCATACACACATACAATCGCCCATGCTTGGTTACCTACTTTCATCCTCACCCATACAATCCTTGCACCCACTGTTCCATACTCTCTTATATTCTCCTTCCACTTCTTGCTTATCATCAGACATACTCCCTCTCTTGCCCTCTCATTCTCACTGACTCCCGCACATATACCTACACCGTATTCCCATTCTCTCACCCTTTCACCTTTCCATTTAGTTTCAGTCAATCCACATATATCCACTTTTGCATCCTCAAGCACCTGGACAATCTCTCTCTCTTTCACTTCATCATTCACTCCTCTCACATTCCACGTTCCTACCCTCAGAATGTCCTTTGTCCATTCCTTGGTCGTCAACGTATGGTCCGTCCGGGTCCGAGGCGCTTTATTTGCTTTTTTAGTTAGTTCTTTTTATGGGGTGGGGCACTAACCCACCACCAACCCTTTTAGTCGCCTCGTACGACAAGCAGGGATACTGGGGGAGTATTCTTGAAACCCTCCTACCCCCAGGGGGATTTTTTTTTTTTTTTTTTGAGAGTTGCTGGTATATATTATTACATACATCAGCTGAGAGACTGGATGTGAGTGAAAAAGCCTGCAGTCTGCTTGAGCAGGTAACAACAATGTCCCTTGTATTCTCGAACTTTCGACATATATCTGTATGGAATCTTAAATGGACAGTTATTACAGAATAAAATGAAAGTAAAGAATATGGTAGCCGAATACCAATCGCCCGCCAGAATATGCTGTTACTCAAGTTACAAGCTCTGTTGCCTCAGGGGGACTGGGGCGTTGCGCCCTCGGGAGCTGGCTGTAGGGCGGGCCAACCCCGAGAGGGGGGCTGGGGGGTGGCGCCCTCCCCGGGGGGGGGGAGGGCTCCACCACTGGGGAAGGCGTAGGGAAAGCGCCACACCAAGGGGGCCGCACTCCCCCTCCCGGGGGCTCGGGGAAGGCCGTTGCTCCCTGGGGGGGTGGAAGATTTTTGACATTCCTTGATACCCCTAAGATTTCACGTTGATAGCTCATGCCGTTCATGAGATATAATTGTGCTAAATGTAGGCAATAAAAACTAGACCTTGGCAGCCATTTTGGTCACCTTAACCTTGACCCCAACAGCCCATTTTCGAACATGTCCAAGATTTTTGCCATATCTTGATACCCTGAAGGTTTCATGTTGACAGCTCAAGCCGTTCATAAGATATATAGTAATGGTGCTAAATGGGGATGAAAATAATTAGTTGACATTTGGCAGCCATTTTTGTGACCTTGACCTTGACTCCAACTGTCCCTTTTCGAAATCGTCCAAGATTTTGGCCATATCTTGATACCCTGAAGGTACCATGTTGATAGCTCAAACGGTTCCTGAGATTTAATGGGAACACACACACACACACACACACACACACACACACACACACACACACACACACACACACACACACACACACACACACAGAAGGGTACAAACATTATCGCTCCGCCTTGGTAAAGACGGAAGATAAGTATCTAGTCGTGAAAGACTTGACAAAACTATCCAGCACAATATTACGAGGTGATCACGTATTTCACACACACACACACACACACACACACACACATATATATATATATACTGTATATATATATATATATATATATATATATATATATATATATATATATATATATATATATATATATATATATATATATATATATATATATATTTATTTATATATATCTAGATATCTATATATATATCTATATATATATATATCAATATATCTATCTATCTATCTATATATCTATATATCCCGTTACGGCCCAGTATCCTCAGTATTGGACAGAACTGGGAATTTTCAAACCATAATAAAATAAGGAACCCCTGGGTGGGGACCTATGAGCTTCGTGACTATGGGCCGACAGGCGGACGGCTGTATGCTTAGCACCCTCTCAGTGCAATGCCTTTCCCAGCCACCCTGGGATCGAATGATATATATATATATATATATATATATATATATATATATATATATATGGTGCCTCTGTGATACAGTGGTAAAGTGTGCGTTTTCGTACACTGAAGAACGAGGGTTCACGCCCCGCCAGGGTAATAAACTTTGGGAGGGTTCTTCATGCCACGTACTGCATTGGCGGAGACAAGGGGTGCTGTGGTTGAACCAGTGTCGCATACTGTAAAGTATGTGCACATAGTCAGCTTGCGAGGGCCGATTGCACTTGGTTCACAGACTACACACACATCCGAAGCCACTCCAACACAACAATTACACTTACAAGCACTTCTCACCCTACATACAGTCTCTACCAGACACCCTAAGCCACTTGGTAGAGATACATTGGCTGTATCGTCCCCACTTCGGTCGGGATAGGCAGGTCATACAGTGTACACTCAAACGGCTGATGAGATGATATATAAATACATACATACTTATATATATATATATATATATATATATATATATATATATATATATATATATATATATATATATATATATATATATATATATATGAAGGTAATTATAAGTAAAAATTATCTATTGCCAGACACCTTAATCCAGTAAAAGGTGGCCACAAACAAATCGCCTCCATGTCGCCCTGTCCCCCACCATTACATTGCCCTGCTCCCAGCTCACACCCCGAACTATCATATACCTCTCCACTTCATCCCTCCATCTCATCCTTGGCCTCCATCTCCCTCTTCCTCCCTCCACCTCACTCACATACACTCTTCTCATCAGTCTCTCACACTCCATCCTCTCCACATGTCCAAACCACCTCAGTGTGTTTCTCCTAACACTCCTATCACATCCACAACGCTCCTTCACTTCCTTATTTGTCAGTCTGTCTCTCCAAGTGACTCCATATGCTCCTCTCAAATAACTCATTTCCACTGCTCTCACTCTTGACTTCTGTCCCTGCAACAAGGTCCAAGCTTCACTTCCATACGTTGGAGTTGGTATCACAATACTGTCATGTAGTAGCTTTTTCACTTCCATGCTCACTTCCCTGTTTCTTATCACTGCTTTCAAGGATCCAGCAACCCTCTTCCCTCTTGCACCCTTTCAAGCACTTCAACCTCTAAACTTCCATCCTTACTCATCACACTACCCAAGTACTTAAACGCACTCACATTTTCCATTTCCTCTTCATCCTGCCTCATTGTACATTCACTGACTTCGCTTCTCTCGAAGACCATCACTTTATACTTCCCTACATTCACCATTAGATTCCGTTTCTTACACACTCTCCCAGACTCATCCACCAAGCCTTGCAGCTCCCCTTCGTCTTCAAATAACAACACAGTATCATCTGCAAACAACAGTACAGGTAGTTTCAAAATTCTGCCCTCTCTCACTAGGGCCGCTCCAACATCCACTGCCCTACCTTTTATCTCTTTTATAACCCCATCCGTAAACAGATTGAACAGCCATGGAGACATGACACATCCTTGTTTTATGCTTTTATGAGAAAGCATAAAAGTTATGAGGGACTAAAATAACTGTAAGCCTTAGTTCAGTTTTCAATTTTATATAAAGGCATTTAAATATTATTATATTCTCATGAGACCGATTATAAAAACCCCTGAAGTGATTAAAACTTGACACTTTACACAACCCTTAGAAAGCTCTTACAGGATACGTAACTTGCAGTGCTACTCATGGTTGCTTCAGTTAGTGAATAGTGGATAGATTCTTGATGAGTCAGAGGCTTCTCGAACAACATCCATCCTTAGTTCGAACGGTGCCCATGACATACTTAGTCCTGTATGTATTCACAGAGAAAATGTCAATCCTTTACCTTGAAACTAGTGGTTTATTATCTTAGGACGTCGACGATATGTTTATGTCTGTTCCCCTAACCACCAAATGAAGTTCTTGTGGTTTCTAGAACCTAATTACCCAACAAGCAATTATACAACAACCATTCTTTAAACATTTTTTTTTTCGGGTCGTGAATGTAGGTGATGGCTGTATCCTCTCTCTCAGATTCCCTTGCGTAGTTTCTGTCGAACTGGTTAATTAGTTTTTCCTATGTTTGTGAAATGCATTTTTTCGGATTTGTTTAATGGCGGAATGTAAATGGGGGATGGTCGTCCCTTACCTCGAATATTGCACGCAGTCCATGTGACTTTCCTCTGATCCATAGCTATACCCATGTAATTATTCAACACAGTAGTTTGATAACTGTGACTACACAGACAGACAAGTACCAGACACCGTTATGTATTATGTGCAAGGGAAAATTTAATTACCTTTTGTTGAGGCCGGTTGATAACAGACTGTCTTTCTGTGTGATGAGTGCTGATGAAAACGGCAAGTAGCCCTCCCTGGATAGGTAGAAGTTACACTGACCTGAGAAGAGTCATCCGTAAGATGAATAACAAGAATCGGTCATCATCTAGGAGAGTAATACCACAAAGGATTTTTTTGTAACAATAAAACAAACGAAAGTGTACTTCATTTTAGAGCAAGTTTAAGATCAAAATACACTCTCATTCTCATGACAGCTATATATCCCACACATCTGTGTACACCAAAAAGATGTTATAATGAATTATACTTGACTTCGCAGGTATTGCAGAGATTGTGACACTGAAATAATAACAGTAAAGTGACTGAAAAAGAAATTAGAGAAGTATAGTATTTAGCTGGCACGTTCTTTCATCCCCCTGGCTTCGACCTACAGGCATTTTAACACTCATTTGAAACTGTTGTCAACTGGAAGGCCGAAAAAATGCTGTGACCATAGGAAATTGTGGAGTTAAGTAACTGGACGAGGAGAAGGCTGATTGAATGTTGAATATGGTCCTGAATGCTTGATATGACAGAGGACTGGAAAAGTAATGTGACTTTCCCTATGCAGAAAAGGAATATACTATTTTATGGGAACTACGTAGGCATAAAGCCGATGAATCACTGCATCAATATTATTAAGGGAATTACTAATAACAGGGTGAAAAAGCAAGTATGTCACAGATGATAGGCAGTTTCGTTGCGAGGTATGTCCAACAGTAGGGACTGGAAGAAAATGAAAAGCTACACTGCAGCTTCATTGACCTAAAATGTACCTTCGATAAAGTGTCAGAGAAGATGATGCACTGACGTCCGAGGAATAAGGGGTACTGGAGTGGGCTAAGAGTGCGAGAAAAGAAATGAATAAGACTAAGAGAACAGACTTGAGATCTAACAAAGCCGATTCAGATTACATTGAGATCAAACATTTGCATGTATCACCTTCCTGTATATACTTATAATGGATGTACTGAGTGTCGAAATGAGAGGAAGAGACGAATGGGAGTTTTCATGTTAGACTTCGTAGCCATCATTTACATATATATATATATAAATAAATATATATATATATATAAATAAATAAATATATATATATATATATATATATATATATATATATATATATATATATATATATATATATATATATATATAAAACGCTTTAGTCTTGTAATAGGTGAGTCTTGAGTTTTGGTTAAAGTTATTTTGGTAACTGAAGAGCAGGAGGAGTTAAAGATGAATACAGGGAGTTGATCTTGATTTATTATCTTAGAGAAAGTCTAAGTTGAGCAATGTATGTATTACAAGGGACTTAATATACTAACTAAGTCTAGTTGGACCCCTCTTCTTATTCGCTCTCACAACTTCATGCCAGTTCTATGGCCAGTCCCCTTCTCAGCTCTGATTCTTACATTCTCATTTAGCAGGAGCTGTGTCACGTGTATGAGTACTATAGTGTTGTTGAAATGTTCTAGAAGCCTGTGTGTGTGTATGTGTGTGTATGGTCACGAGGCGCTGTTCGTGGGCTATTGTGCTGGTGAGGTGCTGGAGAGGTGCTAACGTCATTTCCTTTTGGCCCCAAGATTTGACATTGACCTAACCTCTAGACTATATATGTATGTTGCTAGCTATTATGTATTAAGACATTTCAAAGTCCTGACATTCACTTGCAGAGATGGTTTGGGAATAAGTGTGAATAAACAGAAGATACAGGAAATGGTGTTTTGGGGAGAAGGCACGTAAGTCAGAGGTACTCACCAATGGTTAGGGATGAAGTGCTCAGACACAAGTAGTGGATTATAACGAACCATAAGTGAGGCAGTTGTAGAAATTGAAGTATTTGGAATCACTGACTGTGGCAAGTGATTGTAAAACAGATAACTGAAAGAGGTAGACAGCCTGGAGATTATGCATGGAGGTATTGGCAGTAAAATACGATGGGGAAATGCCAAGGAATAAAGTGATACATCAAACTACACTAAAATCAAAGTTGATCTACGGAGCAGATTTCTGAAGTTTACGAGTAGAAGGAAAAGGGGAGAGACTAATAGAGCGGAGAAAGATGCCCATATGTTAGCTGGGCATTTCTTTCTGAGAGAGAGAGAGAGAGAGAGAGAGAGAGAGAGGGGGGGGGGAGACAAACAGACAGACAGATAGTTGAGCATTGTTAATATGAGAGACAGACCGACAGACAGACAGATGGCTGAGTGTTGTAATTATGAGTGACTTAAAGAATCTAATAACAGCGTAAGAGGCCCATGTGAAAGGAAGACGTCCAAAAGCATGCAAAGAGTTTGATATGGGTGATGAATAACACAAATTTGCATGAAAAGAAATGGAGCTACAGTGAATGTACACTATGGATCTAGCATGACGGAGAGATTTCTTCAGAATGGAAGTCGACCTTCAGCCAACGTTGTAGTACAAGATCTTTTTGATCGACTAGTCCAGGAAGAAAAGTTGACGGTTAAAAAGCTTGAAACTTATTCCAGGTCTGACAAATAAATCACTCTCTGGCACTACTTCCACCAGTTTGGAAGACAGAATGATGAAATTTACTTTTAGATGTCAGTTCTAGTGAATGATTATATGCCAGACTATGCCTATTACTGGAGGCCCAATTGGCTTGGAGCGTAAGACTACCTGAGGCTACGTTGCTATAATCCAGATCATTAAAGCTGTGGCTAGGTTGCCGTATTCCAGGTCAGTAAAGCTGTTAAAAAAAAAAAACATACATTCCAGACAGTGACTATATGGTTAAAAAAAAAAAGTAGCTATCTCTCTCATTTAAACTAGGGCGTATTAGCGTGGCTTTCCTTCTATCCAAAACTTCTGTCATCTATGGAAATCATACATTCACACACGTTTTATGTTTACATGAGCAAACATAATCGCTGAAATTCCACACTGCTGTTAATATTTTACCTTTCAAGTAATTCTTATATGGTTAACGACTTCTCAGTTTCATATATTAATTTCTTCTAACTTCAACACCGAACATATTTTAATCGCCTGAGAGATGGGCAGTAATATAAAAGGTCATGAATATTATTATAACATTATTATAGCATATGCATAAAATGAATATCATAACATATATATTTGGTTAATTTTACACAAAACTATGAAAGCCATCGAATAATGCATTTCTGCCAGATTAGAATTCCACATCGCGTTATTTATGTAGTATTTGTATGTATTTAAATATCTGAAAATCGAGATTCATGACTGTTAGTAAGATCCAGCTTTTTAGCTTGAATACTTTTTGCTGACATAAGCATCCCTACAGAAATAAGGTAGGATACTAAGAGTCCAACCTTTCGAAATGTATGGATCTTAATTTTTGTATCTTTCCACTTGACTTTTTGGGAGAAATCAATTTTTTTACTGTAGGTTTAGTGTCTGCATAAACAAACGAAGCATTTTCGACAGCCACATCTAACGGTGTGACGAGATTTTTTTTTTATGCAAGATACTGCTGTATTATATACTCGAAAAACATCCAAATGTTACACAAATAAGGAAAACAATTCTATTTATGAAAAATTAATTACTATCCACATGGTTTATGTCATATAGTGCGTTGCTTTAGGCACACCTAATGTGAAAACAGATGCACTGACATTATTTCCCACGTTTATATTACTATAAAAGGAGATCCAGGCACACCGATAGTTAAATATATGAAATACTTGCCACTCTGGGAATAGTCTTCGGCAATTTGATTCATTAGAGCTATTTCATTCTCGATGATGACATGGCCACCTTTCTCCACTAGCCTCAGACTGCTTGAGAACTCGACATAATTTCGGAACACTAGTCTTCCATCATCCTCCGTCTGAGCCACTTCTCGGAACAATCCATCTTTAACTGTCTGGAAAATACATCTGTTAGTTTGTATTTTGCTGGTAATTGTAATGGAAATTCTCACAACTTATTACTGTACTGATATCTGAGCTGTTGTCCTTTGTTTCAGTTTTAATCCTTTCCTGGCTCCAAGTATGGGGGCTGGAGCATCACCAATAATACTTCTAATCCTGCTACTTCTTGACCTTTTTGTTCGATTATTCCTAACACTGATCTACAAACGAAAATGTCATTCTGTTATTGAATGTCTGAGTTACAGTGTTAATGAGTAACTGGACCTATTAACTCATATGCTAACAAACAGTTGCCTACCACCACACGACAAGCTATACCATGAGACTCAATGTGCCAAGTGTGTTCCTCGTAATTTGACAAAAAAAATAAAAATAAAAATAAAAATAAGAAACACTTTGCAGTACCCTTGATCCCCGACATAATTCCCAGGGGCCCCGTGTTGTAGGTCCTTTGAAAGACAATTTTAAACGCTTTTGTATCCCTTTTTGGACCGGTAAAGCGAAGTCCAGCAATTCTTTCGCATTAGCAGAGAGTTTTTTTACGTCCCCAGAATATATGTTTTCTCTTGTGAGTCTTAATGCATCCTAAAATGATATTTGCGGACCTGCATTTTAAAATCAGCCCTTTCCTTGGGGATCTGACAGCTAACAGCATGATTATTCAAGATTGCTAAACAGACTGAAACTCTTTTATTTGTAGTTTTAAACTTGTATCATTACCCTGAGATATTGCTCATTAGCAGAGTTCTTCTGCCAGATCATAGTAACGTCCGGGTCATCGAGCACATCCCTGAGAGTCTGGTAAGGCTGAGGGATGTATCTGACTGCTAGTAGGGACATGAGGTTGCCGGCGTAGCTCCGCGTCAACACAAGCGCCGTCAGCATCCACACACCAACTGCTACACGTTCCCACAACCAGGAACAGGATTTCATATATATGTCTGAAAAATTTATAGATTTCTTGAGCCATACATCAATGCTTCATAAAAAAGGGACTAAAATATTTGTGGTCACGATACCGTTATTATTTTACATGCATGCAATAAAAAGGGATTAATGAATCTTAGTGCAAAACAGAGATGTGATCATATATTTTTGTCACATGTCAGTTCAAAAGTATTACCTATGTGATAGAAAAGTATATACCGGTACCAAAGTGTCATGTTTGGTGCACTACTTGTGCTGAACAATCAGCACATTCATACACCATATATATATATATATATATATATATATATACATATATATATATATATATATATAGGAGGGTGATTCTTAAAAATGAGAGTTTGAAAGTTGAGTCTGTCAACCCATCATTTTGTTCTAATGATTATTTGATGTAACATGATTTTTATTTTCAAAATATAAATATATTTGAGGGTTGTGCAGTAGGGCTCAAGTTTCAGCATTTCCAAAATTTCTGATGAAATTTGAATATAACTTCTCAGCCATGCATTTCTAGTTATTAGATCACGTAAGCTATATTGTGAAATGGCCCTTAATGTTTACTGTGATAAATTCTTATTTGTTTCCAACTTAAGAGAAGTGCAGGGGATGGCTTCGTCTAGTAGGATTTTCACGTTCCTGCCGCAGGAGAGTAGGGGGGGGGCGGGGAACGCCTGCCATGCATAACTCTGCAACTATTGTCGATAATACAACGGTATTGGTTTCTCGTTAAACTTCCACTGGATATTACATGCTACTCTTTAATTTGGCCTGCTACATGCAATGCATCACCCTAATTACCCAAAGTGTAATTATCATAACCCAATTATAAACACTCTCTTCTTCCACTGTTCAAACTCCCAGCACCCCACCTCATGAGTCGTGGTGAATCAGCATGGTACCTGGAAAAACCGCGCAACATCTACACAGTCTTGGTGGAAACGATCTTGTCTCCTGGCTGTTTATGTGCGCATCCCAAATGTGCAAGTGGAGAAATTTTGATCGGCTGGACAAGCTGACATAACGTGTATGGAAATCGTTTTGTGACATTTCATATTGGTAGTTATACCTAATAATTTTCTCTCAACTCTTGCAGTAGGTAAATGATTATTATGAATCGTACTTCGAAATGGAAGAAGCGGGAGCCTCCATACATGATAGGGCTCTGACAGGATAAGCTACTTGAAGAAGTTCTCTCTACGTTCCTCCATCTCCACCTGAAGCAAAAGATGCCTGTGGCAGAAGCTGTCCAGCAAGTCATGATTCAAGCCAAAGAATTTTTCGAACGTGTCAGTATCCCCACAGAGAGGATAGACCATTCAATGAAGAAAGTGAAGAAGCTTTATGCAAAGTGGCAAAACCTAAAGAAGAGATCCAAGTGGCTTGGCGGATAACAGCTGAAAAATGAGTAGGACTTCAGATCGTCAATGAAGAATCTATTTATCATCACCCACGAAAGTGCTCTCATCCTCATGAACATTCCCGAGGACAAAGAATTTTTCAAGGTCCAGTGTGAACCAGGATGAAGAGGGTCCATGGAAGGCGTCGACCTCGCAATGGTTAAATGATAACAGGCTACTATGTAGAGGAGATTGGAGAACGAAAAATACAGAGAAAAGGCTCGTGCGTATCCAAACAAGATCATCGGCGAAGCTGTGGAGTAAGACTAGTGGCTCATCTTTGGTACGTGTCTGAAGAGCTGATTCCACTGGCGCTTTTCGACCTTGAATTATCCTTGGAAGAAAAGCATAGGATCGTCACTGGCATTAAGACCACACAACACTGCGATGTCCCAGTTCCACAGGGAAAAGTTACTCTTAGAGATCTCACAAGTCAAGTGTCTCATAAACTCTTAAATAAGCTGCGATTCATGAAACGATTCCTAGAAGATCTGGGGCTCTGGCCCAGCATTGACGATTACGTTATGGCACGGGAGATCGCTGCAGGAATTCATGTGACGAATGACAATGCGGAGCTGGCTGAAGCTCTAGTCGAGAAGTACAATGACAAGATCACATACAATGAGCAACAATTACAGATCCTATTGCAAGTTTGCTGAACATTTGTTATGATCTCTTGATTCAAAGAAGATGACCCTCACTTGAACCGAGCCGATTTTCATATTCAATAAATATTTTTTGGTATATGAACTGAGTTATAGTAGAGTGATTCACACAAAGGCATAACAGTACTCGTATCCACTGAAAGCTGTAAAAAGGCAACCAATCACACTACATGATCTACAGCAGTTGCAAAGTTAGGCCTAGAATGCATTCCCCACCTCCCTCCCCCCTGGTGGCCGGAAAGTGAAAGCCCCACTGGTTGAAACCATCCCCTACGCTTCCCTTTGGTCAGAAATAGACCAAAATTTGCCACCGTATACAATAAGAGCCCCTTCGCCATTGGGTTTATGTGAGCCAATACCTAGAAATGCATGGCTCAGAAGTTGTATTAAATTACATCAGAAGTTTACGAAATGATGAAACTTTAGCCCAACCGCATAGCCCTTAAATTAAATTATTGTTTGATAAAAATTTGTCATGTTACATCAAATGTTCAACAGAACAAAATAAGGGGTTGGGAGACTCAAATTTAAAACTCTCATTCTTTAAGAACCACCATAATCTCTCTCTCTCTCTCTCTCTCTCTCTCTCTCTCTCTCTCTCTCTCTCTCTCTCTCTAATGTGAGTGTGTGTGTGTGTGTGTGTGTGTGTGTGTGTGTGTGTGTGTGTGTGTGTGTGTGTGTGTGTGTGTGTGTGTGTGTGTGTGTGTGTGTGTGTGTGTGTGTGTGTGTTTCTAGGGTGTTTCAGAAAAAATAATATTTGATAACTTCACCAAGATCTCCTCGCCCTAGTTCCACTTTTTGGGAAAACACTTCTGGCTAAGTTTCACTGAAACTGGGGTGTATTTGGTCGCTCAAAAGTGAAACTTTTTTTGATATCTTGAATAATTCACTATTTTTCTAATGCGATGTCAATGTTCACTGCAACAGAATGGTTTTGTGTTGTTTAGTATAAGATTTTCTTAGACGTACTTGTAGCAATTCATTTTCCCTCGTTAATTACATTCTTATTTCTTACATTATTGTCAGAGAGAGACCATGGTAACCAGAAATGCATCATCGGTCTGGTTGATCGGAAAGCCACAGTCAGATGTAACTGGGAGCCGGTTACCCTCAGTGGAACAAGTACTAAAACTTTATGTTCCATCATGTGGAAGAGAAAAAGACAATGAGACTGACCTCCGAGGTCATTTGAGGTCACTAGTCGAAGGTCATTTGAGGTCACCGGTAATAAATGCTCGAACAACTGGACTTACCAGCCAAATCTTTGGGAAGGAGAATCACATGACCTCCACTTCGGACATAGGCTCTGTGAGGTTGACATCCAGTTAGGACATTGGCTGTGTGAGGTTGATCTCCAGTTCGGACATAGGCTCTGTGAGGTTGACATCCAGTTAGGACATTGGCTATGTGAGGTTGATCTCCAGTTCGGACATAGGCTCTGTGAGGTTGACATCCAGTTAGGACAGGCTCTGTGAGGTTGACATCCAGTTAGGACATTGACTATGTGAGGTTGACATCCAGTTAGGACATAGGCTCTGTGAGGTTGACATCCAGTTAGGACATTGGCTATGTGAGGTTGACATCCAGTTCGGACATACAGTAAGCGATGTGAGGCTGACCTCCAGATTAGGACATAAACTATGTGAGGTTGACCTCCAGTTCGGACATGAGCTATGTGAGGTTGACCTCCGAGGTCATTTGAGGTCACCGAGCTGAGGTCATTTTGAGGTCACCGATATTAAAAAACGCTCGAACGACTGGACCCAGCAGCCCAATTTTTGCAATGGATACTCAACTAACCTCCAGTTCTGTCATAGGCTATGTGGGGTTGACCTCCGAAGTCATTGGGTGTCACAGGTCAGAGGTAATATGAGGTCACTGGTATGTCCATTAGTCCGGAACAGAAAGTTCCTGGACCTTTTATAATCACTCTTCAAAAGCATAAGAGGTTCATGGCCTTTCTGGAAAGACTGAACTAGAACAAACAGGATTAGAGTGGTCGCCCCTTTGGCCCGGCAACTCCCAGTACTCCTGCTAGAATATATATATAAATATATATATACATATAATTTCATATTTCATTGTTTTTACTTTCATTTCCTTTCTTTTTTTATAAACCCGAGCGTTTTTTCTGAATAAATAAATAAATATATATATATATATATATATATATATATATATATATATATATATAGAGAGAGAGAGAGAGAGAGAGAGAGAGAGAGAGAGAGAGATTTATCTATCTATCTATCTATAGATGGATAAATAGATATATTAGAGTGTTCAGAAAAATCGAACCTTCAGGAACTTGAAGGGCAAAGTGCTTATTCAGTTCCACTACTGGTAGGAACTACACCATACTTTGCAATTTGTCTTTGGCCTTCTCAATCCCATGCCTCATTTCAACACGATTTGCAAAGCAAGTGGTAACTCCTGCCTTGATCGCAGCAGGGCTTGACGTGGAGGAACTCACTTTGTCTGTTGGATCTCTCCACTCTGTTCGGAAGGAATCAAGGACTGAGATCGCTGAAAAGATAAAAAAAAGAATTCCAGCCACAAACACCCTTGATTCTCCATTTTGATGGAAAGCTGTTGCCCAACATCGATGGTAGCTGCCGCAGTGATCGCCTGCCAATTGTTGTTACAGGCATTGGTACGGAGAAGATCCTGGCGATCCCTAAGATCCCTGCTGGAACGGATGAAGCAATGGGAGCAGCAGTGCTAAGGACTCTAGATGAATGGCCGGAAATGAAGCCCTGGATTGCAGGGCTCTGTTTTGATACTACAGCATCTAACACCGGGGTTCACAGCGGAGCTTGCTTTGTCACTGAAAGAGGTCTCCAAGTCCTGCTGTTGTTCTTGGCATGCAGGCACCACATGTGTGAACTCTTAGTGGCAGGGATCTTTGACCTCTTTTTCTCTTCTTCTGGTCCTGAGATTCCTCTCTTCCGTCGATTCAAAGAGTTCTGGAACCAAACTGACACAGATTCCTTCGATCCCTACGATGATGACCTAGATGAAAAATCTCACTCGTTGATTGCCAACAGAGCTGAGGACATTGAACACTTCATACTCAGCCACATGGATCATGCACAACCCCGTGATGACTACCTTGAGCTCCTCCAGCTGTCTTTGGCTTTCCTCGGCGAGAGGCCAGGCTGGATGACCTTTCACTGTGCAGGTTCCAATCACAGAGCACGTTGGATGGCCAAAGGCCTTTACTGCCTCAAGATCTTCCTTTTCAGAAATCAACTGAAGGATGCAGCCTCCCTCCCCAACACATGGCATCAAAAGGAGGCCATCAAACGCATCTGTGTCTTCCTCGTCACCATCTATGTGATGCACTGTTTTGAAACCCCAAATGCTGTCGATGCTCCAGTCAGTGACCTCAATCTTCTGAGGAAGATTAAAGAATTCAAAGGAGTGGATCCCGTTGTAGCAAAGAAGGCACCGGACAGAGTCAAAAGCCACTTCTAGTACCTCAGTGAGGACCTGGCTCCACTAGCTATGCATTCTGACAAAGTCTCTGCTGAAGAAAAGCAGGAAATGTTGAAAAATATGACCACAGCACTGCCGAGGAAGAAAGGTCTACGACGTTTGAACATTAAGACGATTGATAAGGCATCAGAGCTGAGAATCTCTAAGTTTGTCACCCAAAAGTCGAGAAACCTCTTCCAGTGTTTGAAGCTGGATACTCTGACAAGCATCAATGACCTCTGCCCCATTCCTGATGGCATGGTCCACCTCAAAGTGGTCAGTGACGCTGCTGAGCGGACAGTCAAACTGGCAATGGACTACAAGAGTAGTCTGACGAAGAATGAAGAAGAACGACAGCTGATCCTCCATGCTGTACCACAGAGCCCTCTGTGACTTGAGCATAAAATCCCACATGTAATAAACTTATTATGCTTGTTGTATAGCTCAAAAATATTGTTTCCTTTTGTACCACACTGTTTATTTTTACCTTTCTTCACCATACTCTTCACGTACTCAGATCAGTTAGATTTACAGAATGCAGGGGTGGTGAGACACGATTTTGCATTGATAAAAAAAAAAACAAATTTTTTAATTAATGCTTTGTTTGTAAAGTGGAATCGATTGCATACTTTGCCCACCTAAATATCCAATTTTAATTCTCCCTTATAAGAGCTGAACACAGTAATATATATATATATATATATATATATATATATATATATATATATATATATATATATATATATATATATATATACTCAGAAAAGACACTCGAACTTATGAAAAAAAAAAAAAAAAGGAAAAGAAGGTAAGAAAAAAAAATATGAAACAGATCGAGCAGAATTATATAAGTTCATCAACTAGAGACAAAACGAAGAAAAAGAAAGATAAACAAAGATCAGATCAAAGAAACCATGAAAAAATGAAAAATTCAGAAACAGATCCGAACTATAATGGCACTAGGAAAGCAACAAAATGTATCACTGAAAGACAAAAACGGTGAAGACATATAATGCAGAGATAAGATGGTGAGAGTTGAAGAATTTTACAAAGAACTGTGTCCATCAAAGACAGTAGTACCAAGAGCTAACTTTTCAGTTGACACAAGTGAAATACGTGAGGTAACATCAAAGTAAATATTTATCTTTATATACGAAAAGAGGGAAGGCTTCGGGAGAAGATGGAATAGTAGCAGATTAATTGTTGGATGCAGGAGCAGAAGTATACAAAACAGGCCTACTCACTTATTCTCTCAAAGTATATGGTAGATGGGGGCGCTCACCATCCACTCACTCGATGTAGAGCTGCTTTGGGTGACTGCCCATTCCAATCTTCCTTTCTTCTTCTTTTGTCTTTCTTTCCTTCATTTGTTTCTCTTCCTTCTACCTACAGGTGTCTTTACACTCCCTCTTCTGTCTTTCCTTCATTCCTCTTCCTTTCGCCCATGAGTGACTTTACAGTGAGTGGCAAGCCAAATGGATTCCTGTACACCAGGAAACCATTTACTAAGCTGGGTGGTAACCATAACACCAAGTTATGGCGCCTGGTGGTTTAGTGGGTAATTAAGGCTCTCCAATCGGATTAAGCCCGTGCAGGTTTATTTCCAAGGGATGGTTGGGGTTTATTGCTCAGGTAATGGCACTCGGGGATGAGTGAGGTTTGTCACTTTCACCTTAAATATCAGGACCAACTTGCCTAGCCCCGGACTCGTAAGCTCCTCATAGGGCATTGTAGGATTCGATGATAGATGGATGGATGGATAAAAAAGAAAATTCCTAAAACATGAGGTAAAGCAATAGTTATTTTACTTTACAATAAAGGTGACTCAAAAGGTCTTACTAACTATCGACCCATTAGCTTACTATGTCATTTACATACTTTTCACTAAAGTCCTTACTAACAGAATAACAACAAATCTGGAGGAAAAGCAACCTCGTGAACAGGCAGGATTCCGAAGCGGGTATTCGACTGTTGATTACCTACACACAATGTATCAGTTAATTGATAAAACTACAGAATATAGTAAACTACTGTGCTTGGGTTTTGTTGATTACGAAAAGGCTTTCGACTCAGTGGAGCACATAGCAATTATAAATTCGTCGCGAGAACAAGGAGTCAGTGAGATCATTGTAATAACTGCTCGAAAACATATATAAAGGAGGAATCGCTGCAGTTAAATTACATAATGTATAGAAAAAATTAAGACTGAGAAGGGCGTGCGTCAGGGAGGTACAATTTCACCAAAACTATTTACAGCATGCCTAGAAACTATTTTCAGAAAACTAGCCTGTGAAAACAAAGGAGTGAACATTGATGGAGAAAAGCTAAACCATTTAAGATTTGCGGATAACATTGTCCTAATCTCAGAAACAGCAGATACATTGCAAGAAATATTAAATGACCTGAACAAAGGAAGTCTAAAACAAGGGCTAAAGATGAACTGGAGTAAAACAAAAGTAATGCTTACTCTACAAACACCAAAGTCCGTCATCGGAATAAGCGAAGAAATTCTTTAAGAAGTCAAGATGTACAATTACCTGGGGCTTATACTAAAATTAACGAAAGATTATGATAGCGAAATAAAAAGACGCATTACAATTGGATGGAAACCTTTCGGTAAACATAGTGACAGTATGAAAAGTAGCTTGCCAGTTTCTATTAAATGAAAAGTATATATCGAATGTATGATTCCAGCTAGGACGTATGACTGTGAGACCTGGAAACTGACAAAATCTATGCAAATATATTAACTCGTTCTCTGAGAGCAATGGAAGGTCACTGTTGGGAATATCTTTAAGAGACAGGAAAAGATCAACTTGGGTGAGAGAGCAAACTAAAGTCAAAGATATAAAAGTTATAAAAGAACAGCAAAGGAGGTGGGCAGGCCATGTAGTAAGAATAAGGAATAACTGATGGAGCAAGAGGCTGACTGACTGAACACGATGAGATTGTAAGCTAGCAGAAAAAGACCAGACGGGAGGTGGAGATGAGACAGAAATTTGCAGAGAAAACGTGGGAAAGATTGGCTCTGTCAAGGAATTCGTGGAGAAGTTTGGAGGAGGCCTTTGATTAGCAGTGGACTTGTAATGGCTGATGATGATTTTATATATATATATATATATATATGTATATATATATATATATATATATATATATATATATATATATATATATATATATATATATATATATATATATATATATATATATATCTATATATATATCTATATATATATATATATATATATATATATATATATATATATATATATATATATATATATATATATATATATATATATATATATATATATATAAAGGAATTTAGGAAAAAACACTGGTGAGAGGCTAGAGTTTATTCCGCAACGTTGCTGCCAGAGGCCTGTATCAAAGAGAATGCTACATTCGTACGGACGTGAGCTGTTTAAGTACCTGTGGGATAACCCCTGCCTGCTGTCTGTCCACTCCTCCCATGACCTGACCTTGCTTCGCCGTCCCTCCTGATTGCTATTTCCCCGCTCGGTCTCGCCCAGCACAGAAAGCCGTCACGATAGTTAATTGTGCTACCCTTGTTTGCACAAGTGTCAGCTGCTTCCACTGTCCTCCTTGCACATTTATTTAAACCTTTGTGCATTATTTGTGAACCCTCCCAACCGGGCAAATGATTAGACTTATGAATATGAACAACTAATGAATTTGGTTTTCTGTGACACCTTACATCGTTCCTATGTTCATATAACCTCTTGTTAGGTCTCGGGAGGATTCACAATATACGGAACAACAGCTTCTACAAGGTATTGTATAGACTACGCTATTCTCGATGTAATTCCTCTCCTTTTTGCCCATTTTCACGACATCACTTACTTTCTTTCCTGATGATGTTGCGATGCTTATCCCAGTTCCTCTGAGGAATTTCTTCAAACATGCCGACTCTGCTGAGGTTGGGACCGGTATGTACCTCGTCTTCTCCAACTTGCTATCCTCCCGTCCGTTCTTTATGTTTATAACTTTCTTTTTCAGCCTCAATAATAACCCCACTGGATAGCTTAACTCTGTGAATCTTCCAATGATACTCTGAAACTCATTTTACAGAAATTCACCGCTGCATATTCTTAACGCTCTAAGAATCCAGTAATAGCACCTGAATTTGTTCTCAAATTGTTTGCCGATAGAAAATGGATGAAATCGTCCTTGTTTAAGGGTTTGCAGTATATTGAAAACCTTACTCCCTCCTTATCAGTGTATCCAGAAATGGTAATCTCCCGTTCATTTCCTCCTCCACTGTAAACTGTATGAGAATACTGACATTATTTACCATTCTCAGTTTATTCTCGATGTTTGTTTTCTCCGGGCCTATTACTAGGTTATTATTCACATACTAATACCATTCGCAGTTCCTGCCAGCAATAGTCTTGTAGCGATCTTGCTCCATGTTTCCATGTACAGACACGCCATGACTGCACCGAGGGGTGAGCCCATGGCTAGACCCCTATGCTGCATATGCTCCTCTCTGTTGAGAACAAACGCGCCGAACTTAACACAATTATACGAGGAAATAGACCGGTAGTTCCCACAGGTATTTAAATAGCTCACGTCCGTACGAATGTAGCATTCTCTTTGATACAGGCCTCTGGTAGCAACGTTACAGAATAAACTCCAGCCTCTCACCAGTGTTTTTCCTAAATTCCTTTATATATATAATCATCATCAGCCATTACAAGTCCACTGCTAATCAAAGGCCTCCTCCAAACTTCTCCACGAATTCCTTGACAGAGCCAATCTTTCCCACGTTTTCTCTGCAAATTTCTGTCTCATCTCTCCACCTCCAGTCTGGCCTTGTTCTGCTAGCTTACAATCTCATCGTGTTTAGTCAGTCAGCCTCTTGCTCCATCAGTTATTCCTTAGTCTTGCTACATGGCCTGCCCACCTCCTTTGCTGTTCTTTTATAAATTTTATAATATCTTTGACTTTAGTATGCTCTCTCACCCAAGTTGATCTTTTCCTGTCTCAAAAAGATATTCCCAACAGTGACCTTCCATTGCTCTCCGAGAACGAGTTAATTTATTTGCATAGATTTTGTCAGTTTCCAGGTCTCACAGCCATACGTCCTAGCTGGAATCATACATTCGATATATACTTTTCATTTAATAGAAACTGACAAGCTACATTTCATACTGTCTCTATGTTTACCGAAAGGTTTCCATCCAATTGTAATGCGTCTTTTTATTTCGCTATCATAATCTTTCGTTAATTTTAGTATAAGCCCCAGGTAATTGTACACCTTGACTTCTTCAAGAATTTCTTCGCATATTCCGATGACGGACTTTGGTGTTTGTAGATTAAACATTACTTTTGTTTTACTCCAGTTCATCTTTAGCCCTTGTTTGAGACTTCCTTTGTTCAGGTCGTTTAATATTTCTTGCAATGTATCTGCTGTTTCTAACCCTCTTCTAACAACATGTATGGCTCCTTCCACTGGCACATTGGTAAATAGAACCTTGTCATCGAAGCTCACTAATTTCTTTCCTTTCATATCCACGTTTCGCACTTTTTCTATCAGATCCGAAGAATTCCTCAGACGAGTATCACTTACAGAACCAAAG